>NC_061150.1:2400000-3000000 GCF_905220365.1 Vanessa cardui | reverse complement strand
TTGTACCCGATTACACAGGGTTAGTAACTCTTTTTTTGGGGCAATGTATACGTTTTTACAACAGGATCCCAGAAAACGTTCAACAATATTCAATTATAAAATTCAAAAGAATCGTTAAAGAGCGTTTGTGTGCTAAAGGATATTACAGCACTAATGACTTTCTAGTTGACTGCACACCTTGGGAATGAGATGATCGCCTCCAGGCTGTTTCAAATAACAGGAATATGTTTATTATTGTAAATTATAAATTGACATTATAAAAAAAAAATATCCCGCTGAGTTTCTTTCGCCGGTGCTTCTCAGGTCTGAGGTATTATATTCCGAACCGGTTGTAGATTATCGACAATCAATAAGAAAGTGTAAACACTTCTATTTTGAATAAAGGTTTTTGACTTTGACTTTGACTTTGACTATAGCCAATGTGGCCGCTTCATTATAAGCGCCCAGGGCGTCTTCTATCTCGAAGCGATCCTCTCTCGCCTTCGTTTTTACCGCACGGAGTTCCGCTTGAGACTTTCCCAAGCCTTCGTATTTGCCGTGAGTGGGCAGCCGGCCTCGCCCTCTCTTATTTGCGTTTATTTAATTTTTTTTTTAAATATATAGATACATTGGCAAAAGTAATCGCTTGAAGAGCATAATAGCTTAAATAGCAAAAAAAACACCCAAACCCAAGATAACAAAGAAAACTAATGAAAATTTTCTACATCGACTCGGCCGGGAATCGAACCCCTCGGAGTGGTGTATCCATGAAAACCTGTATACACACCACTCGACCACGGAGGTCGACAAACTGACACAGACTGCTGTGACATTTTAAATTGCAAAATTTTCCGACAGCTTTTCATGTACACTTCTTCGTGCACGTTTTGTTTAGCAAGCGACTGTTCATTTGCAAGCTCTCGAAAGCTTTTTTTCCTGGTGATATATTTTCGAGGTCAATCAGTTTATCATGATCGCACACAGAAAACAGATTCTTTGAGAACCTTTCCTAAAACGTTCGTTTCCTAGCCTATACAGATCATTAGCTTTTTCTATAAGCCATAAGCACGTTCTGAAACTCGCCTCTTCCTCCATTGACATCTGGTATTTGGACTCTTACCGTATAACCAACAGAACGTGGAGGAAATTTGAAATTAGATAAAGCTTTCATGTTTTTAGCTTGATTATCCCAATTATAAAAATGTTTTTAATAAGGGACTAAATATTTTTTAAATTATCGGATCAATGTTTTGATTTGTCCCTGTATTTTCATTATTTTAGTTACAATAGCTTAACTTTAACACTTCTGATCGCGCCAATGAATAAATATGGAGAAATGAGACCCAAAAATACTTGAATAATTTATTTACTGAATTTATTTTAATATTTTATGAAAATAATTTGTAATGTTATTTTGACGTTGATAGGCCGTCAGTCTCCAAGCGCAATCAATTTTCAAAAATGACGTCTCGCCATAATAATGCTTTTGTAGTTTTCTTTGAGGAGAAGGTTAGGAACATATTCCACAGATGTAGCAGAATTTATATGAAATTAGACACATGCAGGTTCCGGTCCAATCCAGTTCGCTAATACCAGCAGCAAGTTGGTTATCGTGCTTAGTAATTTTCTCGTTTTTTCATCAAATTCGTCCCATATGCTGATATTTTTACGTTTGGATTTAGATAGTGATGAATCACTAGATGTAGGAATAGCCTCCGGGATATCTATGTTGTTTCTTTGAGATAATTGTATTAGGCCGATTTTGTTTCTAAGCCCTTGTGTCACAATTTCACAAGCTCTTTGAATTTTGAATCATCTGGTCTTAAATGGGGGTCCAAAATCATACACTTAGCGTACAACGTATTAAACTCTATATCTTTAAACCGATCGTCCACGCCTTTTCTTAACGCTGATTGCACGGCTAATGCATTAACAGAAGTATGCCTTTGCAAAAAACTTTTCAGTAAATTACATAATATTATTACTTTGTCTAACATTTTTTTCGGCACTTATTTCTGTGGTTATCTCGTACAAAGGTCTAAGTAGAGGTAAAACTTCTTCTATGACCTGCCAGTCCTCCTCATTTAAAGTTAAGTCAGTTCGTAGAAGTGCAACCGTTACAATCACTGCATCCTTTACCTCTACTATTCGCCTCAGCATATCGAAAGTTAAATTCCATCGGGTCTGTACGTCCCCTTGAGTTTACAAACAAACATATTCAACTGCCGCTGTGTAGCAGCTAATTTTTGTTTTCTTTGGAAGCTACGATTAAAAAATCTACAATATTTTTAACTTTGCTTAAAACAACATATAATATATTACTTTTGTAGCTTCTTATACTACAAGATTTAGGAAGTGAGCGAAACAAGAAATAGACCGCCAGTCAAAAGTCTTATAGCAGATAAGATATTTGCTGCATTATCGCTAACAATAGCAGTGACTTCGTGTGATATATTCCATTCTGCCATTATATCTTTGATAAAGTCACACAAGTTTTGGCTGGTATGTCGACCATTATAATTGATACAGCCAAGTAGTGTTGAGTCAAGTTGTGTATCTTCATTTAAAAAATGGGCTACAATAGCTATGTAGCTATCATTATTCCGTAACGTCCATATATCAGTGCTGAGAGACAACGCTGGTGCGGCGTGTACTTTTTTTTTACTTCTTCGATTACGTCATTGTGAATTTTTGAGATTAAAGTTTCAGATAGCGTTTTCCTTGATGGTAATTTGTAGCCTGGGCACTGAGAAACTAAGTCGATAAGCTCGGGAAATTCTATCTCTTCAACGATTCTTAGAGCGTGGTGCCCTTTAGCTATCATCTTGACCAGTTGTTTGTCAATTCGCTCAACCTTTCGAACTGTAACTGGTTTACGAATGTATTGGTTTATTGACTGTTGGGAGTTTACTGTAGTTAAAGATGAAAATATATTTTGTTTATTTTTTTTTTCGCTTGCGTTAGCTTTGGTTGACACACGTGTTAGTGAGATATCTGTGTTTTATATTAATACTGTGTATCTATTTTATGAATTTTCAGTGTAAATAGTTTAATTTTATGGTTTCTGGATTTTACTAACATAATTCGGTTTCGGTATTCGGTAAGTGTTATTTTTCTTTATATTTTTATATATATATATAAAAATATAAAGAAAAATAATAATATATATATAATCAAAAGAAAAGCATATTCAACTGCCGCTGTGTAGCAGCAAATTTTTATTCTCCTTGGGAGCTACGATTAAAAAAATCTACAACATTTTTAACTTTGCTTAAAACAGCATATATTTATTTTGTAGCTCCTGTACTACAAGATTTAGGGAGTGAGCGAAACAAGAATGGACCGAATTCACCAACTCTTATAGCAGATAAGATATTTGCTGCAGTATCGCTAACAATAGCAGTGACTTTGTGTGAAATATTCCATTCTGCCATTATATCTTTGATAAAGTCGCACAAATTTTTGGCTAGTATGTCGACCATTATAATAGGTTTGTTTCCACTAAGAATCAACCGGATAGATTTGAGTTTCTAATTATTAAACATGATAATTAGTAAATAAAATAACAACTTTTCTACAAAAATAATAAAATATTAATAATATTTTTGCAAAATAAAATCGACAAAATGAGGCGCTTTATCACGTGACATTAAACACCAATCAGAGACGCGTGACGTCACACCTCGCGATACAAGCGCGGAAAGCTACGTTGTAGTGAAGTTGAAGGTTCTTTCGAGTTTCCAATTATTGTTAAATTAATACGTTCGTTTTTAGTTTTATCGTGAAGGACAGGTATATGGGACGGACGGGCATAATGGAGACGGCGGGCATAAAGAATACCTAGTCTAGTACACGACATGACAGCTAGAAAGAGACAAACATATGTCTATTTGATTCGTCGCACACAAGCGGCTACCGCGAAGAGTGCCGCCGATAGCGCAAATAGGTAAACAAGTTTTAACGTGCACGGAAAGGATTTTCGTTTAAAAATTACCATAAAATCGCAGTAAGTATCATAAGTTTGTTTTAATGTATTCAGTACTATCCGTATTTCAATATTTTTAATAAAGTTTGATGTAATTAGACGTGCAAAGAAGCATATTTGTCTTGCTTTTTCAGGAACCGTATTTTTTAAATGTTGAGGTTATATTGAAAACTCCCGAGCGGGCAAAACGAAACCGGGCAAAAAGAATAGTATCCGTTTTGCCCTCCTTATTCATTGTTTGCTGATTATTACGGTATGTGTTAAAACATTGCATTAATAAATAATCATCTGTTGCAGATGGTGTATACGTATAAGCGTAAGACTGATCGGGCCAATTGGTCTCAAGAAAACTTAGCTAAAGCAATGGAAGAAGCTAAGAAAACGTCAAAATTACGAGCAAGTAAGATGTATGGTATTCCCTATGCAACCTTACACCGCCACATTGAGAGTGGTTCTTCAAAAAAGAAATTAGGCCGCTTTGAGTCTGTTTTTACGCCAGAGGAAGAAAAGGAGTTGTTGTTGTATGTCCAAAAAATGGACTCTCTGTTTTATGGCCTCACGCGAACCGAATTCCTGCAAATAGTTGGAGAATTTGCTAGAAAGAAAGGCAAAGCTCGTGTTTTTTCCGGAAACATAGCTGGGAAAGGATGGTTTAAAAACTTCAAACTACGCCATCCAACATTGACACTAAGATCGCCGGAGCCAACATCTATAGCTCGAGTCAAAGGATTCAACCGAGAAGCTGTTAATAGATTTTATCTATTGTTGGAAGAAGTTGTAGTAAAACATAATATTGAACCGGATATGATCTTTAATATGGACGAGACAGGAGTAAGGACGTCATCAACCAAACCACCTAAAGTATTATCAACCTATGGAAAAAAACAGGTTGGAATTATTTCAAGCAATGAAAAAGGAGTTTTGACAACCGTAGTGTGCTGCTGTAGTGCATCTGGAAGATTTATCCCGCCGTTTTTCATTTTTAAGAGAAAGAGACTCAATCCAAGGCTCTTAGACGGTGCTCCTCCTGGTGCGGAAGCTACGACCACAGACAGTGGATGGATTAATTCTCAGAAATTTTTAGACTGGTTACAAATATTTGTACAAAAAGTGCGTCCCACTACAGAACATAAAGCGCTGTTAATATTAGATAATCACCAATCACACAAGAGTTATGAAGCACTTGATTTTGCAACGAAAAACAATATCATATTTTTGTCAATTCCACCCCACACGTCACACAAACTACAACCATTGGACATTGCAGTCTACGGTCCAATAAAAAAATACTTTGAGATCGAAGTTAATACTTTCCAGAAACAACATCCAGGCAGAACTATCGATCAGTATGACATTGCGAAACTTTTTACGGGAGCGTATTTGAAAGGAGACTTGACTTTGACTTAAAGTCCTATGACCCCTAGATGGGGCAGAGGGCGTCCACAGAGGTTCTCCATCTCGATCTGTCTTGAGCTTCATGCTTCATCTCGCTCCACGTCATACCGATGCTCGCCACTTCAGCTATCACAGTGCGACGCCAGGTTTGACGAGGACGGCCACGCTTCCTCTTCCCCTGAGGATTCCAATCCAAGGCTTGCTTGGGAATGTGGTCGGGATCCCTTCGGAGTGTGTGGCCAATCCACCCCCATTTGCGGCGTTTAATCTGTCGATCAATGGGGCTTTCGCGGCATTTCTCCAACAGTTCTGAGTTGGAGATGGTCTCGGGCCAGTATATTCCGAGAATACGGCGCAAACATCGGTTGACGAAGACCTGGATTTGGCGTGAGATGAGTTTTGTGACCTTCCACGTCTCGCACCCGTAAAGCAGTACGGCTTTGACATTGGACCCGAAGATTTTGAGCTTGATCCTTCGGGTCAGCTGTCGTGACTGCCAAACAGGTCTCAACTGCGCGAAAGTAGCTCGGGCTTTGGCGATCCGTGAGGCGATGTCCTCCTCACATCCCCCCGTTTCCGACACGACGCTCCCGAGGTAAGTAAATTGGTGGACGCGTTCCACCACCTCTGTGCCAATCAGCAACGGTGAGTTGTTCTTCATACCAGATCGCATTTCTTTGGTTTTCCGGGTATTTATCTTCAGTCCTGTCTTTGCTGCTTCCTGCCGTAGATCATCTAACTTTGCTTGCATGTCGGCGTGGGTGTGACTCAGCAGGCAGAGATCGTCGGCATAGTCCAAATCCTCTAAGATATTGGATAATCCCCATTCTATCCCGCGGCGCCGTTTATCTGTGATGCGGAGCATTATCCCGTCAAGGACGACCAGGAAAAGAAGAGGCGATAGGAGGCAGCCTTGGCGGACACCTGCATGCACTGTAATGTCTTCCGAAATGAGGCCGTCGTGAGTAACTCTGCAGGAATATTTTCTATAAATACTCTCTAACAAGCGCACTATCTTCGGAGGCACCCCGATGTCCAGTAGACGAGACCAGATGCTTGACCACTTCAGCGTATCGAAGGCTTTTTCGAAGTCAACAAATGTAAGATAAATCTTTCTCTGCCATTCTGATGCCTGTTCTAGTATGATACGCAGAGTGTTGATCTGGTCTGTACAAGAGCGATTTGACCGGAAACCAGCCTGCTCCCTGCGGAGGAGAGGATCTACAGCCTTTAGCAACCTGCCCAGAATGATCTTGCAGAAAACTTTGGCGGGGATTGAGAGCAATGTAATACCTCTCCAGTTGTCACACTCACTAAGATCTCCTTTCTTTGGTACTGTTATAATAAGACCTTTGTTCCAATCATCCGGGAGCTCTTCCGAAGTCCAAATCTTCTCGATTAGAGGCGTCAGAACATTGACTGTGGAGGTCAAGTCTGCTTGTAGCATTTCCGCTGTGATCAAGTCAAGCCCTGGCGCCTTGCCGGTCTTCAGAGAGAGGACTGCTTTTGCCACCTCTGATGGTGATGGTGGTTCCGTATCAATGTCGAGTAGTTGAGGTTGTGGGGAACTAACATTTATCGCGTCAGGTGTCGATGTTGCAGATAAGCGGAAGACCTCCTCAAAGTGTTCACGCCAACGCAGCAGCTGCCCTTCTGATGTCACAACAAGCTGACCATCTTTGGATTTTATGGGTTTCCTCTTCCTAGCCCTATTATTCCCAGCCAAGGACTTTGTTGCGCTGTAAAGTTCCTTCAAATTCCCAGTATTAGCAGCTTGTTGAGCACGATCAGCAATACCGTCAGCCCACAGTCGCCTGTCCTTGCGTGTACTGCGATAGATCTCCTTACGCTTTTGGCGGTATTGCGAGTTAAGGTCGGCTCGAACAGCAGCATCATGAGTCTCAAGGAGTCTTAGGTGGAGATTTCTCCTTTCTTCGATCAGATCCCATGTGCGTTGTGACATCCAGTCCTCTTTTGAGTGAGGTGATTTACGCCCCAAAACGGTAGAGCTAGCCTCAGTATACGCTACCTTGATGTTATGCCACTCTTCGTCCAATGAGTCTGAGGCTGTTCCGAGTGCGGCAAAACGATTGCGTAATTCCAGTTGGAACGATCTTCGAGTCACTGAATCGTTTAGTTTACTCACATCGAACCTCCTTCCAACTTTGCCAGGTCCTCCAGCTGCGCGGGCCACCGCAACCTTAAGTCGAACTTCAGCAACCACCAAATGGTGGTCGCTATCAATATCGGCACCCCTACGGTTACGGACATCGAGCAAAGACGAACGCCATTTAGAGCTGATGGCAAAGTGGTCGATTTGGTTCTTTGTGACGCCATCGGGTGATTTCCAGGTGTATTTGTGGTGGTCGCCATGAATAAATAATGTTCCTCCGATGGTTAAGTCATGATTCTGGCAAAACTCAATAAATCTTTCCCCGTTCTCGTTGCACAACCCAAGTCCCTGCGTGCCCATATTTCGTGCGCGGTTTGTGTTATCCGTCCCAACTTTTGCATTCAGATCTCCCATGACGATGACGATGTCTTGTTTCTTTATTTTGCACAGGGTGGTGTTGAGGGCATTGTAGAAGTTGTCCTTGGTTTCTTCTGTTGCTGCATTGGTTGGGGCGTAGCACTGCACAATTGAGATTTTCCGGGCTCTTGAGTTGAATCGGGCGTACATGATCCGGTCCGAGATTGGTTTCCAGTCCAGAAGGCTAGTCTTCGCTGCATTAGAAAGGAGGAGCCCAACACCGTGTTCGCGTACATCTTCCTCACATTCTTTACCTGAATACAGCAAAGTTAAGCCCCCAGACGTTCTTAGCTCCCCGAAACCGTTTCTCCTCACTTCGCTTAGACCGAGTATGTGCAGTTTGTATCTAAGCATTACTGCTTCTGCTTGGGCTAATCGGCTATCGTCGCTGAGCGTACGTATATTCCAAAAGGCAATTCGTGTCCGTGTTTTCATGCCAATAGTCGTCGGTAAATGATCGGTCCGGTTTCTCTTTGTTTCAGTTTCATTAATCGGTGAATTGTCGGGCAAGCAGGTGATTAGCCCACTGTGCCTTAATCCGCTAGCGGGGCTGCCGCTTCAGAGCCTGCGGATCTGCTCGATTTGTTTCGGGTTCCTCCCTGTGAGTTGATTCTGTTTTGAGGCGCAGAATACTCGCCTTTCGCCCTGCATCCGTTAGCTCAGCTGCAACAGGGTTATCGCGTGGCGGCGCAGTTGCAGCAGGTCCCAGGGAGGACGACGGGGACGTGGATGACGCGGACTGGCTAGGGCTCTGCTAATACGGTACTCCGCCACGAGTACAGCAGAAGGCTCTTTGGCATTTTATAGGTAATGCTGATCTCACTAACAGCGATTCCCACCACACCATACCCTAGCTTCCCTCCCATTTGAAAGGAGCTGTACCAGCAAATGCAATCAGTGGATTCCGTGCAAGCGGGATATATCCATTCAATAGTCAGATTATTGGGGATGAACATTTTGCGCCGTCTGAGGTTTATCAAGGAAATGCTGCGAACATCATATCAGAAACAAACATCACTAGCCCTAGAAGAGAAGATCAGCAAAATACTACAACAAGTGAGTCAATTACATCATTTTCAGCCAATCGCTGTGCATCACCGGACACAGTCTCCTCCCAAAGCCTTGACCCCAACACTTCTCACCCAGATATCACAAATACAGCGAATAATGAAAATTCACGGAACTTCCAAACACCAAGCACACCAGATTCGAATATTCTACAAGAAATCAGACCAATTCCTGTCGAAATAAAAAAAAGATTTATGTCGGGGAGAAAGCAACAAAAATCTGAAATTCTAACCAGTACACCAATAAAGATGGCACAAAAAGAAAAGCGTGATGCAATAATAGCGAAAAAAAAAGTTTCGTTCGACACCCCTGGTCCATCAAATGTTAAAATGAGGAAGGTACGTGCCAAGAAAGGCCCATCCAAAAATAAAGAAAATAAAGAACAAGCCTTCTTTTGCACTGTCTGCAAAGAACAGTACCAACATCCCCCAATCGAAGATTGGATACAGTGTGATGTTTGCCGAGAGTGGACCCATGAAGCTTGTTCTTCATATTCCGGCCGAGGATCATATTTCTGTGATGATTGTTTTGATTAGTTTTCATTATTTGTTCTGCCCGATCCATGTATTCATTTTGCCCGACCGGTGTATTCATTTTACCCGCCATGGGTGGGCAAAACGGATAATCACCCAAGTTTTAAAAAAATGTTTTTAAATTGAAGAAGATTTTAATTTTTGTTATTTTTTAGGTTTATTATGATTCTTTTGTTACCAAAGATTGTAATCAACAAAGTCAATTATAAGCATGATTATGATATATATTTTTTATTTATTTTTAAAATTAACATATCCTTCTTGCCCGTCCGTCCCCTAATTTGCCATGCAATCAGGATTTAACAAAGCAAACAGCAATAATTTGCCGAAAGTTGACGTGGTTATGCTTGGCAATTTTTTTGCAGTTAACACCGACTTTTGTTCATCGGAATTCCGCAATGTTAAAACTTCAATGTAAGTATTATATAAAGAGCAAACAAATTTCTATTTAACACGTTAGCTGCCATGGACAAAATTGGAAAATTTCAAAAAAATTTAACCTTGTTTTTTAGTTTGTTTCGCCTTAGGAGGGCAAAAAATAGGTAATGGCTTTATATACATGACATTACCTTGTATATAAGTCGTTATTTACGACTGGCGGTCACTCCACTTCGAAAGACAGTAAAGTGGTACCGAAAGTTAGCATTCGAATTACTTCTCAATACAGCTGTCGTAAACGCTTTGGTACTGTACAAACAAACGACAAATCAAAACATTTCTATAGTCCAATTTCGGAAGGCGTTAGTCCATCATTTGATGACTTCAAATAAAGAAAATCAGACCACTACATCACGGCCGTCCCGACAAAAGTATCGACTTTTGTCCAAAGAAGGCAAGGCCAAACAGGTCCGAAGAAATTGCCTTGGATGTTACAAGAAGAATGTGGAAACTCTTGGCAGGCAAACAGCACGCAACAGAACAAAAAATGTTGTAACCTACTGCCCAAGCTGCCCCGGGGAACCGCATTTATGTCTGGATTGTTTTAACATTCAACAACGCTAAGTTAAAAATTTCATTTTGTTTTTTTTACTTTAATTCCTTTTTTATATAAAAATTACCAATTGTCTGATAAACATTAACATTAAACTATTATTACAATAAACAAATGAGTGCAGGACTTTTTTTTTACCTGTTCAATTACCAGTGTAGCTTCCCTCTAGATGCGAGTTCCATGCCCGGCAGTGGAAAACAGCTTCGTTTTACGCCATAGAAAGATTCAAGTAATTTAATTTTTTTACTCCATCTTTCCAAATTTTCACTTAAGTTCGGTTGCTACTCTATTTTTACTATAGTACTAGGCCGCGCGGGTCACTTCGTATGCCGAAATGTAGCGTATACGAGACCGCCGGCCCTCGGCGGTCAGTTGAAGAAAGGGGTGTCGTGTCGGTCACCATTGTCCGACGCGGCCCGAATGAAACATTTACTGGCGGTCACCATTGTCCGACATGGCGACTAACGTGTTAATAAGCAGTTCCAAGTCAGAAAGTAACAGTGGAAAGTAAATACTTAACTGAAGTTAAGGTTATCGAATACAAAATAACTTTAACATAATTGATTTTCAATTTCAGGTCATCAGGAGCTTCATACGGAGATGATGCTATAAGCTATGTGCAGCTTAAGCGCGACGGCAAATTATGTATTTTAAAATGCAAAATATGTCCTGAGCACAAAGTTAACTCAAAGCTGTACAGATGCACACTAGTTATTGATGAGGAAGATGAGAGTATTATCTCTGTACAATGTGATGATTGCGTAGCTTCAAAGGGCGGTTGTAAGCACGCAATAGCTTTCTTAAGGTGGGTTTATAAAGGAATCGAGGAACCCTCATGCACTTCGATTGAGTGCTATTGGAAAAAAATCGAAATTTTCGAGTGTTGGTAGTACTATTAAATATAGTAAAGCAAAAGATTTATACAAGGTCAGACCTCTTTTACAACCAAAGCCAACGGTTTTGCTTAAATTTTTAGAGGAGGGAAAGAAGAGGAAAATTGAGGACTGAACTGTTGAAGTACCTACCCACATATAGTGTGAGTGAAACACAGGCTGTCTCAATGCATCAGCTTGTGTGGAATTTTAAAGAAAAATATGTGGATGAATTCCTAAAGTTCAGATATCTGCGTCAATAATAACAAAAGTCGAAGAAGAAACAAGGGAACAAGCCAATAGCTCTCTTTGGTATGAACTACGATATGGAAGAATAACGGCATCTAGGGCATTCGAGGTTAGCCGCTGTAAAAAGAATGATGGTACACTCATATCTTTTATACTAGGTGCCAAGATACTAGAAACTTCAGCAATGAAACGTGGCCGTTTACTAGAATATGAAGTAAGAAGAACTGTGGAAGAAAAATTAAACAAAAAAATTAATAAATGTGGACTGGTATTAAGTTCACTTCATACAATGATTACTGTTTCCCAAGATGGCATATGTGAAGATGATGTAGTTGAAATTAAATGCCCCAATAATATTAAAACATATAAAAATTATGTTAAAAGTGGCTTCACGCCACAGAAAAATATAACACTCAAATGTAACTACAAATGTATTTAACAGGGAAGAAAAACTGTTTATTTTGTGTAGCTGATCCTGATTCTATAATGGCTATCCAAAATAAAAAGGTAGAAATATTAAGAGTGCCATATGATCCCCAACATATTGAAATTTTAAAAGTCAAGTTGTTAGAGTTTTAGAAAATAAATATTTATCCAATATTATACAAGAGTGTTGCTTAATGTATGTATTTTAACCCTAGTTAACTAAACCGTTTTCATTGTTTCATAATAACTACACCTTCGTCGAGCGGACTACGCAATGAAAAACTGAAATATAGACAAAGATATTTATTTAAGGTAGGAACTTGTTACATGGCACAAAATTAAAGTTTACAATTAACAAAATAAATGCAAAATAACTATAATTATATCAGTCTAAACAATGACTACACATGTCAACATTGTGCGGGCCACAAATAGCCTTTCCACATCTGGTGCAACGGTGTTTGGTCATTCTCCGGGCCTTTGACGGACACAGGTAACAAATTTTACGCGCATTAGACGTAGATGGAAGTGGAGCTTCTACCGTAAAAGATTCGCCAAGAATATCCTCAATCATGACCCTTATATTACGTCTTAAACCTACGGTCTGTAATCGTTGTCGCAGCCAGGGCTCCATGAGCTGATCTCCTAACTTCATTACAAAATCACGCCGACTCATTGGTTTTTTATGATTTCTCACATTGTTTGATACGTAAATAGCATAAGCATTTATTGCAGCTAGATTAAGCATGTTATAGAAGATACACATAGGCCATCTCATGGTTTTACGGTTTGTGCTCATATTTGAACACATTTGGTCAACAGTATCCACTGCCCCTTTTGTGCCATTATAAAAATGAATTATTTCTGGTTTTCCGGTTGTTTCGTTAATGGTAGGTTGATCATGAATGGTTGACAATAGAAAAACCATTTTGTTGGACTTGGCTTTGAACGAAACTAGTGTCTTGTCACCATCGTAGCAAAACATCGAAGTACCGATAGACCGAGATTTGGAATTTTTAATGTTTTTCGGAATTTCACGTTTATTGCTTCTCAATGTTCCCACTAAAGTCAAGTTATACGGTGAAACCAGCAACTCATCAGCCAGAGGTACAGACGTGAACCAGTTGTCCATGGTAATGTTACGATTTGAGCCATGAAGAGGGGCAGTTACTTCTTTTATAAAAAATGAAGCCAATGGTTGCTTCTGCGGATCAGTTCCTTTTCCTAGGTATGGAATGCAATTTATGATGTATTTACTATTAACGTCAGCAGCCATAACAAGTTTTATCCCATATTTGTTAGGTTTGTTTGGGATATACATTCTAAAAGGACACCTTCCGCGAAACCCAACAAGCTGTTCGTCCACGGTTATGTATGACCCCGGTGTGTACCACTTTTGAAAATTATCAATCAATTTTTGCCACAGTTCTCGTATATGTGTAAACTTGTCGACAAATTTTCTTTCATCTCTTGTTTGTTTGTCGTCAAAACGAAGACATTTTATTAGAAAATTGAATCTTTCAGCGCTCATACAGGCCTTGAAAATAGTTCCCGATCTCTGTGTATTGAAAAGCATACGAGTCGGCAAGTGATTGCTTTTCACAGCCGCTGAAATAAAAAGTAAACCAAGTAGAGCTCTCATTTCTTCAAAATCAGTCTGTGATATGGTGTACGAATCATTTTTATATTTATTTTTTCGAATAAGTATCTCTGCGTTAGTAAACGTAACAATCTGTTGCAGCATTTCATCAGTAATAAAGAGAGAAAATAAATTTATTGGGTCAACTGATTCCCTGGCTTCTGCTTTTGGTCCCGGTATGAAATGAACTATGTTTCGCCTCAAAGTACGTGTCGTAGCTGGCCTAGGTTGAGTAGACCATTTATGTTTATTTTTTCCATACACAAAACGAGAAGTCGGCTGAACAATACGGGGATCGGTATTTTGATTTGAGATACTTGGTCTAGGTACCGTAATATTTTCCGAAGAAGAATCATCGGAATCTATTATTTGGGTTCTTTGTCTCTTACTTGGCTGTACATTTATATCACTATCAGACTCCGAGGACTGAAGACTGCAAGAATCGGAACTTGTGTTTTCATGAACTTCTGTCTCTAAAATATCTTCCGTTTCTGAAGCCGAGATGTCAGATAGCTCTTCCTCTTGGTTTTCTGATTCTGCCTCTAACCAACGGGAAATTTGCTCTTCTTGATTCCTCAAATCCATCTATAATAGAAACACATCGAATAAATAAAGTATCATAAACAAACAAAGAAAAAACCCACAGTTTTGTAAAATTTCCTAGTTATCAACAAAAATAATAATACAAATAATAATTAGAAGTAACACTTTACTTATATATTAGTAAATAAAACAATAGAAAATAGATATGCAACCCACAAAACGAAAAAAAAATTGAATATGTTTACTACATACCTCGAAAATAAAAGTGTCGATATAACTAAACGTTCGTCGAGCGGGCGACGGGATGATCCTAGATCACAATCTATTATGCGTGTGGCCACAACCGCGTCACACGATGCACTGTTTGCGTAATTAGGAAGGTACACGAAGGGTCGAGGTCGCGGGGCGGGGCGGTGTAGGTGATTTTGAATTTCGCCGTATAGCGCGTAGTCGCCTCGACGAGCTATTAGTTATTTAGGGTTAAATAAAAGTCTTGATTTGCATTTGTTTTATTTTATTAAAGAATCTTGTATATTAATTAAGGCACATGTTGTGATTATTATCTCATCAAGTATTTTTACAAAGTTAAAATTAATACAAGCGTTAGTTTAAGCATACGAAATTCACGTAAACGCCGAATAACTCGCTCTATGTGTATCCTTAGGCTAGCTATTTGTTTAGTTAGTTTTGCTTCAGTTTTATTCAACTTTACACCTGTTTCGACACTGGGAGGTCTTACTAGTGTAATACCAGCTTTTTTAGGTGTTGTTCTAAACGTTTGAAACCCCTGTCTGCCATAACAAACATACCACTTCTTAATGTTTGGACAAAGTCACAGGATTCAACTAAAGAAGTGTCGGTTGTCCTGTCCCCAAATCCCGGAGAAATATAGTTAACTAGTCCATTTGGTGTACAGGATATTAAACATTTTATTGTGTTGGCTTTTTTATACTCTGACCAGGTTAATGCTTGATTTATTGCTTTAGATGGTTTCTCTATCTCTATTTCAAGGCAGTCTATAATACAACTAACATTATTATATTTGTGCCTAAATGCCATGGGTAAAGATTTTTTAATCATTTCACTATCCAGTGATTCAATAAAAGGCATCATAACACTAGCTATTAGTGGCATTTTTTTGAAAATATCTTGCTTAAATATGATTAGGAGTTATTGCATAATCACCTGATAGTTAATTGAATGAACTATCCAATCTTATTTTATTCAAACAAAACAATAAATGATCTTTGGGAATATTGACTTCATCTTTTATTATATCAATTAAATAGTAACACTTGCTTGGAACACCAATGTACAGTCGAGGCTTTTTCTCAATATTTTCAATCACATTCAATATGGTTGCTTCCACCTTTTTGTCTTCTTCAATAAAATCACTACAGTCAGAAGATGATTTAACTTGCAAAGAAAGCACAGGCGAGCAACTGGTGGTAGATGTAGAGAGTACATACATGGAAATGTCACTATTTAACTGTTCTGCTTCATTAGATATATTTCTTGTAGTTTTGTTTTTAATATTCACATCAAAATGATCTTCACAGAAATATAATGTGGAATTAGTTGATAAAGTAAGAGCATCTAGCCTCCTTGCCATTTTAACCACTTTGTATTTCTTTATTATTGGGAACGTATATGTATAATTTTTTTTTGATTTTTGCCACTATTAGCTCTTTCAAACGTCTGAAGCACCTATTACCGGTTAAAACAAAAATTTGCCTGGCTCAATCACTACTGCTCCCAATACTGGACTACGCTGACTGTAGTTATACAGACCTAACAGAAGAACAGCTAAACAAGCTTGAACGATTACAAAACGTCTGTATCAAATTTATTTTTGCGCTACGTAAATTCGATCACGTCAGCGAATACCGTAACCAACTGAAGTGGCTTACAATTAGACATCGCCGCAACTTGCATATACTCTCCCTTCTCTATTCTATCCTTTATAATCCTCTATCTCCTAAATACTTAAAAACTCGTTTCTCTTTTTTAGGCACTGACTCTGATTGTCATCTTGATCTGCGGTCACGAAGTGACAATCGCTTAAAGATGCCAACAGCTCATACTCGCTTTTACAGTGAATCTTTTACTGTTAAAGCTGTGAAGCTATGGAATATGCTTCCCCCGGAAATCCGTCGCTCTAATTCTATTTATATATTTAAACGTCGTGTGAAAACTCACTATCTTTCCTTACAATAAGTAATGTATGTACGTTTATTGAATATGTATTATATATAAGGATGTTATATGTGTGTATTTATATTTATTTTTTATGTATCTATATATGTAAGTATATACATATACATATATTTATATGTAACGTATGTAGGTTATATATATTTTATATTAGTATGTATATTATAAGTCATTATTTTCGTTTATCATGAATATTATTATATTTTTATTTTTTGCACTATCCTGCTTCTGCTTCTGCAAATCCTTTCACCAAAGGTTGTCTGTTAGAGATTGCTTTAGCAATAAGACCGCCTTTGCACGCTCTTATTTTCTTTTCTTTGTTGTAATTGTTCTCTTTATTTGTATGTCCTTTCATTATGTGTGCAATAAAGTATTAAATAAAATAAAATAAATATAATTTTCCTGGTGTTTTTATAGTTGTACTTTCACATTAGGGCACTACACAGTATTTATAATACGAGGGATTCATATACACAAACACGGCTGTTTCGCGGGCTTTGACGTCATTCTAGACGCCATAACATTAGTACACACTCCGTAGCATAAAATAGAGAATGACGTTCCGAGAGGAATGGTGGCGTATTAAAATCCTCTGAATGTATAACCGGATATGACGTCGCAAATAGTTGTGGCATGGATTTGGCTTGGCTTTGGCTTGGCTTTGGCTTGACTTTGGCGTGGCTTTGGCTTCGCTTTGGCTTGACTTTGGCTTTGGTTTGGCTTTGGCTTGGTCTTGGTTCTGGCTTGGCTGGCGTGGCTGTCAAACCAAGACAGACAGACAGAAATAGCGTTTTCCTTGAGGGTAATTTGTAGCCTGGACACTGAGAAACTTAGTCAATAAGCTTGGGAAATTTTATCTCTTCAACGATTCTTAGAGCGTGGTGCCCTTTTGCTATCATCTTGACCAGTTTCTTGTCAATTCGCTCTACCTTTCGAACTGGTGCTGATTTACAAATGTATTGGTTTATTGACTGTTGGGAGTTTACTGTAGTTGAAGATGAAAATATATTTTGTTTTATTGTTTCGCTTGCGTTAGCTTTGGTTGACACACGTGTTAGTGAGATATCTGTGTTTTTATATTAATACTGTGTATCTATTTTATGAATTTTCGGTGTAAATAGTTTAATTTTAAGGTTTCTGGGTTTTACTAACATAATTCGGTATTCGGTAAGTGTTATTTTTCTTTTGATTATAGATATAGTATGTTAGTTAAGTTACAGTAGTTGGTGTATAATGGATATCGATCCACCTCCCGAACCTCCTGATCCCGGGGATTCAGAATTACAAATCGATCCTTCAACATCCTCTTCTCGCAAACGCTCCGGCGACAAGTCTTCTTGCTCACCTGATTCTTCTTCAAAGAAAACAGTAATCCACCCTTCTTCCGCTAGTCCATCTATCCAGAACGTTTACGTTAATCCTTCGTTTATTGATGGCCCAAAAATGTATACGGATGACGACAAAGGCCCCTTCATTGTCCACGTCTCTCGGGAAGTAGCTGATCCAGCTGCAGGTAATTCGATTAGAGCCATTAAATTCGAATAACTTCTACATAAACACAAGATTGGCTTTATTATGAATGATGGTGTTAAAAACCATCCCAAAGTTGGTAGGAATAAAATAGAAATTCAGTTTGTTTCAGCACAAGCTGCAAATAGTTTCTTAAAGAACCCTCTCTTAGCACTGTAAATATACTACTTGCCTTCCTATATATAACATTAGTAGAATGAGTCTAATAAAAGGCATCTCAGTGGACTGGTCTTGAGCTTCCTCATGGATGTGGGGAAGTATTAAAATTGAGGCGTCTTAACCGGAAGACTATTAACGAAGGAGTTGGGTCTTGGATCCCAACTCAATCGGTAGTCATAACTTTTAAAGGTCAAATCCTTCCCGGCCAAATATATTCATATCATACAACCCTTCACGTTGAAACATAGAATCTCCTCAAAATAATATGCTTAAACTGTTGTCGTTATGGCCATGTTAGGACTCAGTGTAGATATGGAAATATTTATATTAAAATATTATTGGAAATATTCACCAAAATCCTCCTAAATATTCTCAGTACATGCAATGATGTCCCATTACCGTCCAAAGTTGCCAATGATTTATCCCAATTATTTACCATCCTTCAAAATGGCCCCAATCAGATTCCTTCAATGGAATTGTCAAAGCGTCCGTCCTAAGAAACCTGAACACCACGGCGCCTCTCGCGATGGTGCGAGTAGTGACGTCTTTCCTGGAAGGCCGAAGCTTTTAGGTCTCGGTGGAAGGCGCGGACTCCCAACCGCGCCCCATACGAGCCGGAGTACCCCAAGGCAGCTGTTTGTCACCGCATCTATATGCGGTGTACACGGACGATATTCCCACCCTCCGCGACCATCTGCGTGAGGGTGAAGAGGACGTACTGTTGGCCCTGTACACGGACGACAGTGCGTTCTTCTCGTCGTCAAAGACGAAGACAGCCGTTCTCCTTGTCAGGTTCCACATGCGTCAGCTCATCCTCCGAGGCCAGGACGTAGAGTGGCGGACCTCAATTTACTACTCGGGGTGTCACATCGATCGATCGCTGCGAATGGTTCCCACCGTAGATAGGGAGGTGAACACATCGATGTTGCACACCCTCTTCACATCCCGGCTAACACTGAAGACCAAACTGAGGATCTACGGAGCTTACGTCCGCTCGCGCCTCACGTATGCGGCCCTCGCTTGGTACTCCCTATGCTCGGCGAGCCAGCGGAGGAGATTACAGGTCCAGCAGAACCGATGCCTGCGATTTATAGTTGGAGTACCGAGGTTTGTCAGAAACGATACCATACATCGTGACACCAGGACGCCCACCGTGGAGGAGTTCGTCCGGCACCTCGCGCGCAAAATGTTCGCAAGAGCGTACAACAGTGCGTGCGGGCACCTCCACAGCATAGCACCGTTACATGCAAGACCACCAGAGGGGCGTCCTCAGCCTCGGGAGCTCCTGCTATCGCACGACACCTGCAACATAGCAGGCATCGAAGACAGCGACGAGTAGGACGACGAGTACCACCAGATAAGACAACCACAGGTCATGACAACCACCCAACTGAGACAACCTGAATATAAGACTGGCACTGGGTCCAAACCCTTTGGGCCAGAAAGCAAGGACACGGTAGCCACAGGCTACCGTAGAGGAACAGCATGGGTAAGGTTCGCCTCGAGGCCTGCACCCAACCCTGGCCTAAGCCAAAGTGGAAGACCCGAATGTGTGTCCTTTGGATTGAAATAAAGTCAGTCGTTAACTTGCAATAACGTGTTTCACTTATAAAATCAAATTGCCTGTATGGTAAATTTTATTAATAACCATTCTGATTGCGCAAGGCTACGTGACTCACTCCTCGCAAGGTCGACTTGAGTTGGAGAAGTTGTGGAAGGAACTGACGGAACATTTAAATTCATTAGGAGGCGCCATAAAGTGTTACAAAATGGAAACAGGTATTTCAGGCGTTAACTTTTAAGACACATTATTCTTTTTTGTACTTATTTAATTATATAATGGTCAATGTACAAATCTATTTAAGACGTGGCGAGAAAGACAACCTAGGCCAAGGCGGAATATAAGGGCACAAATATGGGGAATGGGCCCTCCACACTGAAAGAATATTCCAGTATAGATGAGCACATACTAACAATGATGGGTCCTGTGGCAATTGATGGGCTAGAAGATATTGTAACTAATGAGACACGGATATAATATGATAGTGCTGTAGCGTAAGTAAATTGGTCTATATATTGTCCTGTAATTGTGTTAAAAAATAAGTTGGTTAAAATTGTATTTCAAATCATCTCATTTTCCAGACAAAAGAAATAAACGTGGACAGTAAGACATCTAGTCCCATATTACCGAATGTTTCGTCACACAAAAAAAAAACAAAGAAATGCTGTGGCTGCTCCTAAGCGCAAAATAAACTCCAACCCCAACACCCAAAAAAGAAGACATAAGTATTAGGCTAACTTCGTCGATAGGTA
This sequence comes from Vanessa cardui, assembly GCF_905220365.1. Lineage (NCBI taxonomy): Eukaryota > Metazoa > Arthropoda > Insecta > Lepidoptera > Nymphalidae > Vanessa > Vanessa cardui. The sequence goes on along the minus strand of NC_061150.1, from coordinate 2,979,574 downwards.
TCGATGCTGGTTTTTCTTGTCCAATAGAAAGTAATTCTTAAACCTTCTACAAATATGATATGTATAGAACTGTGTACGTACGTATGTGTGTATCTAACTGAATTCCTTGAACAGAATTAGATATTTTTGTGTGTTTTTGAGTGTATCAATAAATGGTTTAGATTGGACCCAATAGTTGAAGCTGCGATCGGATAATAAATATAATTCTTATTTAATTTGGGCGATTTCGGGACTATAAAATGCTTGTAAATTTCAGATAATTTAGATGTAAAATTATTAAAATTGGAGGGAGAAAAATATAAAATAAAACATTAAATTATTTGATAAAAAAAAAATTTTTGTGGCGTCCCGCCACATTTATTATTTTCATAAAAAATATTATTTATATAATTATATGAAATAAATAAATTCAAACAAACAAAGTTCCAACCGCGCGACGATAATTTTTATATCAGCTAGTGACGTGATGTTAAAAGCGATCGTACGATCGCGCGGCTCGCCCACCCACCCCGGCAACTAGCGGCCGGCGGAAAGACGTGCGCGCAGCGCGGACGCCAGTCGGATTTCGATCTCGATGCGGACCGCTTTGTTGCTTATTTTCGGCTTTCACGCACTTTACGCCTTCATTACTTTCGTTATTTTTTTCTTTGCAAATTTGCTTGTGCTGTTACCCTATTGAGTATATCTTCTATGTGTGTAGACTCATTGTGCTGTGTGATAGTTATAAGTGTAAACAAAAAACTGTTGATCGTTCATTGTTTTATTATATTCGCGTTCTCCATGTACCATCGAAAATAAGTTACTCACCACGCACCTACAACTACAGTATTGAAATAGAGAAGAATCACATCTTATAACGGTATAACTAAATATATTTTATTATTTATATAAAAATGTATATACGTAGGTGTACTCCATAAAATATAGTAGATGTTATAAACATTTAATAATAAAAGTTTTTGTATTTTGAATAATTATACTTAATATTATTATTATTTCATGAAACGATATCTAATTAAAAACCATTAAACGTATAAAAAAAAACTATTTGAAAACATATTAGTAATTAACTCCTGCCTAGAATTATTATCAGCTAACGATAACTGCGACGGAAAACAGTTTTCAGTATCGTTTGCTTTATGATAATTATCATATGCTATATTTGTCCCATCTCCAAGGTACAGATTGTGCAGTACAATAATAATAATAATAATAATAAGCCTTTTATTTCCTTAACTTCAGTACAACGTTTACAAGTATGCTATATAAATTTAGAAAAAAAGAAAAGAAGAAAAAAAAAAGTTAAGGCCCCTAATGGGTATAGGCCTCCTCCAACATCTTCCAGGTTGTCCTTTGCTTTGCCTTTCTGTCCAGTGCGGTCCTGCAATTTGTTTAATTTCATCGACCCAGCGTTCTCTGGGACGCCCTCTGGGTCTCTTGCCACTTGGTCCTGTCCAATTAGTAACCCGTTGTGTCCATCTCCCATCAGTCAATCTTGCCACGTGTCCAGCCCACTTCCATTTTAATCGTTTCATATGATGGAAAGTATCTAAAAATTTGGTTTTTTTGCGTATACTTTCTGATTTTTGTTTGTCTTTTAGCTTAATGTTGAGTATATTCCTTTCCATGGCACGTTGGGTCTTCTGTATTTTATCCCTTGTATTTTTGTTATATATCCATGTTTGTGATCCATATGATAGGCATGGGAGCAAACATCCATCCATTACTTTCTTTTTTAGTGTTAAGGATAATTTTGATTTCAATATTTCTCTTAAGTTCCAAAACTTACTCCAGGTTATGTTTACTCTTCGATCTATCTCGTTTTTGTTTCTGGATTTGTCAAATGAGATGCTTTTTCCTAAGTAAATGTAGCTGCCTACATAGTCCAAGCTTTGTACGTTGTCGACTATTATCGGGGTTTGAAGTGAGTTGGTCATTATTTTTGTTTTTGATGTATTTATTTGTAATCCTATACTGTTGCTTATTTCGCATAGCTGTGATATCATTTCTTGCAATTGTTTACCTGATGTAGAGAAAAGGACTATGTCGTCAGCGAATCTAAGGTTGCTTAGGGTTTTTCCATTTATGTAGATACCTTTTCGCTCCCATTGTAGATCTTTCATTATATGTTGAAGAACGGATATAAAAATCGTAGATGATAGCGGGTCTCCCTGTTTCACGCCTCTACATATTTTTATTTTTGGCCCTATTCTATCAAGCTTCACGCGACTTGTGCTTTTGCTATAGATATCTTTTAGGATGTTTATATAAGTTTTAGATGTACCTTGGTTTTCTAATGCTGGCCACAAGCTGTCGTGGGATATGGAGTCGAAAGCTTTTGCGTAATCTATAAAAGCTAGGTATAAAGGTTGCTGACGTTCCTGGTGTTTCTCGATAATTTGTTCTAAGGTGTGGATATGATCGATTGTACAAAAATGTGCAGTACTGCATAAGTATTTATTATTTTAGCACATTTGTTGGGCTCATATAATGAAAGACTCGATGACGCAATAAGCATCGCCATCGAGCCTTCAAGAGTTCTATGCAAAGTTCTACACACACGTGTACATGACGTGTGTTTTGGTGTAATGTTCTTAAGGAGAGTTTTCGTCTGCATGAAGCACAGGCGTCATGAGCCACGGTCGCTGGGGATAAACACTATCTCCTAATCGCCAACCTATTTCACCACTATGATACGAATTTTCTAGATCTCTACTTAAGCTACATGATCGCCAGACATAGCTGTCATTGGCAGCTCCTCCGAATTTTGCATTTATGCCAATTATTTTTAAATCTTGGTCACATACCTGAAGCAAAATCAAAATAAGGTATTAACAACAGTATTACACTATACAAAAAATAAATACTTTATTATTATTCAAATAAATGTAATACAAAAAACTAACAATGGCTGTATTAATGGCGTCGTAGCCTTTACGGTAAAAAAAAGCTGCCATGCTTGGGCGATTGCGAGGTGCAATAATGGCCACCAGCGTACCATCGAATTGAATTGCTGATTCAATTGAAATTATAATAAACCAAATTAATATTTTAATTTTTAAATATATGTTTTGTTTTGTTAGTAGAAAAATATTATAGTTCATTTTAAATTTCCATATTTACCCCACTTTAATTCTGTTTCTTTCATTAATATTACTTGGAAATTTAATAAAAAATTCGGCGAATTCAAGTTACATGGCTCAACCACCTCGTTGATGCAGAGACTTACGTTCGGTTGGCTTAGAGGCATCAAACAATCTTGACCTACCAGTTTCTAATAACTGCCAGTTTAATAAGATTTTAGACGAATAAGTATTGAAGACAAGAGATGCCACTGATACCGAATATTCGGTGGTCGGAAGTCTGCGGGTGTTAAGTCCACCGTGCATTGTGTATTCATGAGTAGATCACATCGCGACAAACATTTATTTACCTACTTATACAATCACAATTATGATAAGTTTTGTAATTTAATAAGAAGGTATTTGATGTTTCAGCGAGTAATATTATATCTTAGTTTATATTTTTTCTCTTATCTTGAGTTCTGGCGCAATGGTAATACACTTTTTTGGAACCTTAATTTTGTCAATATATGCCAAAAAACAAAATAATTTTTTTGTGATCCTATATTAATGAATAAAAGTATTTTCATCAAGCGCCAAGGACCATCTGATCCATCTGAACCATCTCTCATTAGCCTCTTATATAAATTATTACGCTGTCGCCGATAGCGTTTTAAAAGACGCCTGCTTAATATTGTGGTGTCCTTTATGTGAAAATTATTTCACCAAAAAATACTTTTGAACTTTTCAAATTTGACGCCTCGGTATCAATTATTTTTTATCTGACATTACACGTTCCGAATGTTCAAATTACAATAGCTGTGTAATCGCTACATTTTTTTTTTCGCTTTTTTCTTACCTTAAAGGGAAAAGGCAAAGATATTACACCGTACAGCCAAGTCTTTTGTAATTTTTATTCATATTCAATTAAATTGTTTCGTTTAAATTTAAGTATAAACATTCAAGTAGAGTAAAATTCTTTCAAATCCAGGTATAGTTTAAATGTCTTGAATTGTAGATTTGATATACACGTATATATGTATTTTAAATTTAGGACAATCAAAAAATAAATGATCTAAAGTTTGTTTATATCTATTATTGCAGAATGAGCTCAACGGGGCGGAAATAATACCCATTCGGCTAAGATGAGCGTTAAAACGGCAATGTCCAGATCTCAAACGCATTAGTATTATATAAAATAAGAACATGTTTTTATTTCATTATGATTATATTATATTATATATATATGATTCCAAAGGATTATTATAATTAAATTTATTATTTAATAATAAATCATTAGAGAATATTTCATATGCACTCCAATCTACAAGTTTTGAATTAATTTTATTTAGAAATATGTTACTGCCTATATTTTGGCTATTAAAACTTTTATCTTTAAAATTTATTTTTATTATTATAGGTAAATGGTAACTTCTAATTTGGTCATCTACCACATTCCAACAGCATGACAAAGCTAGCGATGAAGAAACAGCTGCAAGATCTAAAGCATTTGGTTTCCAAATATGCGTACCTACAGTAGTTTTTTGACCATCATATAATAGAATTAAATCATTTTATAAAAAAACATTCTAACACTTCACGACCTCTTTTATTTGTCATGGAGCAATCCCAAACTGTATTTAAAGCGTTAAAATCTCCAGCAATTAATATTGGTCGAGGAATAGATTTAATTAAATCATTAAGTTTTTCTTTTGAAAATGTTGGTGAGCAAGTACCGGGACTATAAAAGCTAATAATTGACATTTGTTTTTCTAAATAAGTTAAGGATATAGCTACATTTTGAATAGAACTGTCATAAAAAGTATTAATAATTTTATAATCTAAAGATTTATTTATTAATATAGCAACTTCATTATGATGATTACCTGAATCTAATCTAACTAAACTATAATTCTTAATATTAAATTTATGATGAGGTCTAAGCCACGTTTCACAAATAATGGCAACATGGATATTATTCTCTCATAAAAAAGTGTAAATAAATGTCGATTACATTGTAAGCTCTGAGCGTTCCATTGCATAATATTTAAAGAATCCATTAATTATGGTAAATGTTTTTTGTTAAATTTATTGAAAGTTTCAAGAACGACATCTTTTATATTCTGTGTTGAAATTTCTTTTTCATTAATCTTATTTAAAGTGATAAGTTTAACTATTGAATGTAATAGCGTGTTGAGGACGGTATCTGAATTTAGAAGTGAAACAAATTGATCTGAAGGAGAAGTGGAGTTAAGAGTTATGGGAGGAAACAATTTCTCATTTAGAACAAATGCATACGATTTTCTTTCTACTTTATTTTTGTCTTCTTTTATTTTTTCTTGTTTTATCGGGCACAGAGAAGCATTTAGCATCTTTAATGTCAACAGAACATTGTTTGTAATTATGGTTATTCCCACAAATAGAGCATCTATCCGATTTTTACAAAATTTAGCTATGTGGTCATACCGGAGGCAACGAAGACATTGCTTGACTGGAGGGATGTATGGTCTCACCTCAAACCGCCAGCTGTTCAAGTCTACACTCTCCGGCAGGACAGGACATGAAAAAGTTATAGAAACGGTTTTAGTAGGCTGTAACTGAAAAGAATTATCTGATTAAATTTTTCTCATGAATCTTGTTATACTGACTACATTTTTTGGACTCTCAATTGCCGAATAAATTTGCTGATTGCTCAGCTCTAATGGAACATGCATTATAACTCCAGTTACTTCTGTGGCTTTAGCAGGTATACTGGCTATCATTTTTAAACTATCTAAAAACTTTTTATTTGTTAAGGCTGCTTTTGCTAGCCCTGGTCGCTCGAACAATACGCCTATTTTATATCTATTAATTCTTAATAATTGTTTCACTCCTTTATTGTATCTTTTTAAATTGGATGATAGAGACATCATATCCCTATCTCCAATAGGTTTCATACTATCTATACTTTCATAAAAAAACTATATATTCAAAATCAGCACCATTCTCAAGATAACGCCGTTCGTAGTTGTTAATTTCAAATGGAATATACTTATTGCTACTGTCTTCTGTCGCTGCGGTGAACACTGAAGATAGACTATTAGTATCTGAAGTTTCGACTGACTCTTGTACGCCTTCATCTTCCTTTTTACGTTTTTTCCTATTCCCTCTCCCCATAATAACAATATTACTTAGAAAAAAATGTATTGATATTACTTTTTTCAAAATTTTAAAATAAGAAATAGAGGTTTCAAAAACGCGCCTTTTCGCTTCGAAAGTTCCCGCCTCCTCCTGACAGGCCGTTAGTTTCCAAGCGCAATCGATTTTCAAAAAAGACGTGTCGCCGTAATAATGCTTTTGTAATTATTAGCCAGGCGTTTTTATTCGGCTCGAGCAAAATCCATTTTATTGATTTTATATTCGTATGTAGTATTCTCCCACTGTTCCCATTCAGTCTCTTCATTATTATTTCCATCAACAAAAGCAGCCTGTAAATTTCCCACTTCTGGGTTAAGGCCGCCTCTCCCTTTGAGGAGAAGGTTCGGAACATATTCCACAGATGTAGCAGAATTTATATGAAATTAGACACATGCAGGTTTCGGTCCAATCCAGTTCGCGTATACCAGCAGCAAGTTGGTTATCGTGCTTAGTAATTTGTCTCTTTTTTTCATCGAATTCGTCCCATATGTTGATATTTTTACTTTTGGATTTAGATAGTGATGAATCACTAGATGTAGGAATAGCCTCCGGGATATCTATGTTGTTTCTTTGAAATAATTGTATTCGGCCGATTTTGTTTCTAAGCCCTTGTGTCACAATTTCACAAGCTCTTTGAATTTTGAATCATCTGGTCTTAAATGGGGGTCCAAAATCATACACTTAGCGTACAACGTATTAAACTCTATATCTTTAAACCGATCGTCCACGCCTTTTCTTAACGCTGATTGCACGGCTAATGCATTAACAGAAGTATGCCTTTGCAAAAAACTTTTCAGTAAATTACATAATATTATTACTTTAGACAGAGTAACGTTTTTTTCGGCACTTATTTCTGTGGTTATCTTGTAGAAAGGACTAAGTAGAGGTAAAACTTCTTCTATGACCTGCCAGTCCTCTTCATTTAAAGTTAAGTCAGGTCGTGCAACCGTTACAATCACTGCATCCTTTACCTCTACTATTCGCTTCAGCATATCGAAAGTTTAATTCCATCGGGTCTGTACGTCCCCTTGAGTTTACGAACAAACATATTCAACTGCCGCTGTGTAGCAGCAAATTTTTATTTTACTTGGGAGCTACGATTAAAAAAATCTACAATATTTTTAACTTTGCTTAATACAGCATATATTTCTTTTGTAGCTCCTGTACTACAAGATTAAGGGAGTGAGCGAAACAAGAAATGGACCGCCAGTCAACAAGTCTTATAGAAGATATTTGCTGCATTATCGCTAACAATAGCAGTGACTTTGTTTGATATATTCCATTCTGCCATTATATCTGTAATATGTTGTTTATTGAAACAAAAAACTTAGTTGTTGCTCTGTAAAAAAGTTATTTATTTTTTTTAAAGTTTGATACAATGAATATTATATTTGCAAATACTATTTACGACTACTTATATACCTAGTACAAATTAACATTATATTATTTACTAACCTGTAAAAAAGAAACAACATTAAAAGCTATTGCTTCAATTTCAATTTTACAATCGTTACATATTCCTTTTCAAAAATCTTAACTTGTAACTATAATGTACAATAAACCAGAGAGCCTTTTTCTACAGATTAAATTATATAATAAATACAGAGTAAAAAGTGCTGCCACCATAGATAATAATTATAGTAAGTAATGAGCAAGTGTAATTATTTATTAAATTAAATGAAGAGTAAAAGAGCTTCATTTACATATCTTTGATAAAGTCGCACAAGTTTTGGCTAGCATGTCGACCATTATAATTCATACAACCAAGTAGTGCTGAGTCAAGTTGTGTATCTTCATTTAAAAAATGGCCTACAATAGCTATGTAGCTATCATTATTCTGTAACGTCCATATATCTGTACTGAGAGACAACGCTGGTGCGGCGTGTACTTTTTTTTTACTTCTTCGATTACGTCACTGTGAATTTTTGAGATTAAATTTTCAGAAAGCGTTTTCCTTGAGGGTAATTTGTAGCCTGAGCACTGAATAACTAAGTCAATAAGCTTGCGAAATTCTATCTTATTCTTAGAGCATGTTGCCCTTTAGCTATCATCTTGACCAGTTGTTTGCCAATTCGCTCAACCTTTCGAACTGGTGCTGGTTTACGAATGTATTGGTTTATTGACTGATGGGAGTTTACTGTAGTTGAAGATGAAAATACTTTTTTTTATTTCGCTAGCGTTAGCTTTGGTTGACACACGTGTTAGTGAGATATCTATGTTTTTATATTAATACTGTGTATCTATTTTATGAATTTTCGGTGTAAATAATTTAATTTTATAGTTTCTGGGTTTCACTAACATAATTCGGTTTCGGTAAGTGTTATTTTTCTTTTGATTATATATAGTATATTAGTTACGTTACAGTAGTTGGTGTATAATTGATGTCGATCCACCTCCCGAACCTCATGATCCCGGGGGTTCAGAATTAAAAATTGATCCTTCAACATCCTCTACTCGCAAACGCTTCGGCGACAAGTCTTCTTGCTCACCTGATTCTTCTTCAAAGAAAACAGTAATCCACCCTTCTACCGCTAGTCCCTCTATCCAGAACGATTACGTTAATCCTTCGTATATTGATGGCCCAAAAAGCTACACGGATGACGACAAAGGTCCCTTCATTGGATCATTAATGATTAATCATTGGCCTTCAATACGGTGTTATGACATTTGATTCTATATCATAATTTATATCACATTATTATTGCATGTTATGAATATAGCAGGGGATATTGAATTTGCTTTATTATATACAATAATTGTTGTAATTAAAAGATCAATAATTTGTAAAACTGTAATTAATATTATTTTATATGGCATTGCAAGTAATACTGGCATGTCACCATTTCTTATCTTAAATATGATTGAGCTGTCGTTATAAAACAATTGGACGATAGCGTGGCATTCTAACAAAAGATAGAAAGATTGGTGGATCATTGTAAAACGATAATATTATTTTGGCCGTCCCGACCTACTGAAATTACACTAGCTTCGTCGATAGGTATCGATTCTGATTTTGTTACGTATGTGTGTGTATCTAACCGAATTCCTTAAAAGTTTAAACAGAATTGGATATTTTTGTGTGTTTTTGGGGGTATCAACGAATGGTTTAGATTGGAACCAATAGTTGACGCTGCGATCGGAAAATAAATATAATTCTTATTTACAAGCATTAGTAAATTTCAGATAATTTAGATATAAAATTATTAAAATTGGAGGAAGAAAAAATTAAAAGAAAAAAATTAAATTTGAGATAAAAAAGTAGTATTGAAATAGAGAAGAATCACATCTTAAAACGGTATAACTAAGGTAAACGCACCGGTAATGGACAAGGAACCAGTAATGGACAAAAAAAAGAAGAAATCTTTCAGAATAAGGACATAGATTATGGACTTGATTATGGACATTGAGCTTTCAAAGTTTCAAATTTTATTCCATTCTGTCAGTAATTTATAAAAATGGCGTGAGTACAAAGTGTTCCTGTGATTAAAAATTGATCTTAGCGGCTTTTTTTAACGAAATTGTTAGTGCGGTGAGTAGAAAGTTTCATCTGTGAACTGGTATTGCTTTATTTTAATCAGAATGTGTTTTGTTTGTTGGATTAATGATGAAATGAGGATAACACACACTTGTTGTTATATCGGAGAGGTTATGTTTGTTGGATATTTTATTGATGTTTATAACTGGTTTGCTGTAACTAAATAGTTCCAAAAATAGACAAATGTCGAAACTTAATTATACTTTCGTATGTTCAGATTTTTAATTAATTTTACTCTAATTATTATTCTATACTACAAGCTAGTTGTAAATGATAAAAATACTGATGTGTTCAAGTTAATGGACGTATGTGTCCATCATTGGGTACCTATCTATTTCCAGTTATGGACATCGATATGAAATGATTACAGTAATCATTAAATACAATAATTCTTTGTTTTAGAAATGGCTCCTAAAAAAGATTATACACCTCAACACATGGGCTGGGCTATTGAAGCAGTAGAAAAAAGTTCAATGTGCCTAGAATAACCTTGCACAACCAATTGAGTGCTCAATGGGACCCAGCACCATTTTAAGTAAGGAAGAAGAAAATATTTTAGAAATCTGGATCAAAGAAATGTTAGATAAACATATCCCCGTAACAAAAGATCAGTTATTGGACAGCGTCCAACGTATAATAATCGATAAAAACCAAGAAACCCCTTTCAGTGATAACAGACCAGGCAATAAATGGTATACATCATTTCTGAAACGATATCCTACGATTACTAAACGAGTAGCTCAAAATTTATGTACAACAAGAGATAATGTTACCCAAGAAGACATCGAGAAATGGTTTTCGGAAGTTAAAAGTGATCTCAAAAACAGAGGTCTGATTGAGATAGTGAAACATCCTGAAAGAGTTTTTAACACAGATGAAAGTGCGTTTTTCTTAAATCCAAAACCAGGACATGTTCTTGCCAGAAAAGGAGATAAAAATTCTTCATCAGGAGACGACAAAGAAAATCTGACCGTTCTGATCACAGGAAATGCTGCAGGAGAGTTGGCACCTATTCTGGTTGTTTTTAATTATGCAAGAATACCGCCATTAATTTCAGAAAATTTCCCCGATGACTGGGCCATTGGTCGCTCAGAAAGTGGATGGATGTGCTCCGGAACATTCTACGAATATATGACAAACGTTTTTAATCCTTGGCTGATTAAAAAAAATATTGAAAAGCCTATTGTCGCTTCTCAATTTGTTTTTGATAATGTTATGTATGTACGTAACAATATAAATGATTTTCCCAAAAATTGTGACGTACATTCCATTAATACTAGGAACTTAATATACTACTACTAGGAACTTAATAAACTTGTTACGCCTTGTACCCGATTACACAGGGTTAGTAACTCTTTTTTGGGGCAATGTATACGTTTTTACAACAGGATCCCAGAAAACGTTCAACAATATTCAATTATAAAATTCAAAAGAATCGTTAAAGAGCGTTTGTGTGCTAAAGGATATTACAGCACTAATGACTTTCTAGTTGACTGCACACCTTGGGAATAAGATGATCGCCTCCAGGCTGTTTCAAATAACAGGAATATGTTTATTATTGTAAATTATAAATTGACATTATATAAAAAAAAAAAAAATATCCCGCTGAGTTTCTTTCGCCGGTGCTTCTCAGGTCTGAGGTATTATATTCCGAACCGGTGGTAGATTATCGACAATCAATAAGAAAGTGTAAACACTTCTATTTTGAATAAAGGTTTTTGACTTTGACTTTGACTATAGCCAATGTGGCCGCTTCATTATAAGCGCCCAGGGCGTCTTCTATCTCGAAGCGATCCTCTCTCGCCTTCGTTTTCACCGCACGGAGTTCCGCTTGAGACTTTCCCAAGCCTTCGTATTTGCCGTGAGTGGGCAGCCGGCCTCGCCCTCTCTTATTTGCGTTTATTTAAATTTTTTTTTAAATATATTGATACATTGGCAAAAGTAATCGCTTGAAGAGCATAATAGCTTAAATAGCAAAAAAAACACCCAAACCCAAGATAACAAAGAAAACTAATGAAAATTTTCTACATCGACTCGGCCGGGAATCGAACCCCTCGGAGTGGTGTATCCATGAAAACCTGTGTACACACCACTCGACCACGGAGGTCGACAAACTGACACAGACTGCTGTGACATTTTAAATTGCAAAATTTTCCGACAGCTTTTCATGTACACTTCTTCGTGCACGTTTTGTTTAGCAAGCGACTGTTCATTTGCAAGCTCTCGAAAGCTTTTTTTCCTAGTGATATATTTTCGAGGTCAATCAGTTTATCATGATCGCACACAGAAAACAGATTCTTTGAGAACCTTTCCTAAAACGTTCGTTTCCTAGTCTATACAGATCATTAGCTTTTTCTATAAGCCATAAGCACGTTCTGAAACTCGCCTCTTCCTCCATCGACATCTGGTATTTGGACTCTTACCGTATAACCAACAGAACGTGGAGGAAATTTGAAATTAGATAAAGCTTTCATGTTTTTAGCTTGATTATCCCAATTATAAAAATGTTTTTAATAAGGGACTAAATATTGTTTAAATTTTCGGATCAAAATTTTGATTGTCCCTGTATTTTCATTATTTTAGTTACAATAGCTTTAACACTTCTGATCGCGCCAATGAATAAATATGGATAAATGAGACCCAAAAATACTTGAATAATTAATTTACGTAATTTATTTTAAAATTTTATGAAAATAATTTGTAATGTTATTTTGACGTTGATAGGCCGTCAGTTTCCAAGCGCAATCAATTTTCAAAAATGACGTCTCGCCATAATAATGCTCTTGTAGTTTGCTTTGAGGAGAAGTTTAGGAACATATTCCACAGATGTAGCAGAATTTATATGAAATTAGACACATGCAGATTTCGGTCCAATCCAGTTCGCGTATACCAGCAGCACGTTGGTTACCGGACTTAGTAATTTGTCTCTTCTTTTCATCGAATTCGTCCCATATGTTGATATTTTTACTTTTGGGTTTAGATACTGACGAATCACTAGATGTAGGAATAACATCCGGGATATCTATGCTGTTTCTTTGAGACAATTGTATTCGGCCGATTTTGTTTCTAAGTTGTTGTTTCACTTGTGTCACAATTTCACAAGCTCTTTGAATTTTGAATCCTCTTGTCTTAAATCGGGGGTCCAAAATCATACACTTAGCGTACAACGTATTAAACTCTATATCTTTAAACCGATCGTCCACGCCTTTTCTTAACGCTGATTGCACGGCTAATGTTTGAGCATTAACACAAGTATGCCTTTGCAAAAAACTTTTACGTTAAACTATATAAAAGGACGTTACCTGAGTAATTTGAGATTTGCCGACGACATAGTCCTACTCTCAGAAAATGCAAACCAACTACAAATAATGTTAAACGCTTAAAAATGAAAGTTGTAAAGTGGGCTTGGAAATCAACCTTACAAGGACTAATTTAACTCATCCCTAATATATGTAAGCGCTTATATCTACCTGGGAAAGCAAATTTCATTTAATCAAGAAAATAACGAACAAGAAGTAGAGAGTAGAGTCAACATCACATGGAAAAAGTTTTGGAGCCTCTAAGAAATACTCAAAAGTAATATAACTATACGAATGAAAACGAAAGTCTTGAATACCTGCCTACTACTCTCATTAACATACGCCTGCCAAACATGGAAATTTACCAGGAAAGTAAAAAATAAAATTATATAAGGAAAATTCAAAAGACCCGCCACACTTATATAAGACAGAAAACTCAAGCCATCGACGCTCTTAATTACTCACAAAAGCTCAAATGGCGATGGGCTGGACACTTAGCGAGGCTAAGCGATAATCGATGGACAAGACAGACAACTCAATGGACAGGCCCACTAGGACAGAGAAGGAGAGGAAGACCAAACGCACGCTGGGCAGACGACATAATAAAAGTAGCCGGCACTCATTGGCTTCGAGTGGCCGAAAATAGAGAGCACTGGTCCTCTCTGGAGGAGGCCTTTACCTCTCATGGAGAGGGTTCTTGCAAATAAAATAAAAAAAAACAAATTATATATTATTTTAATTAAATGATATACTATGTTATGTCAATTGCAATATTAACACTTCATATCAAATCAATATCTAATTAATTGTATTTATAATCTATTGAATGAAATTACAAAAATTGTTATGAATTTAAATAATGTTATAATCTAATTTAATTATTTGTTCACATCATCAGAATCACATTATTTTTGTTTAATTTAATTTAATTTATTTTTATTGTTAATTTATTTTGCATTCACCTTGTTAATGAACTATGGAATGCAAGAAATATAAGGCTTTTTTATTTTATTTATAAATATCCAATTGAATAACTTCAACCTTATGAGTTATTATTACATTTTAATAACTTATTCTTGCTTGTCCCTGTGTCTTGAGCATTCTTAGGACCTTCTTATTGATAGACAGGTAGTAAGTTGTTTTGTTCACAGGGAGTGTGTTATTTTTTTATATACATATATACTTTTAAAAGTATATTCCGAAGCACTACAATATTGCCTGGTGAACTCAGCTGAGGACTATTGCTGAGTTCGAGCTGCTGTTTATTTGGAAGAATTGCTGCCTGTCAGTGCAGCAGCAGAAGCAGCGGCAGTGCTGCTGCCGCTGCTTCTGCTGCTGCCGCTATTTTTGATTGCACTGCTTTTTTTCATGCGTTTCATTTCACGCCAACTCATGCAATCAAGCAAAACGTTTAGTACATCTGAATTGACATTTTAAATGCGGTTGTTGATATACATAAATCATGTATTGATGCTTAACCATTGCGTTCATGACCAGATACCATCAACGGCTCACCCTCTGATGATTTTTGTGTAATTTAAAATAAAATTTTCATGTCCGATTATTTTATAAAAATATTTTTTTTATAATAAATTTATTTTAACCCACAAAGTTTTTTGACCACGCGACACCCCATAGGATAATATCCAATAATGGGACTCAATTTGCCTCCGCAGTCATGGAGAAGGCTATGTTTGCATTGGGGATTAAGCATAATTTAACGCCCATGTATAACCCGGAAATCCTGCTGAGCGCAAAAACAGGGATATGAAGCAAATGTTAGTAATGCTCGTAGGTACTGAGCATCGAAGTTGGCCACAGTATTTACCATCTGTTAGATTTGCTCTCTACAGTGCCTATAATGAAGGCACAGGGCATACCGCTTCTTTTTTAACTTTTGGACGAGACATACGATCTCCATTTAACGTATTGAACGACATTAGAGCTGTTGCGTCGGGGGAAAATATCGTTCCTCAAATAACGCCTTACTTTCGCCAATTTACAGACATCTTAAAAGATGTCTGATTAAATGACGCATCGAGGAGCAACAAGATCGTCGAATGGCTATAGGATTTCCAAAACGATTTCTCCTACTACTTGGGAAGTAGTCGATAAAGATGGATCGGATTGCTATCCTTATACCAAGGAACCTCTAGGTCTGACGCTGTAACCTTTCGTAAGAGAGGACTTCCCGCCAAGTCTCAACCACGTGGTGGCTGCGACTTGGTGGGGGAGGATATAGCGGACGGATTTCTGGACGAACCAGAAAGTCGCCCGCACCGCGTGCGACAACTACCGGCCCGTTACCGTGAACGGGACGTTGGAATAGTCGAGTCCGAACACGCATAATAAGATCTATGGCGTCCGATCTGGCGCCATTAACCCTTTATTTGATATTGTTAAGTATACTTAACATCTAATTTGAAAAAATCTGGACACGTAATTATTTTATTCCATTATCATTTTTTTATTTAAATAGAAACATAATATTATTTTGAAGTGTACAGTGTAAATATAATTCATGACACTGGCAACATTCCGTTTGACATTCGCGAGCAAAAATGGCGGCGAGACGACGGACCTTGCGGATTCTGCAGGTAAAAATAATATTCTTATTTGTTTTCTGTATGTTTTTTATTTATATTATAAATGAATTGTATTAAGTAATATACAAGCGATTTCAACACCGTGCAGAATTAGTCAGATGTTTTTGTAACTCCACTACTAGATGAAAAATCTCCGCTGAGTATTTTTATGACTTTTTTTCTTTGGATATTTTTGAAGATGCTTGTCAATTCACAAATATGTATGCTGTTCAGACCATCGGACGGTCTTTGAACTTAACAGTTGCAGAGTTACAAGATTTTGTTGCTATAAAATTAATGATGGGTTTGGTGGATATGCCTTCGTACCTTGATTATTGGTGTGATGATACACGTTTTCCATTAATCGCTGATGAAATTCCACTAAAACGTTATCAGCAAATTCGGAGATATTTACACTTTGCTGACAGTACACGTGCTAATTCTAACCCTTATTTCAAAATTCGCCCCTTTTCTGAAAAAAATCGACAAAATTGCCTAAAAGTCGAAGAAGAAAGTCGATACAGCATAGACGAAATGGTAGTTTCTTTTAAAGGGAAAACGGCTGGGAAAAAGAGGCTATACAACAACAACAACAGCCTGTAAATTCCCACTGCTGGGCTAAAGGCCTCCTCTCCCTTAGAGGAGAAGGTTTGGAACATATTCCACCACGCTGTTCCAATGCGGGTTGGTGGAATACACATGCGGCAGAATTTCTATGAAATTTGTCACATGCAGGTTTCCTCACGATGTTTTCCTTCACCGCCGAGTACGAGATGAATTATAAAGATGTGGCGAACATATACACTTAAAATTATATTTTATGCTAATATAATTATTTATATATATATGTAACACGGACCGCTCCCTGCGCCCGCGCACCTGCGGTCGTCTCCGGAGCCTCGCTGTTTGTCTCAAATCAGTCACGATCCCGACGCTAGACGCGAAACCCGTGCCACCTTTTATGTGCTCACTAACTTATACGCTTACGCTATACATACTTGTACATAGCTAATAGTTTAATAGTTTTGTGTTATCCTTTCATACTGTACTTTTTATAACTTTTGTATCTTCGCTTCTATCTGCCTTTCGCTTACTCTTTCTCCTTCTGTGTGTGGACTTATATTGTGACAATAAAGACTGTCTATCAAAGTTTAAATTTTAATAGTATTATTTGAATTATCGATAGACTTATCATTATCTCCTATAACTGGTGAGTAGCGACGGTGAGACCGCTGAATCGGGACAATCAGTGAGAAGTGCACGTGCCCGCCATCGGCCATCGCCATCGCCATCAGCCGAATTATGCCGCGTTGGCGTCCGCGTGCCGACATTTTGGGTCGAAAAACCAAAGATCTGGTTTGCTCAAATTGAAGCGCAATTCAATTTAGCGCGCATAACGGATGACAACACAAAATTTTATTATGTTCTGGCTCATTTGGACGGACAATATTTCGCCGTAGTCGAAGATATTATTGAAAATCCGCCTGCTTCCGGAAAGTTCGAGAAGTTGAAGTCCGAGCTGATAAAACGATTATCTATATCGAGGCAGAAAAAAGTCAAACAGCTTTTACAGTCGGAAGAGCTTGGTGATCGTAAGCCTTCCCAGTTTCTACGACACCTGCAGCAGCTGGCCGGACCAAATATGCCCGACGAGTTTATCACGGACGTGTGGACCAGCCGCTTGCCAAGCAATCTACAAACAATAATCGCTTCTCAGGCCAATATGACGCTGCAAGATCTAGCTGATTTAGCAGATAGGGTGCACGATATTGCACCTTCATCACCGCACATGGCAGTGGCTTCAGTATCAAGATTGGAGTCGGCGATGGACATGATGGCTCGACAAATAACTGAGTTGACAAAACAGGTCAGCGAGCTCATAACCAGACACCATCGCCCGCGTTCCAGAAGCCGACACATGCCACGTCAAAGGACCCGTTCGACTTCTAGAAGATCGCACTCAAATTACAAGAAGTTTCCAGTATGCTGGTATCATTACAAATTCGGCAACCTGGCGAAAAAGTGCATACCCTCATGCGACTACGATTCGGGAAAAGTAAGCGGCAGTCGGTAATGGCGACGTCCGATTGCCCTTCCACCACTGGTCGCCTGTTCGTCACCGATCGCGGTTCCACGATGCAATTCCTCATCGATACGGGAAGTGATTTAAGTGTTTTCTTCCCTCGAGCTGCGCTTTGTCAACCACGTGTGCGAACTGACTATCAATTGTGTGCGGCGAATGGTACTATAATTAACACCTATGGTAATGTACACCTTAAACTTAATTTAGGTTTACGTAGAGATTTTGAGTGGCGCTTTGTAGTAGCTGATGTTTCTAAAACTATCATTGGCGTAGATTTTTTATCTTATTTTAATTTGTCAGTAGATGTTAGAAATAAACACCTTTTAGATAGTAATACAAATTTATTTACGGTAGCATCAATAAATGTAGCAGACTGTTTAGTGTCTAGCGTTAAGGTCATGACCGACAATTCTAAATATAACAATTTACTCACAGAATTCCCGGAGATTACACGACCAGCTGGACCGGTGCGCATTATTAAACACACAATTACTCACCACATTCGCACAACTTCAGGCCCCCCAGTGTCTTGTTCCCCACGGAGGCTTGCTCCAGAGAAGCTTAAGATCGCTAAGGCTGAGTTTGAGGAAATGTTGGCAAACGGTACAGCTCGACCATCTGAGAGTTCCTGGTCGTCACCATTGCACCCAGCCCCCAAGAAGGACAACGGCTGGCGTCCTTGTGGTGACTATAGATTACTCAATGCTAGGACAATTCCGGACAAATATCCTTTCCGACACATTCAGGATTTTGCACATAATCTGTCCGGTTGCAAAATCTTTTCAACATTAGATCTGGTTAAAGCGTATAACCAGTTACCAGTTTTTGAGCAGGACATCCCGAAAACGGCCATTATTTATTATTTTTCTTTTGATTATATATATAGTATATTAGTTAAGTTACAGTAGTTAATGAATAATGGATGTCGATCCACCTCTCGAACCTCCTGATCCCGGGGGTTCAGAATTACAAATTGATCCGCAATCTTCTCGCAAACGCTTCGGCGACAAGTCTTCTTGCTGACCTGATTCTTCTTCAAAGAAAACAGTAATCCGGGTTTCTACCGCTAGTCCCTCTATCCAGAACGTTTACGTTAATCCTTCGTTTATTGATGGCCCAAAAAGTTACACGGATGACGACAAAGGTCCCTTCATTGTCCACGTCTCTCGGGAAGTAGCTGATACAGCTGCAGGTAATTCGATTAGAGCCATTAAACTCGGACAAATTCTACATAAACACAATATTGGCTCTATTATGAATGATGGTGCTAAAAATGTTGGTAGGAATAAAATAGAAATTCAGTTTGCTTCAGCACAAGCTGCAAATAGTTTCTTAAAGAACCTTCTCTTAGCACTGTGTAAATATACTGCTAGCCTTCCTACATATAACATTAGCAGAATGAGTCTAATAAAAGGCATCCCAGTGGAATGGTCGGAGGATGTTATGGAGTCAATTGAGCTTCCTCATGGATGTGGGGAAGTAATAAAATTGAGGCGTCTTAACCGGAAGACTATTAACGTAGTAGTCATAACTTTTAAAGGTCAAATCCTTCCCGGCAAAATATTTTCATATCATACATCCCTTCCCGTTGAAACATACAATCTCCTCACAAAATGATATGCTTACCGCCTGGCCACAGCCAGTATTGCGGCGCGGCGAGCGGCGCGGCTAGCGGTGAGCGCCGAAAACAAACGCTAGACATCGTACGAAGTATGCCACAGCTAACAAATAATTTTGTTTTTAACGCGCGTTGACCGCCGCGGTCGCAACTGGTCGAGCTGTGGCATACCACCGCAATCCGCACCGCCCGCCGCCCCTCACGCTGCATCTCATCCTGCACCGCTGAAAGCTGTGGCCAGGCCCTTAAACTGTTGTCGTTATGGCCGTGTTAGGACTCAGTGTAGATCTACTCCCAGGTGCTTTAAATGTTCTCAACCTCATAAAAGTTGATTCGTGTGAGGTTCTTAAAGACAATGCTACATGCTTACATTGTTTTGGCATACAATTTGCCACAGGTAAGGATTGCCCTGAGTATTCTCGTCAGAAATCAATTAAAATTGTAATGTCTCGAGATAATGTTTCCTACATGGAAGCTGCCTCTCGCTTCCCTAATGTCCATAGATCCGATGCTAAGGTTGCAAAAGAGTTGTTCCCTGTTTATACATACGTCGCACCCAACCATGGTCCTTCGAAGTCCATCCCCAATCCTACTAAATCTTAGAGACAAACCATTGGCCACTCTTCTTCCCCTAGACTTCCACAAGGAAAGGGGTATGATAAACATACCCATCAGGCTATAGTTGGCAATTGCCCCTCCCCCTCTTCTAATGGTTGCTCTCTAACTGTTCCTCACCCCTCCCCACCTAATAATAATCCAAATTTATTGCATATACTTACCAAAATCCTCCTAAATATCCTCAGTACATGCAATGATGTCCCATTACCGTCCAACGTTGCCAATGACTTATCCCAATTATTTACCATTTTTCAAAATAGCCCCAATCCTTGATTTCCCGTAATTTCATTATATATAGATAATCCGTGATTTCATTGAATTCAATTCCTTGAAATCCCTTTAGAGGAGAGTTGAGGCTTCTTGAATAAGACTCTTGATGAGTGGTCGAAGGAATGATTTTAATGAAAAATTGCACCGGTATATATACAAAAAATACAAAATAAATTAACCAATCAAAAAACAGTATAAAGAAATAATAAGAAATAAAAGAGACGGAGGATATCGTTCCGTCTTGCTCGCACACGCTGACGTCACGCGCCGAGCTGCGCGCGTATTATGCCGGGTCGCGTATCTGCTGCCGCGATGTTATAAATATCGCCCCCGCACGTCGCGTCAGCCATTTCGTTCGAGCGCCGCGTGGAGAGAGGACGACTGCACTGAAGATCGCCGTGTCGACTTGCCATGTGTTGTGTAGTGAAGTGTTGAAGAAAGATGAAGATATGAAGATAAACGAATCTAAAAACAGTCCTTTTCAGGACTAATCTTGTTTCGATACGACTTGAAAAACAGTCCTTTTCAGGACTAATCTTGTTTCATTACGACGCAAAAAAACAGTCCTTTTCAGGACTAAACTTGTTTCAACGACGACGCGAAAACAGTCCTTTTCAGGACTAATCTTGTTTCAATACGACGCGTCTTAACAGTGCTGCTACAGGAGTCCCCCTCAAGTGAAACGTACCGGCAGTTTGATGTTGCGGCCTGACCTTGATGTTTTGATGTTGACAGGCTGTGACGTCAAGTTATTCGATGCGTTAGGTAACTGGTTTTCTATGGTAACGGTTTTTTTGTGGTACGGTAAGGTAATGGTAAGGTTTGTATCTGGTTGAGTGAGGTTATTTTGTTCTTCTGGTTCTTGCAGCACGTATGCAGGTTTCAATCGGTCGATTGATATGTTGGTTTGACGGTCGGGTAATTGAATCGTAAACACCTTATTCGATCGTTGTACGACTCGATAGGGACCTTCATATGGTGCTTGAAGTGGCGTTCTTAATGCGTCGACTCTAATAAACACATGACTGCATGTACGTAGGTCTTGATGCACGAAGATGTGTTTATTGTTTCGATGTGTTTCGAACGGCTGAGGCTTATATTGAGCGATGTTCGCGCGTAGTTTTTCGACGTACGTACTATCCATTGTAGATGTAGGTATGGATGTGTTTGCGTCGAAAAAGTCGCCGGGCAATCGTAGGTTATAGCCGTAGGTAAGCTCAGCTGTGCTAACGCCGGTATCGGTGCGTAGTGCGGCTCGCAGTCCGAGTAGTACTGTAGCGAGTTCATTGCTCCACGAACTCGTGTTCGATAGTTTCGCTCGCAGTGCAGTCTTCAATGTACGATGCCAGCGTTCGACGATTCCGTTGCTTTGCGGATGGTATGGCGTAGTACGGATTTTGTTTATTCCGAGAATTTTCACAAGGTTATTGAACAGGTGACTTTCGAACTGTCGGCCTTGATCGCTTGTTATTGTGGCGGGACATCCGAATCTTGCTATCCAGTGATTATAGACGACTTCTGCGACTGTCTCAGCTGATATGTCGGCGGTAGGTATAGCTTCGGGCCAGCGGGTTTGTCTGTCTATCATCGTGATTAAGTAGCGATGTCCTTGTGCTGTAGTAGGAAGCGGTCCGACGATGTCTATGTGGATGTGTTGAAAACGGTCGCTTGGCGGGAATGCTTCGATGTGGCTTGACGTGTGACGTTGTATCTTACTTTTTTGACAGTTAATACAACTTTTCGTCCATTGAGCGATGTCCGAGTTCATTGAAGGCCAAAAGAATTTTTTCGTAAGCATCTTGCGCGTTGTTCGGGTTCCGGGATGACTTATATTATGTACGCTGTTAAAAACTTGCTTTCTATATTCTTCGGGTATATAAGGTCGAATTTGAGATGTAGATATTTCGCAATATATTTCGCTGTCGGTGTTCGGGATATTTATTTTTTTGAAGGATAAGTTGCTCTGTTGTAATAATTTTTGAATGTTGCTGTCTCTTTCTTGAGCGTTCGCTATTTCGCTGTAATTGATTGTGGATGGGCAGGCTATTGCTTCGATTCGGCTTAAGGCGTCTGCGACGATGTTATTTTTCCCGCTTATGTGGCGTATGTCCGTGGTGAATTCGCTTATGTATAACAGCTGTCTTGTTCGCCGCGGAGTTTCGTTCGATGTTTGCGTCTTGTTCATAGCGAATGTAAGCGGTTTGTGGTCGGTGAATATTATTATTTGTCGTCCTTCGAAGATCTTACGAAAGTGTTTAACTGCCATGTAGATAGATAGGAGTTCTCGATCATATGTTGAATATTTGATTTGTGCGTCGGAGAATTTCTTTGAAAAGTAAGCGATAGGTTGCCATTTCTCTTTGATATATTGTTGTAAGACGGCTCCTGCGGATGTATCGGATGCGTCGCAGAATATCGCAAGCGTAGCTTGATGTGAAGGGTGAGCGAGTAAGGTGGCGTCGGTTATGCTCTTCTTACACGCTTCGAAGGCTTGCGTTGCTTCTTCGGTCCATTGAATGACGGTTTTATCGCGCTTCTTTACGTTGTGTAGGTATGAGTTTAACGGAGCTTGTAGTGTAGCTGCGTTCGGTATGTGGTCACGGTAGAAGTTAAGCATACCGAGAAATCTTCTTAACTCTTCTATTGTTTTCGGTTTAGGATAGTCGACTATTGCTTTTACTTTTTCTTCAGGCGGTTTAATTCCCTCTTTAGAAACGATGTACCCGAGGAATTTGACTTCAGACTGGCCTAGGTTGCATTTGGCGGGGTTGATAGTGATTCCATTCTCTTCGAGTCTTCGTAAAACTGTTCGGAGATGTTCTCGATGTTCGGTTTCATTGTTTGAAGCAATGAGTACGTCGTCGATGAATGGAAACACGTAGTCTAATCCTCGAAGTACTTGATGTATAAAACGTTGGAATGTCTGTCCGGCGTTTTTTAATCCGGGACACATTCGGGGAAATTCGAATAAACCCATTGGTGTTATAATGGCGGTTTTCTCGATGTCTTCTTCCCTTACGCTTAGTTGTTGGTATGCTCGGTTGAGATCGATCGTTGAAAATATTGTTTTCCCGCAGAGATGATACGTAAAGTCCTTGACTCGCGGTACCGGATAGCGATCGGGTTTTGTAATCGCGTTGAGTCTTCGGTAATCGCCGCATACTCGTATGTCACCGTTTTTCTTAGGAACGATGTGCAGTGGCGATGACCATGGGCTTTTACTCGGTCTGCAGAGTCCTTGTTGAATCATGTTTTCGAACTCTTTCTTGACTTTTTCATATCGATGTGGCGGGATCGGTCGAGCGCGACAATGTATAGGCGGGCCTTGTGTCTCGATGTAATGTTCGACGTTAATCTTCGGTTGTAGTTGCATCGCAGTTAGTCGCGTAGTGCCGGGAAACTCTGCTAATATTTCGTGGTAGGCGTTGCGGATATCTATACTGCGGACTGTCGGCGTGTCTGTTGATGTTATAGGAGCGTTGATCTTGAGATTTGTGACGGCGTCAATCAATCTTCGATTTTTTAAATCTACGATCAATTGATGGTGGTTTAGAAAATCGGCTCCTAGTATAGGCTTCGACACGTCAGCAACGATGAATTTCCATTTGTACGGACGTCGTAGGTTGAGATCGAGTTCGAGTGTTTTTTCGCCATATGTTGATATTGTCGTGTTGTTCGCAGCGTACAGTTTGAATGGTAACGGCGTTGTTTTCTGGCCTTGTCTTCTTGGTAGAACGGATATGTTAGCCCCAGTATCTACTAAGAAAGATAGTTTCGTCTTCTTGTCTGTTACGAATAGGCGGTATGATGTAGTAGGAACGCCGGATTCCGCCGCAGCCAACGTTCTTTCTAGTTTTCCGATGCTTCTTTTTTATAGCTGCAGGGTGTTGTGCAGCGCCTCGCTTGACTACCGAAACGACGGTGGTAGTAACAGTAGGGTGATGATGATTCTTCACGTGTGCGGGATCGGGACGAGCTTCGTTGGCGGGACCGGAAACGTTGACGGTGATAGTTGTATGGCGGTCTTGTATTCGGTCTTGCTTTTAACTCGGCGATTTCGAGAGATAATTTTCGGATTTCGTTTATAAGAAATTGTGTGTCGGTTTGATTGGTTGATAGCATCGGCGATTGAATTGTAGATGGTTGCGTGGAGACGGCGGCGACCTCTTGTGTCTGTTCCATCATCTTGTCGGCGAGGAGTGCGAGCTCTTCAAGTGTCGTTTTTGAGCTGAAGGTTTCGCTGACGGCTAGAACAGAACGGACGTGTGCTGGTAGGAGTTTGGTCCACATCATACGCAGCGTTGAGTCCGAGACCTTGTCTCTAGCGAGATTTCGCATGCGTCTGAGTAGCTGTGTAGGTTTTTTATCGCCTAGCTCCATCTCGGCGAGAAGTTTTTGGAACTGACGGCTGTCAGATTCCTCGTAGACGGAGATGAGTCGCTCCTTGATGGCCTGGTATTGCTGTTCCTTCGAGACGTTGAATAGGATATCGGATATTTGTTCGATATCCGCCTTTTCTAATTGTACGAGGACCATCTGTGTGAGTTGAGCCTGGCTCCTCTTCAATTCCTCCGTTGCGGCTTCGAAGCTGAGGTACCACAGCCGTGGGTTTTCGCGCCAGAATGGTGGTATTCGCATTGACAGCGCAATACTCGATACTTCTGGGGTGCTTGCGAAGGCTTGTGGCAGAGCTTGATTGTTGTCTTCCATTGTGTCGAACAGGGATTCACGTCGGATAGGGATTCGTCGAGCAGGGATCCGTCGAGCAGGGATTCGTTCCAGCAGATTTTTTTTTGTAGGTAGCTGGGCAGAGATTCTTCTTCTTTGATAGTATTCTTGCTTCAGAGTGCTCTTGTTCGGGGTCACCACTTTAGAGGAGAGTTGAGGCTTCTTGAATAAGACTCTTGATGAGTGGTCGAAGGAATGATTTTAATGAAAAATTGCACCGGTATATATACAAAAAATACAAAATAAATTAACCAATCAAAAAACAGTATAAAGAAATAATAAGAAATAAAAGAGACGGAGGATATCGTTCCGTCTTGCTCGCACACGCTGACGTCACGCGCCGAGCTGCGCGCGTATTATGCCGGGTCGCGTATCTGCTGCCGCGATGTTATAAATATCGCCCCCGCACGTCGCGTCAGCCATTTCGTTCGAGCGCCGCGTGGAGAGAGGACGACTGCACTGAAGATCGCCGTGTCGACTTGCCATGTGTTGTGTAGTGAAGTGTTGAAGAAAGATGAAGATATGAAGATAAACGAATCTAAAAACAGTCCTTTTCAGGACTAATCTTGTTTCGATACGACTTGAAAAACAGTCCTTTTCAGGACTAATCTTGTTTCATTACGACGCAAAAAAACAGTCCTTTTCAGGACTAAACTTGTTTCAACGACGACGCGAAAACAGTCCTTTTCAGGACTAATCTTGTTTCAATACGACGCGTCTTAACAGTGCTGCTACATCCCCAAGATTCCTTCAATGAAGTGGTCAAAGCGTTTGTCGTAAGAAACCTGAACTCCTCTAACTTATTAATTCATATAAACCTGTCATTATTGCCATCTCTGAAACGTGGTTGATTCCTGCCTGACTTACCTTTTCAGAGACTATTAGGTAGCTTGATGTATTAAGCCGTCGTAACACAACCAGATATTGAATATGCAGTAAGTTATCTTAGTCAATTTTATAAATGTTAATAACAATTGAATTGGAATTATGTAAAGATAATTTTAAAGTATTTGTTAAAAACTGATAATTATTCCTTAAGATATTCCAAAGACAGAGCAGAACTAGTTGGTTTTGTGGATGCAGATCGGGCCAGTGATGCCATTAATAGATGTTCATATCCAGGCTTTTGCTTCATAAAATCAGGATCTGCTGTTTCTTGGGAAAGCAAAAAGCAAAGAACTGTTGCTCTCAGTTGTGAGGCAGAGTACGTGCCTTTGTCAGAAGCATGCAGAGAAGGTTTATATTTACAGAATTTAGATTGTGATTTGATGGGTTGTTGTAATAAAATTGTATTATGCAATGATAACCAAAGTGCATTGAAGATGGATGTGAGCTGAGAAGGCCCAGTAGTTAGAACGCGAGCATCTTAACCGATGATGGCGGGTTCAAACCCAGGCAAGCACCACTAAATATATGTGCTTAAATTGTGTTTATAATTCATCTCGTGCTCGGCGGTGAAGGAAAACATCGTGAGGAAACCTGCATGTGTCCAATTTCATAGAAATTCTGACACACGTGTATTCCACCAATCCGCATTAGAACAGCGTGGTGGAATATGTTTCAAAACCCTCTTCTTAATGGAAAAGGAGGCCTTATCCCAGCACTGGAAAATTTACAGGCTGTTACTTTACTTTACTTTTGAAGATGGAAAGCAATCATATTCACATAAGCGTTCGAAAAATATTGATCTTTTATTGATGTTAGATATAATTTTATCAGAGATGTAATTAACAGTACTAATGTTATTACTATCGACGAGGTACCTGCCAACTTACCTAACAACAAGGCGGAATATAGGGGCACGAATACGGGGAATGGGCCCTCCACACTGAAAGAATATTCCAGTATAGATGAGCAGATATTTACAATGAAGGGTCCTGTGGCAATTGATGGGCTAGAACCGGGCTTCCCTAACTGTGAGTCACGACGCCCTGGGGCGTCGCGACATTATCCCAGGGGCGTCGCGTGGCGATACGTTGATGCGACTGAGTCGAGTGAGCGCCGCGCGCATTCTGTCAAACACCGCGGCGCGAGAACGGGAGAGCGACTTACCGCCGCCCGCGCCGCCCCGCCCGCGATCCGCGTTTTCGATACCGTGCGTGATCATGTCGTTCAGTCCATAAACTATTACTTACTATTGCGTTCAGTCCCGCTTTTCTTTTGTTTAATTACGCAACCGGCGTTTTAAAGTTAGACAGATTAAATTGGATAGATTTATAAGGTTAATTATGGATAAATTTATCGAAAAAAATATAAAACGGAATGAGGGGTCAGGCGAGAGCAGTAATGTAACTGGAGGGAAGCGAAAGAAATATAGAAAATATGACGACGAATATTTGGATTTCGGATTTACCTGCATTACTAAAGAAGATGTAGAACTTCCTCAATGTGTTGTTTGCTACAAAGTGTTGGCAGCTGAAAGTATGCTTCCGAACAAACTAAAGCGGCATTTGGAATTAGTTCACAGTGATTTACAAGGTAAGCCGAGAGAGTTTTTTGTAAGAAAACTGCGAGAGTTAAAACATCAATCCATGTCTTTGGTTTCAAGAGCAACAGTTCCTGCAAAAGCATTGCTCGCCTCCTACATGGTAGCTCACCGTATTGCCAAATGTAAGAAACCACACACGATTGCTGAGGAACTGATTTTGCCTGCAGCGGTTGATATGGTATCAATAATGATTGGAGAATCGGCAGCTAAAGAAATAAAAAATATACCTCTTTCAAACAATACGATTAGTCGCCGTATTCACGACATGGCAGAAGATATCAATGAGCAAATTGTTAGAAAACTTTCAGGTTTATTTGCAATTCAACTGGATGAGGCGACGGATAGTAATGACGATGCTCAATTGATATGTTACGTACGGTACATACATGAAAATAATCTGTGTGAGGATTTGTTGTTTTGCAAAAAAATATGTGAAGGTGGTAAAGCTACTGATTTATTTCACATTTTGGACTCATATATGACTGAAAATAATATTAGCTGGGAAAACTGTGTGGGTGTGTGTACCGATGGTGCCCGAGCGATGTCTGGACAGTATGGAGGATTACAAGCTCTCATCAAAACCAAGGCTAAAAATGTAAAATGGACACATTGTGTCATACATAGGGAGGCCTTGGCAGCAAAGAACATTACACCATATTTAAGTAATGTGTTGGATTGCATTATTAAAGTGGTAAACTACATTAAAACTCGACCGGTTAGCGAGACTTTTCAATAAACTTTGTGAAGAATTGGGTGCCGAGCATACTACTTTAATTTATTATTGCAACTCACGTTGGTTGTTCAGAGGTAACGTTCTCGCACGTGTGTATGAATTAAGAAATGAGTTTTACACTTATTTACAGAGAGAATCACACGAAGATGCGCAAAATTTTAATAATACAGATTTTATTATAAAATTGGCATACCTCTGTGACATATTTAACAAATTGAACGATCTTAATAAGTCTTTGCAGGGTAACAATACCCATATCCTGCAATTGGCAGATAAAATATCAGGGTTTCAGAAAAAGTTGCTGTTTTGGAAGAGAAAATTAGAAGATCAAGTAATTGACTGTTTCCCATCTTTAGAAAGTTTCTTCAAGAAAAATCGATACAAAACCTTGACCCTTCTTTAAAAACAAGATTTACACAGCACTTGCTTTCATTAAGCGACCACTTTCAAAAATATTTTCCCGATAACCTTCAGCAATACGACTGGGTCAGAAACCCTTTTCAATCACCAACACCATCGACACTTTCAACAGAGGAGGAAGAACAAGTTATTGAATTGTCCTGTGATTCCAACCTGAAGCTTCAATACGCCTCAGATAAACTGTTTGAATTTTGGAGCTCAGTACCTCGAGAATACCATGCCATCAGAACTGCAGCTATAAAGGTCTTATTACCATTTGCCACTTCATACTTGTGTGAAACAGGTTTTTCTGCAGTTGCAGTAATAAAAAACAAGTACAGGTCAAAAATAGACGTAGAGACAGAAATGAGAGTGGCAATTTCCAAACTGGAGCCCCGTTTCCAAAAACTTTGCTCAGAAAAACAAGCACATCCATCTCATTAGGGCCCAGCCAGTTTATAAATATCTCATTTTATTATTATTCATAAATAAGTTTTTTATAATTATGTACCCATTAAATAAAAATTCATTGGCAAATTCGTGTTCCACTGTTAACCTGTTACTAGAGTAGTACCTACAAAAACTCGCTAGTATTTTTGGGGACTGGATTGAGGGGCGTCGTAACAAAATAGCATATACCCAAGGGAGTCACAACACTAAAAAGTTTGGGAAGCCCAGGGTTAGAAGATATCGTAACTACTGAGACACAGATATATTACAACAAGGCGGAATATAAGGGCACAAATACGGGGAATGGGCCTTCCACGCTGAAAGAATATTCCAGTATAGATGAGCAGATATTTACAATGAAGGGTGCTGTGGCAATTGATGGGCTAGAAGATACTAAATACTAGCTAACTACTGAGCCACAGATATAATATGATAGTGCTGTAGCGTAAATAAATTGGTCAATATACTGTCTTGTAATTGTGTTAAAAAATAAATTAGTTAAAATTGTATTTCAAATGACTTATTTTCCAGATAAAAGAAATCAACGTGGACAGTAAGACATCTAGTCCCATATTACCGACTGTTTCGTCACACACAAAACAAAGAAATGCTGTGGCTACTCCTAAGCGCAAAGTAAACTCCAACCCCAACACCCAAAAAAGAAGACATAGGAATTAGGCTAACTTCGTCAACAGGTATCGATGCTGGTTTTTCTTATCCAATAGAAAGTAATTCTTAAACCTTCTAAAAATATGATATGTATAGAACTGTGTACGTACGTTTGTGTGTATCTAACTGAATTCCTTGAACAGAATTAGATGTTTCTGTGTGTTTTTGAGTGTATTTTGATTGGACCCAGTAGTTGACGCTGCGATCGGAAAATAAATATAATTCTTATTTAATGCGGACGATTTCGGGACGTTAAAATGCTTGTAAATTTCAGATAATAATATAAATAGATGTAAAATTATTAAAATTGGAGGGAGAAAATACAAAATAAAAAAAGAAAAAATATGAAATTTTTTGATAAAAAAAAAAAATAGTATCGTGGCGTCCCGCCACATTTATTATTTTCATAAAAAATATTATTTATATATGTAAGGATATCACTATCTATGGTAATGGCATTCCTCTTCCACTGTGTTTATAATCTGGGGAACAATTTGCTGTCAGTGTGACGTGAGTGACACCGACGATAAATTCTAGAAGGAAAAGAGAGGTTTTGTGATCTTTAAAGAAACGTGGAAAATATGGTACAAAGAAATAGTTATAATATTATTTAAATTAGAAGTAAAGGCTTTAAATGTTGTTTTTTGTTATTTCAGGTAAGCTATTTTGTTTACAATATGTTAATTGTAGTAAAACTTCTGTATAAGTGTGATGTGAATAAAATAAATTTTGTTATTTCAGAAAACACAATTTCGTCTTTATTTCGCCTGAGCATATACTTATTATAAAACAACATTTTCGCAATAAAATACAATAACTATGGAGAAATTACGATTTGATTTTTGTGTGAAAAAAGCAGCAGATGGAAAATCAAACATTATTTGCATAACCTCAATAGGAACACCTGATGGCCAAATTTTTGGCATACCGGCCGAATATCAACCTGCAAGCTTACACCAACTTATAACAAATACATCTAACTATGCCAAGATAAAAAAACATTGAATAAAAGACATCAAACAAGGAAAATATGGATAACTTTAACTGATGAGATATCAAAGGTATATTTAGATGAAGAACGAAATATACAGTTTAAGGATTTTTACCTTGAGGAGATTAATGAAAAGATAAATGATTCAAAACCGTTAACTGAAAGCTCAAATAAAACATTGGAGAAACTATTAGATACATTACTCGAAGAAAAGCAAAGAAAATCTGAAACTCAAAATTTGGGAAAAATTGCAAAAGATTTTGCGCTTGAAAAATTCACTGGTAAAAACGCAAACGCTCACCAATGGATTAAGGACTTCAACAGAGAATGTGAACGTTTCCATATTGATGAAGACAGGAAAAAAATTGAAATTTTAAAACAATTTTTAGAATATTCAAGCGTAAACAGTTGCATGCTAATAAAATTTACAATAGAATCAGAGTGGATTAAATGGGAAAAAAAATTCTGTGAAACATTCGGAAACAAAGGTTGGTCGCCAATCAGATATGCTCTTGGATTTAAATATCAAACAGGCTCCTTACTTGAATATGCATTGAAAAAAGAGAAGTTGTTATTAGAGGTTAGGAAGACTATTGATACAGGTACTCTTATAGACCTTATAGCCGCAGGCCTACCTAATTACCTGAGTGACAAAATTGACCGAGAGACATTACAACAAACTGAAGATCTCTATAATGTGATAGGCAAATTAGAACATTTTGTTGGGAAGAACAAATATGAAAAAAAAACTACATGCACTCTGACATAAAAACAAAAAAACTGAATAAAAGAAACCGTGCCAAATTTGTGTCAATAAGAAAAAAGGGAAACGTTTTCATCCTGAGGAAAACTGTTGGTTCAATACGAAGAATCAAAAATATGTTGTGAAAAGTGTTAATAACTCGGAATTAGAAGTTGAACTTAATGAAGAGAATCCAAAAAACTAGAAGTATCACCATTAATAAAAATAAAGTTATCATTAAATGACACTTTAAAGTTACAGCAATTTATGATCCTGGTTCAAATGTATCATTAATTAATGAAAAGTTATTAAAAATACAAAAAAAAGAAGATACATTTAATAAACAAACAGCAAAATTGAAAACTATTAATGGTGAGAAGAAAACAAAAGCTATAGTAACATTAAAAATAAAAATATATGACATTGAAAGTTTTCACTATGATTTTCTCATTGGTTTGGATTGTATCAAAGAATTTAAATTAACGCAAGATGAAAAATTGAATATCATACAGTGTAATAATTCACTTAGAGAGAATAAAACCCAAAATGAAGAGAATAAGAAAAATAAATACTCTGAAAAAAATATTTTAAATGTCGAAATTCCTAATGTACTAGGTGACAAAAATAAACAAAACGTAACTCTAAACTCTGAGGTACGTAAACAAGAAATAAACTGTTTAAACCAAGGTGAAATAAACTTCAATGAACATATTAATATAAGTGAATTTGAAATTTCAGTAAATCATCTAGATATATATAAACACACTGAGATTGATAAATTAATAGAGAAATACAAACCAATTTTCGCTAAAGACAAATATGACGTTGGTACAGTACGAGGTTATGAAGCTCACATAGACTTGACAGTAGATCAATACTGCTACAAACGCCCATACAGATGCACAACTGATGATAGAAAAGAAATTGAGAACCAAATATCAAAACTATTGAAGAAAAACTTAATTGAGGAATCATATAGCCCTTTTGCTGCTCCAGTCACCTTAGCATACAAGAAAGAAGATGGGAAAAGATCAAGACTGTGTATCGATTTCCGAGAATTGAATAAAATTGTTGTCCCTCAATCACAGCCGTTCCCGTTGATTGAAGACTTAATGGTAAAGACGGTTAACTGTGAGTATTTTTCCACTTTTGATAGACAATTGTCTACAAGGCTCCTTTAAGGGATAAACTTAGCATTTTGGTCCATCCCATTGAGAATTCAAGATAGATATAATTTGTTTTTATAGGCCAATTTCAGTGGACATGCCTCCCATTTGGTTTAAAGACGGCCCCAGCTATTTTTCAAAAAATATTGAGGAGTATAATAAGAAAATATAATCTCTCAGATTTTGCAGTTAATTTTATAGACGATATCTTGATTTTTTCTAAAAATTTCGAAGAACACATAACACATATATCGAAACTTCTTGACGCAATATTAACAGAAGGATTTAGACTGAAATTCTCTAAATGCACTTTTGCAAACGATCATGCCAAGTATTTGGGACATATAATAGGAAAAAATTCAGTTATACCTCTCAAGGATTATTTAACAGCTGTCAGGAACTTCCCCATTCCAGAAACAAGGAAAAATCCATGTCTCTAATGCGATACGAAATGGAACAAAACCCATGAAAAGGAGGCCTTTTGCTTTACAAATGGCAGATGATCTCATAAAGCCTTGGCTACAAGAGAGATATCAGACTGTAACTTTGCAGCGAAATCTGAAGCTCATTATCGCAGAGATCTTGAAAATTAATGATCCTCAGGAAGGTCCTAGTCATGATGTACCTAAAACGCGAAAAACTATAAAAACAACATCTGTCCTGCAAAAAATCGTCGTATGACGACGACATTCTGTAAGGGGTGCAAAACACCGATTTGCAGGGAACATGTGGTATTGATGTGCAATTTGTAACCTGAACGGTTAGTAATTTATAAAACATATTATTTAGTTTCATTAAAAGATAAGTAAGACTGTTAATTTAAGTCATTCTGTGCCATTAATAAAGTTGATTTAATAATCATCAATATGTTTTAATTTGTCGTAAAAATTACGAATGGTTAGTGACAATGTCACTCGAAAATAAGGTTAGTCAGCTAGGGTTAATTATATAATGGTCCATGTACAAATCAATTTAAGGGGTAGCGAGATTTAAAAAAAATATTTAAAAAAAAGACAGCTTACAACAACGCGGAATATAAGGGCACAAATACGGGGAATGGGCCCTCCACACTGAACGAATATTCCAGTATAGATGAGCAGATATTAACAATGATGGGTCCTGTGGCAGTTGATGGGCTAGAAGATATCGTAACTACTGAGGCACAGATATAATATGATAGTGCTGTACTTTGATGCCTCCTCTAAGGGAAGCAATGGGAAGTCATTAAATGATGATTTATAGATTTGGCCGCAACTGCAAGCTGAATTACGTCACACAATTATGCATTACAGACAAAATAAAATAGGTTTGGTGGCGGATGTGGTGAAAATGTACCGCCAAGTGCTGGTAAATCGGGAAGATACCCCCCATATCAGAGAATTCTTTGGAGAGACAGTCCTAAAAGGAGCTTTAAGAGTTTGAACTACTTACTGTAACCTTTGGCACCGCATGTGCTCCAAATTTAGCTGTGCGGTCACTGCTAGAATTAGCCTATAAAAAGTGTCAAAATAAGCCAGAAAATGCTAAAATTATTATGAAAGATTTTTACAAGGAAAACATATTTAGAACACGAGTATCTGGGGTGCTGTGTCGAACGCTCCGATGACAAATCTGTGGATTCTGCCAAAGTCATAACATTGTTGTTAGAGCTATAGAATTACGTACATGTTCAGGAATGCAAGACTGCAAAACAAGTATGGGAGAATTTATAAAAGGCTTTTGATGACAAAGGTATTTGAGAAGTGGGTCTACTCAAAGATCTTATAAATACTACACTGGAGTCGAGCAACAGTATTGAAGACTATATGCGTAAAATTATGAACACTGCACACAAACTGCGCAATATTGGTTTTGATGTTAATGATGAGTGGCTTGGTACTTTAATGTTGACATACAAGTATTAGGTGACCTAAGTCGAATCCTAAAGTGATTTAAATCATTTAAAGGCATCATTTCGTTATTATAGTATATCTACATCATTGTATATTGTATAATTGCAAGTTAAGTAATAATTTCCTCATTTTTGACACTTTAAATATCCTTGAATTTCTTGAAATTGAATAACTTCAATCTTATGAGTTATTATTAAATTTTAATAACTTATTCTGGCTTGTACATGTGTCTAGGGCATAGGATAATATCCAATAATGGGACTCAAGTTGTCTCCGCAGTCATGGAGAAGGCTATGTTTGCATTGGGGATTAAGCAGAATTTAATACCCGTGTATAACCCGGAGGCAAATCCTGCTGATCGCAAAAACAGGGATATGAAGCAAATGTTAGAAATGCTCGTAGGTATTGAGCATCGAAGTTAGCCACAGTACCTACCATCTGTTAGATTTGCTCTCAACAGTGCCTATAATGAAGGCATACAGCTTTTTTTTTAACTTTTGGACGAGACCTACGATCTCCATTTAACGTATTGAACAATATTAGAGCTGATGCGTAGGGGGGTACGTAATATTGTTTCTCAAATAACGCCTTACCTTCGCCAATTTACAGACATCTTAAAAGATGTTAAATGGCGCATCGAGGATTAACAAAATCGTCGTAAGGCTATAGGAGATCAACACCAAAGACAAACGGCAAGTTTTAAAGAGGGTGACCTTGTTTGCGTGGAGACTCCCAGTCATAGCAATGCTCAAAAGGGGATTACGAGGAAATTTGCACCGCGTAGAGAAGGGCCGTATAGGATTTCTAAAACGATTTTTCCTACTACTTGGAAAGTAGTCGATAAAGATGGATCGGATTGCTATCCTTATACCAAGGAACCTCTAGGTCTGACGCTGTCACCTTGCGTAAGAGAGGACGTCCCGCCAAGTCTCAACCACGTGGTGGCTGCGACTTGGTGGGGGAGGATATAGCGGACGGATTTCTGGACGAACCAGAAAGTCGCCCGCGCCGCGTGCGACAACAACCGGCCCGTTACCGTGAACGGGACGTTGGAATAGTCGAGTCGGAACACGCGTAATAAGAACTATGGCGTCCGATCTGACGCCATTAATTATTGGTTTTGTCTCAGTTGTTTCGTTAAAATTATTGATTATTTAAATACAGTAAAGTGTAAATCATTTAAATCGATATTATTATTTACACGCCTGCTATACTGTACATAATTTGTGTTTAGGATGAAAGTGTAACAAGAAATGGTTATTGTTATATTTTGGGCGAAAGAGAAGGAAAGAGGAGTGAACCTGCGACTGTTAAAGCGCTAATTTTTGGACGGACTCGCGTCTTGGTCATAATAAAAATAAATTAATACTCGCATAAATTCATAATGCACTGCTTTCTTCGAAAAAGTTGGAAACAATTCAAATGGAATTGTTAAAAAAGTACTTTACTTTTTTTTACTGTTTGCTACCCGGTCGTACAGAAATGACCGTAGACAGCATACATTTTACAATTGAAAACTGTGTTCGAAATACAATAGTGTGGGCACCATCACAGTGGTTGACTATATGCCAGATTGCTAGTAGAGAGCCAATGCCTTATAATGTAGGAGCACTTACACATGATGACTTCAAAAATTATGGTGAATTTGCAGATAAATATTTTAAAGGTAATCTTGGTACCCCAAATATTATAATCGTGAAATATGCAGCACTAAAGGTGATGCGCGAAGAATCAATACCCATTTTTGCCAAACCAAAATCAATGAATGCCAAATATAAAATACCAATAACCAAAAATAAATACAATGATTTTAAGAAATTGTGTGACAAAAGTGTTATTCCTAAAATATTTTATTCGGAATATGTAAACTGAAATAGCCCAGTGGTTAGAACGCGTGCATCTTAACCGATGATTGCGGGTTCAAACTCTGGCAAGCAACGCAATATGTATGTGCTTAATATTTGTTTATAATTCATCTCGAGCCGGCGGTGAAGGAAAACATTGTGAGGAAACCTGCATGTGTCTAATTTAATCGAAATTCTGCCACATGTGCATTCCACCAACCCGCATTGGAACAGCGTGGTGGAATATGTTCCAAACCCTCTCCTTAATGGAAGAGGAGGCCTTATCCCAGTAGTGGGAAATTTATAGGCTGTTACTTTACTATATTTTACTTTATCTGTACTTGAAATTCAGTAATGGTAAGGATGTGTTGGTTGACACTGATATTGAAGATGAAACAGGGATAAGCAAAGAAACTTGGAGTGAAAGTATCTACTTCATTACCTGTTTTTTTTTGGAAAAAGAATTAGGATTTGTCTTTGATGATTGCAACGCTTTTGCTTATTACGCTTAATTCTTCTCATATTTCTTAGTTGTTCTATTTTCTTACTTAAACGCTATAACTGTACCTTCGCTATATCTTTCTTGTATATACCTTCTGTGCTTGTAAAAATATATGTGTGTAAAAACTATATCGTTTAATTTATCGATGCTTAACTTTTCCTGTGATAGTTAAATTCAACTATAAGTGGTGACCCGTACGAACACTCGCACTATTATAGACTGTGTACGTTGCAATTAACAGTAATAAGTTAAAATGGCAAACAATGGCGCGAAGGAAGAAGTGTGCCGCGTCGGCGTCAAGGTGCCGCCATTTTGGCCGAACGAACCGGCATTGTGGTTTGTACAATTAGAAGGACAATTCGCCTTGTATAACGACGGATGGCACGAAGTTCTACCACGTTATCGCCAATTTAGACTACAAATATGTATGCGAGGTAAAAGATGTAATCACGAATCCGCCGGCAGAAAATAAATACGAAAAAATAAAAACAGAATTAATTTCGCGGTTGTCGGCGTCGCAGGAGCAAAGGGTTAGACAATTACTTACCCACGAAGAGTTAGGAGATCGGAAACCCTCTCAATTTCGTCGACATCTGCGAAGCTTAGCTGGAGCTGATGTACCGGACGAATTCATACGTTCGCTGTGGACGAACCGATTGCCTAGTCACGTTCAGGCGATTATTGCAGCTCAAGCCGACCTCCCTGTCGACACGGTGGCGCAAATTGTAGATAAGATCCACGAGGTATCTCTGCAACCTCAGGTAGCAGCAACATCGACGTCGACTTCAACACCGTCAGGATGTCCAACGACACTCATAGAAAAGCTTGTTCAGCGAGTCGACGACCTGTCACAGCAAGTTGCGGAGCTATCCATCAGGTCCCGCTCGCGTTCGAGAAGTCGAGCGCGATCGCCTCGCTGGCGTCGACGGTCCCGGAGCCGCTCTAATGCTGGCTCGGGGCATTGCTGGTACCATCGGCGTTTCGGCAACCAGTCGACGAAGTGCTGCTCCCCGTGTTTGTTTCACTCGGGAAACGAACCAAGCAGTCAGTGAAGGCGGCAACGCGTGACTGTGATAGTGTAGCTGGTGGCCGCGTTTTCGTAACGGACTGTAAGACTAAAGTGCAGTATTTAATAGATACAGGTTCTGACCTTTGTGTATATCCACATAAGTATAGTCGAGATAGGAAGCGTATAAAGACAGACTATCAGCTGTTCGCAGCCAATGGGTCCACAATAAATACTTTCGGCTGGGTGAACCTTTCCTTAGACTTTGGACTCAGGCGTGCTTTTACGTGGCGTTTTGTCATAGCTGACGTCACTAAACCTATTAAAGGCATAGACTTTTTATCGCATTATAATTTGCTTGTGGACGCTAGACACCATCGCTTAATAGACAATATTACCTTGTGCTCTTGCTAAACCTGCATCACATGTTGTGTGCCAAATTAAATCTTTTACAGGTACTTCGCGATATCATGACCTATTTTCGGCCATAATAGTACCATATAACCATAATAGTATCGGCGTTCAGAAAGGCCTCATAAAATTGCTCACCACGCCAATTTCGGTATTTTGATTTTGTGTCCAATTCACAACTAATATTAAATATGTCGCAGGTGAAGAAACTGTGGTAGCCGATGCTCTCTCACGCACGGATGCAATTACCAGCGCCATCGACTTGGACGCATTAGCTTTATCGCAAGCGAATGACGACGAGCTCCAAGGAATTTTAAGAAGCAATCCTTCTGGTCTGGACCTCCAGAGATTAGACATTTCTGGTTCCGGTAAGACGATTTACTGCGATATGTCCTGCTTATC
Source organism: Vanessa cardui (assembly GCF_905220365.1). NCBI lineage: Eukaryota > Metazoa > Arthropoda > Insecta > Lepidoptera > Nymphalidae > Vanessa > Vanessa cardui. The sequence continues at coordinate 2,940,904 of NC_061150.1, read as the reverse complement.
ACCACGTCCTTATCCTTATCAAGCGTTCGACTGCTTTCACGGATTGAGTCACCCAGGTGTTAAAGCAACAATCAGACTGGTCACGCAAAACTACGTATGGCCTAATATTAAAAAGGACTGTGCCGAGTGGACTCGTAGCTGTCTGTCATGTCAACGCTCGAAAGTTTCCAGACACACTCGATCTCCTGTACAGCATTTTGTTCCTCCGTCGAACAGATTCAGCCATGTACACATTGATCTTATCGGACCTCTGCCATCATGGCAACAACGATGAATTGCAAGTTACTACTTTAATTTATATTATTACATAAGTGACTATATGTCTTTGTTGGTAATAAAGATATTTAAAACTAAACTTACTTTATCCATTTAATAAAAAATATAATAACACGTGCAAACGGCACTATATTCCTCAATATATCTCAGTCCTGTCAAGGATCTAAGTCTTCTGGAGAAACCTACCACGAGCCTGGTTCTTAAAATTCGAAGAAATCGTCAACCCCCTGATGACCTGATGTTTCGATGCGTCATGCAACAGCTGCAAACCACAGACCTAAAATACGTCACTGACGTATTATATGAAACTCCCGCTACAGAAAAATATGATAAGTTGAAGAACTGCTTACTCGCGGTATATAAAAATCGGACGTTAAAACCTTCCAGAAGCTCATCAGTGGTCTACAGCTAGGAAGTCAAAAATTTTCTCGGCTACTGTGTAAGATGAGAGGGCTCAGCTCCGGAATGATCACCAACGACGTTCTCCGTATCGCATAGCTCAATCACTTACCCACTCAGGTACGCGTCGTGTTGTCTATAAACATGGGATCTTCATCACACATACACGCGGACATGGCTAACAAGATGATTGAATATTCCGAGCCTACGACAACAGCTGCAATCTCAACGTCAACGATGCTGGCTACTCAATTTTCAATATTATTGAAACAATTAGAAAAGCTGTCGCTTGAGACACGCGGTCGCTGTTTATATAACGTATGAAACAAAAAAAAACCCGCTGAGTTGCTTTCGCCGGTTCTTCTCAGGTCAGGGTATTTTCTTTTCGGAACCGGTGGTAGTGTTCCAATAAGAAAGTGTAATGCTTCTTTATTGAATAAAGTTATTTGAGTTTTGAGTTTGAGTTTGCTCGAATCATCGACATTAATCACGACCTCGTCCTAGCTCGTCATATCGCAAGAAATCAGCTGTAAAGCCCTGCGACGCAATATGGGAATGCTAATATCACGTACTATTATTTTTCATATTACAGTACGTCTACAGAGGCATTTACGGTACAAGACAGAAACCAAATTAAAGGCTCACACGTGAGAAATATAGGAATTTTTCAGAGGAACAAGTGATCCAAGAAAATGGGGACAAAAATAAAACACTTAGAAATACTGGACATTCGTATAAGTCATAAGAAAAAAACAGTTACAGTCCGAGAAATCAAACAACCTTGCACTAAAAAGTGTAGATTGAAATGTTCAGAAAAGTTCATGATTGTTGAGAGACAAGCTATTTTTGACTTTTATTGGAATATTGGCGACATTGAACAGCAGGGATCATTCATACTGTCCCGTATGAAAGGACATCAGTCCTAAGTATAAATACACTAACGCCAAACGTCCAGTGTAATGCAATGAGGAACTAGACCCGGCTGTGCCTCTGGAACAACCCCCACCCTTATAAGTACAACTGAAGCAGCATTAAACAACCGAAACAATCACATAAATCATATTTAATGAACTAGCACATACTAACCAGTGCCGGATTAGCCACGTAGCAAGAGTAGCAAATGCTACGGGCCCCGCGAATTGGAGGGCCCTGCGCTCAAATAGGTATTTCGTAATTACACCAATTCAACTGCAAGACTTATGAAGAAAATGTTTTGTTTACAAAACTACTACCAAACTACAAGTAATTTTGATTTTTTTCTTAATGAAATAAACGAAAAAAGACAAATAGATGGTATTTTGTATGTGTAAGAAAAAAAAAAGCGAGTATTTGTCCGCTCGGTTGGTGCCATTGGCGGGCGAACCGAGCCGACCCGAACTGCGCGCATAGCTATTTCCGCCTCACCTCTAGGTATAATATCTATCACGAAAAACGTTGGTATCAAAATCAACAACAATAATTTGAAATTGTACCACATTTTTTAAATTGAGCGCTAGCCACACACAAGTTATGTGTTGTACTACTTGCACTGCACTAAACGCAATTTGGCAACACTGCAAAACTATTTGGGGAATTCCCTGATATTGTCATCGATCGAGCTAGTCGTAACTCGAACAAATAAAATAGGATTCTATTGACTATCAAACAATAAGAAATTGATATACACTTTCCTTTGGCTCAATATAAAAAACTAATGAAAGCACTTTAAATGTGAATATTGTGAGAAAAGTTGTCTTGACATTGCTTCGAGTACTGTTTTCGTGATTGACGTAGGTAGCGCTGTGTGCAATTCATTCAATTATCTTCATAAAACACAATAGAAGAGTTTTTGTATGTGCAAGTGCAAATCAAAAATATCAACGAGAATAACTTCACTTAAGGTAAGATATTTTACTATACCTTGTAAAATGTAGCTTGATTCGCGAGACAGCTGTCGTCGAAATGACGCGCATGAAGTTCGAGATTATTGTTATACGCCCATTCCAAATTCAAAAAAGTTCATATTTTATTGTTTGTCACCCACAGAGAGGGATGTTCAATGCGTCATTACAACCATCGATTAAAATAAATCATCAATGAAAATATGAATAATCAAAAGATTTTTTTTTGGTTCGATTAAAACTTACGTTGAACTTATTATTTGATAAACGGATTTAATCATAATCATAATCATAATATTTATTTGCATTTAAAGTAAATATCAAAATTACTTTTGAACTATAAAGTTGAATATAGATAGACACGCTTCTTTAAAGTACCTAAGTGGCTTTTAAGTCGCGGACTTAGCTCAGACGGATAGACAGACAAAAAATTAAATATTATTTGATATATTTATTATGTACCTATCTAAGGTTATAACTTTTCATATACAATTAGTATGAAACTGTTATTTTCACATTTTACCAGATACAATTTTATAATAAATGTAGTAGGTACATTTTATCAGATACTTTAATTTTATATTATGTAGATGTTTTTTCTTAGACATATAAGTAACATTGTGTGATCAAATTTTGATTCAATATCGCCCGATAATCGATTTTTTTAAACCACATCTCTACCCTAGTAATATCACACAGACAGCTGTCCCGCGAATCATCCTAGTTTTTACAAACTATAGGTAGGTATGTTTTTTATTAAATCGCATTTGACATGTTGATTTTTTTAATACAAGACGTTTTTTTGTTAGATTGATTTCGGCAACACTAGTTGTCCTACAAAAAGACGGACGTTGGCGATCGCTCTTAGACTTGAATCAATAAATGAAAGTTGGTAAAAGGTCATGACATGACTTATCATTATCAATGAAAGTAGTAAAGTAGTTTATGCTTCCTCGCAGTAATTATAGGATCAATGTTGTAAAATAAAGAAATATCACAATGAAAGTGATAAAAACAAGAAAAAATATTTAAAAATTATTAACAAATTTACGCATTTTAAAAAACAATTAATTTAAAAAAAAAAATTCTCTAACCGTAGGTAACATGAGCAGCAGATCTAGAGATACTGGTCGGCACTACGCTTCTGGAAGTGCTAAGCGTAAAGCAAAAGATGAAAAGAAGAAAAAGAACGAAGCTGTTGTATCAAAAACACGTAAGCTGGCCGAGTATTTTAATGTTCAGAGTGATGTTGCTGAATCTATAGAAAGTAAATCAGAAAATACAGAGGTTGCATCTCATTGTACATATTATGATAGTGGTACTACTAACGTTTCTGATGAAGCTACATTTTCTATAAGTGATGCTGTAGTTGAAGAGACAGCAATTCCTCTTAATTTAGGTATATCATTTTCTAGCCAAAGAGAAGTTATAAGCACAGCCAGTCCTCTCGATCTAGAGTCGTCGTGTTCTAATCAAAAAGTTGACTCTAATGTCACTACAGTTTCAGTCCAAAAACAAAACGAAAGTAAAATATACTCCAACGATATTGGGGAATGGCCGAGCAACTTTGATAGAGATTATTGGATTGAAAAAGGAAGCAGCGTACTGCAAAATATGAATGGAGATTTTTTGTCTTCAAAGAAAATTTATGAAAACGAAAATAAACCACGTTTCTGCCATAAGTCATTTTTCACCTATAAACATAAACTAACGAATAAAACTCACGTCAGAGACTGGTTGTGTTATTCGGACACCAAAGGACGACTTTTCTGTTTTGTTTGTAAAATTACGAATTCAGATAGTTCACCACGGTTTACGAAAGACGGATTAAATGACTGGAAGAATGCGCACAATTTGTTGACAAGACATGAAGAAAGCACTGAGCATAGACAAGCCATAATTTCGCTGTTAAACCTCAAAAACAAGAATACGCGTGTTGATTCTCAACTTGTGAGCCAAATTGAGACTGAGCAAAAGTATTGGAGGCTACTCTTAAAACGAATCATTGCAGTAATAAAGTTTTTAGCAGAACGAGGTCTTGCGTTTCGGGGTAGTGACGAAATTATTGGTTCACCTCACAATGGAAATTATTTAGGCTTGTTAGAATTAATAGCCCAATTTGACGCTTTTATGGCTCAACATATTCAAAGTCATGCTAATAAGGGAAAGGGACATACGTCATATTTATCTAAAACAACTTGTGAGGAATTTATTCATCTAATTGCATCAAGCATACTGGATCAAATTATTTGCGAAATTAAGATATGCAAATACTACTCAGTTTCATTGGATTCTACTCCAGATATATCGCATGTAGACCAACTGACTCTGACAGTACGCTATGTTCTGCCATCTGGACCAGTGGAAAGATTTGTTAAGTTCTTGGACATGGAAGGTCATACTGCTGAACAACTCGCTCAAAGTTTACTAGATTTCTTGAGTGAGAGTGGCATTGATATCAAAGATTGTCGTGGGCAAAGCTACGATAATGCCAGCAACATGAGTGGGAAATACACCGGTTTACAGGCCCGAATTAAGGAAATAAATAAGTACGCAGAATACATTCCCTGCCTTGCACATTCATTAAATTTGGTTGCTAAGTGCGCTGCAGACTGCTGTACAGAAGCATTACTTTTCTTCGATTTCATTGAAAGCCTCTATACATTTTTTTCCGCTTCTACCTACCGATGGGGTCGTCTTACGAATGCACTTAAAGATTCCGCTTCGAAAATTCCGATTTTGAAACGGTTATCAGACACTAGGTGGTCAGCCCGAGCTGATGCTACGAAGGCACTTTTATGTGGTTTTACCACTATTAAGCAAGTATTGGAAGACATTTTCAATAACGTGGATCAGAAAGCGGAGTGCCGTAATAAAGCTTATGGACTAGTTTCAACGATGAATAAGTTAGAAACGGGAATAATGACAATTACTTGGAACGGAATCCTAGAACGCTTGCAAGCGACTAGTGCTTCGCTGCAATCGTCTGATCAAGATCTTAATACGGGATACGCCCTTTATGAATCATTATATGGCTACGTCCAAGCAATGCGATCCACATTTTCAGATATTGAGGCAAGAGCCAAAGATTTGACTAACTGTGAAGAATACCAGCAACAGACATCACAACGAATCAAGCTAAATACAAAGTACGACCATTTCAGCGGCTCTACTACACTCGACGACTTTGTTGAAAATCAAACACCTGGACAACGTTTCGAATTTGAGGTGTTTATTGTCATAATTGATAACGTACTGTCTGCTTTAACTAAACGTATGAAAGCATATCATAAAATTACTAGTGTTTTTGAAGTATTTCGAAAGATAAAATCTCTTACAACAGATAAGATTTTGGAAAAATCGTCAAGGATGGTCAGTGCTTACGAAGATGATTTGGAGAACAGCCTAGGCGGCGAATTAGTGCAGTTCGCAGAGCTGCTGAAAACAGATGTGGCTACTGTAATTGACAGCAAGAAACAGGAGCCTCTGGAACTGCAATTTTATAAACTTTTATTAAATAATTCTTTAGAATCGTGTTTCCCAAACTTAGAAATTGCCTTGCGCATTTACTTATCTCTCATGATCACTAACTGCAGTGGCGAACGTTCTTTTTCAACGTTGAAACGAATTAAAAATGAATTAAGGAACACTATGGGCCAAGAACGTCTTAATCATCTCACGTTGTTGAATATAGAGCATGACTTGCTTAAAGAAGTCGATATTGAAAGTGTAATCGCTAAATTTGCCCATAATAAATCCAGAAAAGTTTATTTGTAACAGTTTTGTTTTATTTAATACCCTAAATTTGAGAACCGACAGCAAACCAAGGGCCCCTTGACAGAATTTGCTACAGGCCCCGCGCTGGCTTAATCCGGCACTGATACTAACAACGTTTTTTACTAGTGAAGGCAAAATATTACGTTAGACAATCTGTCAGAAAAACGTATAACACCAGTTAAAATAAACTAACATGTATGACTTTATGACTATCATTTTAAATCTTCTGATGACATTACCTTCTATAACATTGATGACTTTAGTCCCAGCACATTTAAAATTGTCTTCCATGCAATGGCAACAAAATTATGAAAACAAGGAGTGCAAAGGGAATGCAATGAAGGAAGTGAAAAAAAAGGAGATTAAGGTCACTAAAAAATTAACTAAAAAAAGCAAAATGTTGTACTACAATATATTGTAATACTTACTACAGACATATATCTACAGTGACTCGAGTATTGAAGAGGAATGGCTAGAAACTGGAGACAGATAATCTATCTGTACAGCGTGAAATCGAATATTACCATAAGGCAAATAAGATCTTGCCTGGTGATTATGTAATTATCAACTTTCCAAGAAAAAAGAAGTCCCACAAGCTACTTTGGATTGTCCAAAAAGTTTCAGGCAAATAGGTTGTTATGTCAATGGTAAGCTGTGGTAAAAGAAAATGGAAAATACAAGAGTAAAGGAAGTGTACATGGCGATCCAACTCTACCAATTTTTTTATTTATTCTCAAATAAATTTGAATTTAAATATTTTTTTATTGATGCAATCGTCAACCCCACCTTTCTTACAGGAAGTTCTCAATGTGCCAGAACTGACTGTTACAGTTCACTCAACTGTAAGTTGAGTCTAATTTTAATTTTTCATTAAATGTTACCGGTTAATTCAGTATCATAATTATTCTTAAGTTTTAAATAGTGAAAAGTACTAAATAGTTTGAATGTAAAAACTTATTATTAAATTTAAAGTTTTGAAACAATAGTGCTGGTTTTTAGTTTTTGGGTATTTTTTTATTTGTTTTAATATTATAAAGTCATGTCTACTATTAAGACTTATTGACTATTTCTGGTGGTTTTGAATATGTATCTAAATATGTAGTATTCTTAGTTAAAAATAGCACACATAAAATATTTCATATGAAAAAGTAAGTGCCTGCCAATTGTATTTCAATTCATGTACTTCAACATTTGAGACTTAAAACATCAAAATAATGTTTTAATATTTCATCAAGCCTAGACTCATTGATAAAAAAAGTATTATCGAAATGTTATATCAAATAAAGACCTATAACAATAAGTATCATCTGCAGTACAGTAATGATTTTATTAATAAGAACAGACATTTTATTAATAAGACAACAAAGAACTGTTAATTATTTTTTTTATACATTGTATAACTATTATTAGAACAATTTAATTAATAATATGTCGATTGACTAATTTAAGAATGTGTTGTAATATAATATTTAAATTTTTCATGATTAATACTGGCTGAAGGTCTGATACTAGCCAGTAAGAAAGAGAATGTCTAGAAATCGAAAAGCAGTGTTTGGTTATAAAGTTATAATGCTAATTCTTTTTAAAATAATGACAATTATAGGCCAGGTTTGGATATAAATATGTATTGTAAAACACGGATTAGTAGCTACTTAATGTTAGTAAATGAATCTGGAAGCATATCGTTGTTTAAACTTGTGACCATAAGAGAACTTTGTCGTTGACCATCTTCAATCACAGCAGAACTATTTTCTCAACAGAATCTTTATCGTACGCCGAAGAAATGTTAAATACATACTTATCTCGTTAGCCATTCTCGTAACCTAAGTCTTTGATATAAGCACTCCGTAGAAAGTCCAGAATATACATCATTTCTACATGTCTTTTAATTGTATATTAATAGTAATCAATAACAGGTTTCAATTAAATTCTTAGTTTAATGGCTTTTAGTTGTGCAATAACAGTTAACTACTAAAATAACATTCAAGTACAGATAACAAACAACAAACGTAAAAGTTTTTTTTTAATGTAAATAAACAGTTAAACACTCTATTTTCAGTGTTGCCATTTTATGATTTTTTTAGGAACTATAGTTTTTCGATCGCGTAAGCTAGTAGTTAGTAAGTCAATAATTGTGAACCAATATCTCGGCTGAGTTTTTTTTAACTCCACCTTTTGAAAATGATTGATTTCATTAAACTTTATTTTATGCCCTAGATTATATTGTATTTTACCCATACCAATTTAAATTAACGTTTTATTTCAAGAATAGTTCTCCGTAGTACAAGAATTTTACAAACATTCTGAAGATATACTTGTAATTCTTATGCATATGTTGTTCTGTAAATATAGGTCAATGGTTAGGCAATTTGCCTACGTCCTAGCTTGTGTACGCATATTTCTACTAAGAAAACACACCTGCAAAGAAAATAACTTGATACTCTAATTCCTACATATAAAACAGACATAACAAAGTAAATGCGTTAATTTAAAGCCATTAAAAATATACGAAAGTTAGAAAACTCGACAACTTAGTATAAAATATGGATGTCTCATTATTTAGCAATTATTATTTGTTAATAAATATTTTTACTAATTAAGTTATATTTTCGTTAATAATATTTTAGTATAAGCATTAATAAAAATAAAAATAAATGCACAATTTAGACAAGACTGGTCACACAGACACAGCTATGTAGTATTTACTATTACATAGTTGCCTATCAAGTGCAAGTTATTCGAATCTCGACATCATGGCTATCTTAAATGATAATTTACAATGTTGTATTACAATTTTAAACAGTGAAAGTTTTGATTTATGAGTGTATCTTATAGCAATGGTAAAAATAACATCGTTTTCTACTAATATTTTCATTCAAATGCTTGCGTAGTCGTCGTAATTGGTATTTCTTGTGTAAACAGATAAGTGGAAAAGATATAATATAATGATAAATTTGAAAATAAATTGCTAGTTGATATAGCCGTTCTCTTGCTGGATACCTTCATAGATATTCATCCTACTACGTTTCTTAACGGTCGCCATCAATCCAGAATGACATTCCGAATAGGTGGTCGCTGTGAGTTCTATATAATTCCGTAAAATGACGAAAGAAAAGTGCTTGTAAATGTCATTTAGAATAAAATATATACTGATTGGATTGATTGTGTTTTAAAATAATTGCTTTACAAATTCATATTGAATAAAAGATCCATGTTAGGTTATTTTCATGTTTTTTTTTAAACATTTGAAACAACTATGAGTAGTGGAATACCACAAATATCTCTTTCACTTGCAGCAATGGGATTGTCTATACTTTGAAACTTGTAACTAATCGGGGAAGGATGGAATGCATCGAAACTTCCTGTTAATGTAATGAACATAAGATCATAATATCATATCAATTATAGTAACAGTGCAATTTGATACAGTAATATAACTTGCAGTGTATCTGTATACCTAAACTCTACTCTGATAATTATTTAGAAATTTACTAAGAAAAATGATATTAGTACATGGTTCAAAATTTATAATCAAGTGTGATTGTACTAGTTGGTTGGATATTAATGGCATAAACCGATAAAATTTAAAAGAGTACATTATTATATTTTATAAGTTAACCTGAATACTCTTCAACTTTTTAAGATAAATATTATTCATAATTACATCTTACAACTGATATTATCAATATAGTCAGTCAAATTATTTGACTGTTTGACTCAAATACAAGATGAAAAAGTGTGGAATTAATACTTGTAAGCTTCCAGGCAGGATACATTACTTACATAGATTATTGTAATTAATTAACATGACTGTATTTTTAAATGTTGAAAAAGCATAACTACTGACTTTTTCTTGGTAGAATCTACTTTCTGAACCAGTGGTAGCTATACTTAATATAGTTTTTAAATGACAATTCAAAAGTGCTTGTAAAACAATTGTTAAAGGAACAAACCCTGATAGTATTTTTACCACATTAGTTCGACATATACATTTTGTTTTGTGTTCTTTTTTTTCTCTTTCTTTCTATGTAATCAATTAATATATTTAAGCATTAAATTTAAAGTTAATAATGAGTCTAATAAATGTAAACACTGATTGTGAGGTCACTGGCCTTTAAGATAACAGGTCTCTTGGTTTAGTGGTACAGGGCCTCTTTGATATATTAACATTAAATATATTTGATTTGATCTGCAAAAGTATAAATAAGAATGTTAATTTCGATAAAAGTATTTTATTTTATTTTTAATTTTAAAAACCACAATGAAATTTTTTTTTCTGAATAAACTTTTATTGTTTCAGAACACTGGAAGTAGACTGTGACATTGATGTTAATACAATGGAGTCTCCCAAGCCTCGAGTGGACAAAATAAATACTTATTCAACAAAGACGTTGCAGAGAATTTATAAATTTTTCTGAAGATATATACTTTTATACCAGTACCACATTACAACTCAGCTACTAGCTAGCTAAGTAACACAATAGTTTTAGTTCTTAGAAACAAATGCAATTACATAAATCCGACATGCAAATTATGTTAGTAGCAATACAATGGTTGAAAAAAAACCAATTACTTAAAATTATTTATTTGAAATTATAACTATTTTCTAATTAAGACTAACTTCTCGATTGAAGTCAAATCTAATAATAATTTACATTGCTAATGGATTAACAATGCATCCTCGGCTGGTGCAATATTTCACAATATCCGTCCTAAATTCTTTTACTTAAGCAAATAATAAATTGCAATCTAAGCTATATACCTATACTATTGTTTTACATAACTTGCAGCTGTGATATCTTATTTAATTGTTTGTGTTTATAGTAACAATAATCATCAAATGTTTTAGTGATGAAAATATCATGACAATGAATTCAGTTTGATATCAAAAAGTATCTGCCATAATTAGGAGGAGAAATACATCTAATGAATAAAGCAATTGGGTTTTTGTGATTGATGTTAGTTTTGCCACATCACACATATGCTGCTGTAATGTCAAACGGTGCAAACAGTGTAGTATTTCAGGGGAAGAATTTGAAAATTGAACATTCTAAACAACATATAGTTCTTCTCGACTAAACAAATGAAATAATATTAATGAAACTGCAACTGAACTTCATTTTAAAGTAAAAGCAAACATTTCGTGTGACATTATGTGATGTTATGGTGATTGAACACAATTAGCCGAACAGTTATGTCAACTGAATATAACATGAAATCATACACTTCTGAAATTCTTGGTGAATTTAATATTCTTGATGTCAGCAGTTTTGATAACATCACCACTGCCATTTTTGCTGTATTGAAGTTCATTTTCCGCTCAAGTGATTTCAAATCGAAGAAATCGTTATCATTAATTTCATTTACCACAAATGGTCTGCCAGTCTTTTTGGCCGCGCGAATTAAGGAAATGTATTCAGCATTCAGCATTCATCCAGCATTTTTGGCTCTTGTCACAGATTATCACAGATTTTCCATTATTGAATGAGCTACGTAACCCTCATTTTGCGTGTGGCCACGAATCAAAAAGTTTTTCGATAAAATTCGTGTCACATAATTGTCTTAGAAAAATACTTTGTACAGCTCTAATATGTGTATGATTCAGTGGTAAATATTTCCATCAAGAATTGTACCATACTGCGTTTTTAAATAAATTATTTAGTGGCGATGTTGGAAACTTCCAAAAGAATTCCAGTAATTTATCTCCTTTAATTCTTTTGTGATTCCTTTTATTTTCGATGCTTCCTTCATTACCATATTCTGCAATTTGTTCAGTTGCATTTGTACCGGATCGGCATTGGAATTCGTCAAGAATAACATTTTCGTCTCTGCGTGTTTCTACCAATTTTTCTTGTGTAAGCCTGAGATTTTTGCGAATGGATAAATCTCTAGTTTTACTTCATTTAGTCCACATTTTCGCGGCGATTTCAAAATTTATTGTTTTCCCATTCGCCTGTCCAGAAATACACTGCGAGATTGAGCCAGTGTTCACTACTACATTCTGAAGACCTGAGTTAATATTTAAGTGACTCACTGCATAGTGGTACATTGCAAGAACAAAACGATTTTAATACTGAACACAGCAATGGTCAAAATAAATGATGACATCGTAGCCTGGTTTTTCAAATGCAGGTTGCTCCAGCTTTACTTATACACACGACCCTATTTCGATGGCTCCTCTATTGTCCAACCCTTCATGCCAAAAATAACACGTTGTTTCAGATCAGGTGAATAAGGTGGTTGCGGAACGATATGGGTTGAGTTTTTGGCGAAATTATCACGAACTACGAGTCCAGTATGGGATGGTGCATTATCGTGGCTTAAAAACCAAGAATTGTCTTTCCACAATTCCGGCCTTTTTACGCCGATAGCGTTGCATAACGTTCAAATAATATTCTTTGTTGACTGTTTGACCCGGCGGAAATAATTCACAGTGTAATTTATACACAACGTAAATCGAAGAAAACAATCAACACTACCTCGATTTACGCTGTAAATCTTAAACTTTGCGATTATATGGTTTCGGCTCTCCTTTGGCACGACATTCGTTCGATTGATCGGTTGTTTCGGGGTCGCAAGCATAGATCAAAGTCTCGTCTCCAGTGATCATGCGTTTCATCGTATCCTGATAGTCAGAAAGCATCATTCCACACTTCTATGCAATACCTTTTTTTATTGTATTGACAGAGCCTTTCGATACCAACCTCATCAACATGGTCTCTTATCGGTAATCGACGGTTTTTTAACATCGAATCTTTGATTTGTTGGACGTGAGCTTCGTCGGTTGAGGTTGATGGTCGCCCAGGACGCTCGTCGTATTCAACGGCTTTCACGGCTGGCTCGGAACTCACTATACCTCTTGTAAACATTTGTTTTAGACATAAACTCATCACCAAAGGCTTTTTGCATCATCCTCAACGTATCCGCAACAGAAAATTGATTCCGCAAACAATTAAATGCAAAAAAATGTATTGCCAATTCTTTGCTAAACAAATTTTGACATCGCAAATAACGAAAATTTCAATTTTAGCAGCTCAAAAAATGTGTGCAAAAAATGCTGTTGATATGTTTTAATTATTGAAGGCAATCTACTTGTTTTTACTTTTTCTGGTTATCGTATCATCTTACTGTTTCTAGTGGTGTGATGTAGGAGTGATGAATTTCAGGGCCAATTTAATCCATGTCGACGCATAATTCTGTTACAAGTTGTGACTATTGTAAACTTAAAACATACGACCACGATCGCTACAGTCAAATCTTGGTGATTGGTTGTAACTTATTTAAAGGAGGTTAGTGAAAAATAATAGAGAAAGCTCGGTTTAATTTGAATTTATTTCACGGAATATTTTAAGAGACTATTAAAAAAATATTTAAATTGACAATACTCTAAAGTAAGTGTAAATGGTCGGTAGCAGGCAACTCTTTTCACAAGAGTTTGATTTCTATTAAAAAACATTTGATAATCCAACAGTTTGATCAACTGTCAGATGATCTTATTGAGGAAGTCCATTATAAGGCTCTTATATGTGGGAATTGGATCCCTTATAGCGGGCGTGTAGGTATATAATAGTAAGGCTTAAATGATTTACACTTTACTGTAATTAAATAATCAATAATTTTAACCAGATCGGACGCCATAGTTCTTATTATCGTGTCCCGACTCGACTATTCCAACGTCCCGTTCACGGTATCGCCGGCAGTTATCGTGTTGACTTCCTGGTTCTTCCAGAAATCCGTCCGCTATATCCGTAAAATACCTAGGCTGTGATCGACACTGAGTTTTAATGTGACCATAACGAAGGCAATTTAGTCATTGGATTGTGGGAAGTTTGTAAGTTTCAACAGGAAGGAAAGTGAGGTGTAATACACTTTTTGTTCCTTGAGATGATTACACCAGGTTTTTTTTATTGATAAAACTATATCCACGGGATGATAATTGCTCGAGCCTTTTTACAAATTACAATTTCATTTTTTTACAATACTTTAGACACACTGAGATGAAGAAGTCATATTCACACCTATCAGCTCATTAACTTTATCAACAACAAGGATCATTGTGTAGGATAGAGAATAATTGACATAAGTCTTGAGGAACGTAACTTGGGTGGTGAGGGGTTTTCATTGCAAGTAGACATAATACTAAGAAGAATTTTTTTATCAATTCTAAGTCGTTTGGATTTTCCGAGTTAGGAATATTTTTATTGAAAGCACAATCATTTCGAGAAATAAGAGAACAATTATTAATGATTGATTGATGAGCTTGTTTATCATATCCTTTCCGAAAAGGAGTACCGATCTGTCTTGCGATAAGACCTGGTAGGTGTACGGTTGGATTAACTTTGAGTAATTGAAGAATATTTAACAGATGGATTTAAAAGTTCGTTGATGACCATAAAATTAACGATTGAATTCTTGAATGCAACACTGAGTGTAGTACTGTAACCTCCTGGCCTTCGCATGACCTCCATCAGAGCCTACAAGAGACATTCGGCTTTTATCACTAAACATTACTGTCTCCCATTGGTCCAGATTCCAATCGATCCAATGTTGTGAGTTTTGGTTTTGTCGCTGGCTTGTGAGGGGTTAAGTTTTGCTCTTGAAGTTTTCTTCTTACAGTATTTTCACTCACAGACACTCCACGACTTTCTCGGAGTCTACCTTGAACGTCAACAGCCGAAAGATATCGGTTACTTAAATCGTTCGGGTCCATGACACGCCCCCTGCGAGATCCTGGTCTCCGGCAATACTCCTCGTGTCTAAGTAGCTTTTGTACACTCTTCGCACCGCTGAACGACTAAATTTTAGTCTTCTAGCCACATTTCGTTGACCTAACCCCATTACAGTTACCCTTTCCTCCAAAGCTGCATGGGTCAGCCTGCTGCTCGAACCACCACCGGTGCCACTTGCATGCCGTCTAATGACCATGAATTTTTTTTAGTTTTTGTTTTCCAGTTATCCCAAATCTGAATTGAAACAAAGAGTACAGAAAAAGATAATTAATGATATATGAATTACAGACTGAATTACAGTCTAAACTACGATTTTTGAATGCGTGGATAAACGTTACGGTATGGTCGTCAAATAACGTCCCCTTTTGGTAAAATTAAAAAAATCCCAACAAATGTTTCGAGTAGTGTAAACTTTATTCAAGTGGGCTTTTACAAGCACTTTTGAATCGTCATTTAACAATTAAGTGAAGCTACCACCGGTTCGGAAAGTAGATTCTACCGAGAAGAACCGGCAAGAAACTCAGTAGTTAATCTTTTTCAACATTTAAAAAAATACAGTTGTGTTAGTTAATACAATTATTTAAATTAATATATTCTGCCTGGAAGTCAACAGGTATTATGGTATTTGCATTGATTGTATTGTTTTAGAGATAAAAGTACTTACCAAGTTTTGCTTTTTCGCTGTTTTCTTTGTCTTGGAAATTTGGAAACAAACTTTCACACATGCTCCTCCACGCATCTTACTTAATAAATTTATTTTTATAATGTTCATCACTTGTCGTAATATCGCAGAAATGTGCGATGCGAAGCTGATCGGAAATTCTTGCGGTGCGTTCGTGCGAATTCGCAGATATTTTCGATGCGAGGCTTCATTATTCATAGTGTTGAGTTGCTCTGACAGAAATTCTCTAACCATTTTATTGAATGAGGAGGGAACCCTGAAGATGCTTCGATATACGATACTTTATCCTGAGACAACAACTTTCATGGATTACTGACGTGAAAACTCAGGACAGTCCTTATCTGTGGGAAAGTGAATATCTGAGCAATCTGTATGGCGTTACCTTTACTTACATTACAGGACTCACTTGTTGTGGTATTTTGGGCAGTTAGAATACATAGACTGTGTTCAACACTGAGTTTTAATATGACCATAAAGACAGAAGTTTAGGCATTGGATTGTGGAAAGTTTATATGTTTCAACAGGAAGGGAAGTATGTTAGGAATATACTTAAGAGGGAAGCATTTTCCCTTTAAATGTGATTACTGTAGATTGGGTTGGGACCCACGGGAATTCCTCTAATCAAACCCATTCTAATAACATTGAAAGTCGGTACAGTAGCTTTATATTTGCACATTTCAATAATAGGGTGTGTTAGAAAGGAGTTCGCTGCGTTACTATACAGCGGCATCAGCGAGATAGGAGATATCGGCGAGGCAGGAGGCATCGGTGAGGTAGGAGGAATCAGTGAGGTAGGAGGCATCAGTGAGGTAGGAGGCTTCGGTGAGGTAGGAAGCATCGGTGAGGTAGGAGGCATCAGTGAGGTAGGAGGCATCGGTGAGGTAGGAGGCATTGAACATGTAGATGGCGTCGATGTGGAAGAGGGATGAGTCATGTAGCTTAAACTGTCGTGTCCATTATATGACTGAGTATAATAACCATAACCACTGTATGCTCCCACGTCTGCATCAAAAATAATTTTATTTATTCCATTTTTTACGTATGCTAATGTAATTTTATCATATTTCCGCAATTCATTCGCTATGTATTGGCCATACCTATCATAGGAATCTTTTTTTCCGATGCATTGTCGCTTGTACACTGCTGCAACAGTGTTAATGCTTCACATATAGCGTTATTAGTAAGTTTTTTTTTTAATTCTTTATTGCACACACGTAAAGTTGACAATAAGTAAAAGAGATTGACAAGAGAAAACATTAGTATGCAAAGGCGGTCTTATCACTATTAGTGATCTCTCACAGACAAACTCAGGAGTACAAAGCTATTAGTAATACGTTAAGTGCATAGAAAGTTTATGTCAAAATAATAATAAGTAAATGTCGACTACAATAATAAATACATACATCCAATATACACAAACGCATACATCTATATAAATATAATATACAATAATGTATACCTAATATACATAATCTATAAATACACACATATACATACATACATACATCTGAGCTGTCAGAAACCGAAATAATAAATTTGTTAGGGTCCGACGTCGAGGTATCCAACATTCCATCTAATTCCTTCATTTTCACTTCCTCTTTTATGACATGGTCAATGCACCGTAACCACTTATTTTTATCTATAGTTTAAATTGCCTCGTGGAGCAGATTTCTAACCTCTAGAAGTTTAAAGGTTTTATTTTTTCTGCCAATGTAAGACTTAACTTGAGCCCAAATTAATTCAATTGGTTGAGTTCGCAATGATATGGAGGAAGACGACAAATTGTTACATTTTTAGCATTGGCTATATGGTCAATATATTTTATTTTAAATTTTTCTTCGTTGATCTTGCTTAGAAGCTCAGCTTTTATTTCGCTTCGTTCGTAAGCTATTTCTTTATTTGTAAGCCAAGCTTGTATGTCCTCTTTCCTCCAAGACATATTTGGCAGTCGCTCCACTTAGCGTGAGTGGTACGGGGCATTGTCCATTACGACGACTGACCCTGGTTTTATCTTATTAAGTATATCGAGGAACCTTAATACAAAACAAAAACATTATTAGATACTATTACTGTAATTTATTAATAAAATTATTATGAACATCAAGGAGAGTGATATATAGAGAATAATACCATTTTTCAAAATTATTGGCGTCCATGTCTCCATGGTAATCGCCTTCTTGCTTTTTTGCCTCAAAAATGAGTTCGCTGCCATCGAGAAACCCGCCGTCGCTCCCTATATGAGCAACTATAATGCGTTTTCCTTTTACAGGATTTTTGAGGCCTTTTGTAAGCCCACTTAAATAGGCTCGACGGGAGTTCTCGATGTCGTTGTCGACCCAAATATAATTAGCAGTGTGTCCTAAAAAAATTTAAACGTTTAAAAACGGAATGTAATTTATATCTATTATATGAAATAACAAGACAACTCACCTTCATTAACCCAAGTTTCGTCTAAGTAATAGATTTTTCGGTTTTCCCGCCGATATGCTTCCATATTGAGCAAATACCTCTTCCTCCAAATTTGCAAATCTGGTCTATCGAGGAGTACACTTCGCCTTGATCTTTTGATGTATTTGAAATTGATTTTTTTAAAATCCTATACATAGTGGTCCTCGATAGTGACGGAAAATCGGGATCAGAATTGACCGCTTCGACAATCATGTCGACCGTCGGGAGGTCACCGCGGTAGTAAAAGTCGTGAACTTTTCTTCTGATCCCAGTTAGTGTAAAGTCATCCAGATTTGCTATTATTGATCTGGAAGGTTTTGTAAGTTTCGGAGGAGAGTCTATTTTGTGCTCTTTCTTATATTCGTTTAATAGTCTGTAGATGGTGGACTGCGCCAAACCCATAATATTGGCCGTAGTTTTCACGATTTCGGACTCGTATGGGTACGACGTAGTGTTACTTTTAACGTGCTTGTAAATGTTAATAGCAACATTTTTTTTCATTTCTAGTCAAATGACCACGCTTTGTCCTCTTTTTAAGAGGGGATGTAACATGCGATGGCCCTGGTTGTGGTTCATCACCCATATTGAATTCCTGAAATTGCGTGATGTAATGATTTAATCACGTAAAATATGAGAACAATATATTTTTTAACAATTGTTTTTTTGTCTATTGTCTTACATCCAGATGTGGATATATTTGCATGCAATCCGCAATCATAAACCATTATACAATATTTGTTTTATTTTAAAAAAAGTTAAACCTAATTGAACGATTTAACAATGTACAATAGAAATACAGATGTTACCCACATCTGTGTTTCTATTGTTATATTATTAAAATTTTCGACTTTTTTACGGTGGTGAACAATGATATTCTAATAAACAGATATGTTATATCCATACTAAACAACAGAAAAAAGTGTGCCGCGCCGGGGACCGTCTATTTTAGTTTATTTTTACATTTCGTTAAAAGTAAAAAGGATAGCTTGATAAAAACAATAAGTAAAAGGGATACTATTTAATTATAAATATATTATACAGGGTGGGCCAGAAAGGCGTACGAATTTCAAAATCGCAATACTCTTGACCGGAACGCGGGAGCGGGGTGTGGGTAGCGGGGATAGGTAGCTTGCTTCTCGGAAATCAGTCGCCATGGAGCGTTTCACCGGTGAGCAGCGTGCGTTTTGTGTAAAAGCGTATTACAAAAATGGCGATTCGTGCACTATTGCGCGGCGTCTATTTCGCTCTAACTTTAGATTACATGATTTAAACCAATGTCCAAGTGAAAGTGTGATCAGATCGTGGGTTAGAAAGTTTGAGTCTTCGGGTTCGACGTTAAATGAAAAACCTGCGGGACGAACAAGGACAGTAAGAACGGAGGAGAATGTAAGCGAAGTCGTAGCGTCGGTCCGGCCCCAGTCCCCAGCAGTCGTCGCGAAAGAGATCAGCTGAGCTCGCCATATCAAGAACATCATTGAGGCGTATTTTGACAAAAGATCTTAAATTACACTCGTATAAGCTACAATTAGTCCAGGAATTAAAGCCAAATGACCACCATTTACGTCTTGCATTTGCCGAAACAATGTTAGAGCGTTTTCAAAGTTTAAACAATATTCTCTTTTCGGATGAAGCTCATTTCCATTTGTGTGGATTTGTCAATAAACAAAATTGTCGATATTGGGCCGAAGAAAATCCCCAATTAAAACATCAAAGACCTTTGCAATCGCTTAAAGTTACAGTTTGGGCTGCCATGTCGGCTCAAGGAATCATCGGACCCCATTTCTTCGAAAATGAGCGAGGCCATACAGTAACAGTAAATTCCGATCGCTACACAGCAATGCTACGTAACTTTTTCTTTCCCCAACTGCATAATTTTGAAGCTTACAACAGTAGAACCTGGTTTCAACAAGATGGGGCGACATCCCATACATCTAATGAGTCTTTGGCAGTCGTTAACAAAGTGTTTAATGGAAAACTGATATCGCGTCGAGGGGACATTCCGTGGCCTCCCCGGAGCCCAGATCTCACGCCACTGGATTTTTTTCTCTGGGGATACCTGAAGAGTCGCGTTTATGCTAATAAACCGACGACGATTGCCCAGCTCAAAGAAAAAATTCGCGAGGAAATGTCCGCTATCCCACGAGCGATGTGCCAGAAAGTTTTCACAAATTTGAGGAATAGATTGGAAGAGTGTAAACGTGAAGAGGGCAAACACCTAAATGATGTTATCTTTAAAAAATAAAATTCCCATTTGTTCTTTTTATAATAAATATATTTTTTATTTCCTGAGCTTGGATTTTTTTTTTATATGATGTTTTCTTATCCGCTTAACTTTATGGCCCACCCTGTAGTATTACTACGTAATTATGATGTCTTATAACGTTTTACTACGTAAAACAACTAAAGGCAAACGTCCCAATTAGGACGTTTTCTAGTCTTCACTTTTTGCTTCGCGTTAATAACATATCTGTTTACTACAACATAATTGGTGGTGAATAAATATCTATTTCTTTAAGACAATGTAATAAAATATAATAACATATCTTTCCAAGTTGTGACTAGGACTTAGTTTATTCTAAAATGGCTAATGTTATTGTTTTATGTAAAAATATACAATTTTTATATATTTCATGCACATTTGAATTTATAAATATGTTCTTCATTATTTTAAAGGGCAAACTTAATATAATAGTTTTAAATAACAATTGGTTCGTTCGTTTTTGTTTGAAAGGTGCTATTTCGAAAATAGCTAAAAATAAATTATTAGTTCCAAAAAGTTAGTAATTCACAATGATAAGTAGGGTTGCCACCTTTTTTTTAAGCAAATAGAGTATATTTACTTTTTAAGGTAAAAAAATAAAGTACAAGATCTGAAAATAAAGTATTATTTATTTAAACTATTGATTGTGCATAATATTGTATACATCCAAAATTGTTATGTTATTCCCTTCTAAGAATTTTACAGTTTTAGTATACACAATTAAAATATGGCTACAAAAATTAAAGTAAACATCAATCAAGTCATGATTATCACTGGTATTCAGCAATAATAAATTTTGTATAATCATTGGGCAGTCTTCTCCTAGGCTCACAAAATAATTTCTAATTGCTCTCCAATTTAACAATATAGTATCTATACACGGTAGAAGAGAGAGCCATCTAGTTCCGACATGGCGTTTGAGTTCATGAAAATCCCCATCGACCGATTCTATGAATTTTTTTAATTCTTCACTCCGAACAGCCGAGTGGGAAAAATGAGCATAGATTTTAAGGATAATATTCTCAATGTCATAGGACAAAAAGTTCATGGCATGTTTCATGAAATTGTCATGCTCATATAGTGCACTATATGAGCATGACAATTTCCCTTGATCAAGTCCGGCACCAAATCTCTAATGTTTGTAAATAATGAGTGGTTAATTCCAAAATTTGCATTTGTATTGTCTGCACTTAGCCCAGATATATTACTAAAAGATAATTTGCACTGCTCTATTGACTTCTCAATTGCATGAAACATGCCATCAGCTGATTCATTGCTGTTTTCATAGAAATCAATTAATTTACTTTGAATGCCATTTTTGGCTGTAAAATATTGCACAACCAAAGGGAAAAGTTTTATATTTTTCTTGTTGGAAGCATCCGTTTGCAAGCAGAAATATAAATTACATATTTGAATTCAAATCATCTATTACATTTTGTAAAGCATATGGACCCTCTGTAACTAGTGCTTCCATTTTGGTTAAAGTCCTGGATATGACGAACTGGATAACGATCCGGTATGGAACGGGCGTTGAGGGCTCTGTAATCTCCACATGGTCTCCAACCGTCATCCTTTTTTCTTACCATGTGCAAAGCGGAAGACCAGGGGCTATTTGACCAGCGAGCCGTACCTTGGGACAGCATATCGTCGAACTCCTTCCTAGCGGCTTTTAAGCGATCTGGATCAAGACGCCGGGGTTTGCTTGTAACCGGTGGTCCAGATGTGGTCTTGATATAATGCACTGTATTATGCTTAGGCATGGAAATGGTACCTGCTGGTCTGGTTATTTCTGGAAATTCCCGTAGTAGCTGGTGGTATGAAGATTCTCCGGAAATGGCCTTGATCGAAGCAAGATCATCGGAAAACTGGGGCTGAAGTGCTGCCTCTGATAGGGTTGTTGTACCATCCACTAGGCGCTGATATTTGCAATCTACGAGAAGATTGTAAAAAATTTAAAAATCGACACCTATTATGGGTTTCGTTACGTCGGCTATGGTAAATTTCCAGGAAAAACTTGCGTTTGAGTCCAAGATCTAAATAAAGCTGTATAGGGCCGTAAGTGTGTATGACTGTACCATTGGCGGCTACCAACTGATATTTGGTTCGGTTACAGGGCGTCTTAGTTGCCGAACGCGGGAAAACGCATAAATCTGAGCCGGTATCTACAAGGAAAAGCATTTTCGAAGAGCGATCGGTGATGAATAGACGGCCTGTAGACTGAGGGCAGACGTTGGCCGCTACTTCCGGCTGCCCGAGGAGTTTTCCGACTCCTTGTACTTGCACGGCTGCACGCATTTCTTAGCGTCGGCTCCGAAGACGTGATGGTACCAACAGTTGTGATGTCCTGCGGACTGCGAACGATGACGCGACTGGCTACGAGATCTATGCCTATGTTTAAATCGACGGTTGGGCGCGCTAGAAATACGTGACGTGGCGTTTACCTGTGCGGTGAGCTCTGATACTTGTTTCGTAAGCCGCTCGATCTCATTAGCCATCGATTCCAACGTGGCACTGTTGGAAGAAGCGCTCGCCACCTGCGGCATGCTCGGTGCGATCTCGTGCACCTTGTCAGCTAAGTCTGCTAACTTCTCCACTGGTAAATCGGGCTGGTAAGCTATAACAGTCTGGATGTTTTGTGGTAAGCGACTAGTCCATAAAGTTTTTAAAAAATCTTTGGGTACAGACAAACCCGCGAGGTCTTGTATATGCCTAAGAAATTGTGAGGGTTTTCTATCCCCTAGCTGCTCATGCCTGAGAAGTTGCATGACCTTCTTTTCTTGCGAGGCTGATAACCGTTTTATTATTTCAGATTTTAATTTAATATACTTGTCTGTTTCTGGCGGTGAGGTAATAATATCTTTTACCTCTAGCGCATACTGGTTATCTAATTGCGCGGCTACGTAATAAAATTTTGTCGCATCACTAGTAATATTCGATAATACGAACTGACCTTCAATTTGAGAAAACCACAGTGCTGGTTCTTCTGGCCAAAATGGCGGTATTCGTACGCCGATTCGTCGTCCATCTTTGCGTCTTTGTATGACTCCATCTTGTAAGCGGAGGGCGTGGCGTCGAACGTCGGGGTCACCAATATGTAGCGGTTATGTTAATAAAATTTAGAAAGAAGAAATGACTGAGTTGAAATTAAAGAGGATTGACGACCAGAAATTTATTAAGTATAGTACAAGTTATAAATAAAAAAAACAAGACGGAAGAAAACAATATAGATCGCGTAAATAAAGTGATTTTGGGCCAGGGCGAGCGTCCGTTCACGTCCGTAGCTGAGAGCCGCGTGTCCTCGTCGTCGCTCGCCGCCGAGAGCCGCTCAGGGCGGCGCGGGCGCGCGGTTCGGAATGCGATAGCATTGTCTTGTTTCTTAGAATCTACTTATATATAAATGGTCGTACATATTTTGTAAGTTGAATTTAATTTATTTATTTTTTATTTTTGGAAACAAGACATGCTATAATGTAAGGCAATGTAATGCTTGAATTGCATAATGATCGTAACTGGGTCATACGAATTGAATGACGTCAAGTGTCAAAGAACTTCCAGGCACGTGTACAGCGCTAGCTTGTACATATTTCCAACTACAAAAAGAGAAAAAATAAGTAAACAAAAATAAGCAATTATCTAAAATTAAAGATACACATTAGTTATTTAAGTCCCCAGTGCTCGCATTAAGATTAAAGTGGATTTTCCTCGGGATGGTGGGTGATGTCGCAGTGTCGACACTCGTTGTAGAGCCTCGTGTACTTGCGGCTGTCATGCTCGGGATCGGCGAAGAAGACGTTAGACAAATTATTTGTCGAACTTTCGATATCAGAAAGAGGGTGATTCAACTCACTCTTATTTTTATAGACAAAAGTAGGGGGTTTTAGGTAAAAAGGAATTTTGGCAAGGACATGCTACTGAGTACTCACAGTAAATGAATTCTGATTGTTGTCTTCAGCATCCTTTTTCTTGAATTTTAACGTATTTCTTATCTTGGTCCTCAGTAAACAGTAATAAAATAATCCGTGGAACTTGGTCCAGCTCAATAAACAAGATTTTTATGACCCCGTGTATAATAATTAAATTGGCGAAGTTTCCACGCAGCTGAGCCCCATGTTGGGCGCCAGTCAAAATATTTATAAATGAAAACTTTTTAAAAAATAAATTTATTAAATATTTAACAAAATTTACTTAAACTAAAACTACACTACTTTGTGTCCGGTGGATGAATCCCTGATTTTCCAAATGTTTGGCTTTTTATAGGCAGCTGTTGATGTTGGTGTGGCTCAGTGTAAAGTATACAAATGTTCCATTGTTTCTTAACCCTTAATTTGGCAAGAAAAAAAAAGTTCAAAATATTTAATTTCTATTATTGTATGACTTTAGGGATGTGTCAAAAAGTCCCAGAAAAATCTTTAAAAAAATCTATAATAGCCCACTGCTGGGGCAAGCCATGTCCGTCACAGCGGACATTGCCAATAACTTCGCCATTGATGGTCTGCTTTGCATGTCCGCTGCGGCGGACGTTGTCAAATTACGGAAATAATAAAACAAACGGTAATTTTTAATTTTTTACTACACAAAGATATAAAAATAGAAATCTAAGAATTAATAACTTATTTATTTGGTGTGAAAATTAAGAAAACAATTTCTTGGGTTTTTGCCCGTTACAAAACATAATCTTATATTGCATTTTATACAATACACTACAGTCTTTTTTAGGCAAAACCTACAGCGGCCTTCTTCCATTGTTGAAGGGAAATGACCTACGTTGTCATATTTGACTGGACTCAGAGGTCGGGCTACATGTGGTTTTACTATTTTGGTTGCCTCAGTTCTATTTCTTTTAGCGGATCTATTTTCCTTCAACAATAAGTCATAGATATCATATCTGAACGCTTTGAGAGATATTTTAGCTTTTGCATTGCTTGAATGTTTGCGGCGGTATAGTAACCAAGCATTATTTATACATATATCGAGCATCTGTGCAAATATGGATAAATACCATCTCCTACTCTTAAACGGTGTTTTATAGAGAGATATTAGCATATCAGCAAGATCAACTCCTCCCATATGTCTATTATATTGTCGCACAATTTGTGGACACTGAACGTTAATTTTTTCTTTTGCATCTTTGCAATACCGGCGTATATTTTCTAAAGGCTCACTTGCTACAAATGAACTGATAAATGTGACAGCCTTATTATCGTTCCAACGAACAACTGCTAAGCGGTTTTGGTCACATACAGCTTCAACAAAATTTCCGCGAGGCTTTTTTTTCATTACTTTTTCTGTAGGCAGAACAGCATCTGCTCCTCTAAGGCGATTGCTTCTTATAGTGCCTAAGGCAAAGATTCCGTACTTTTCCCGAGGTATGAAAAGTGGCTCCGGAGAAGAAAAAAAATTGTCGCAAAATATTGTCGCTGGTTTTCTTTCAATGCTTTGGCATAAAGCTACGACCACTTGAGCGCCAAAACCAAGGGACAATTCCTCTTCACTAAACATATGATTACGAAATGTATCGTCACCTCCATATAATATGAAATCATAGATTATGCCTGATACACCGGCTCGTACATAATTTTTAAAACCCCATTTGTTTGGCTTGTCTTTCATATATTGCTTACGTTTTCCTGCCTTAGAACCTTTATACGCGATCATCATTTCGTCTATACTAAATTTTGACTCTATTTTCTGTTGCTTGAGACAATTTTGTCGTATTTGTTCTACAACTGGACGAACTTTAAAATATTTGTCTCCATCAGCCATATTATTATCAACAAAATGTAAATATCGTCGTATCTGCTGATATCTTTTCAAAGACATTATATCTGCAATTTTAGCGTATCTAAATTTATCCGACCAATAATCGAGATAAGAAGGCATTACAACAATACCCATAATTACATGCAAAGCTAAAAAATCTCTAAATTCTTCCTCTGATAGCTGAATTGACTTGCCGGTTTCTTGTACGGAATACAAGTTCGTTTGTTCTACAATACTGCTCAAAATATTTGAAGAAAAAAAAAGGTAGAAGAAACTCAAAGCTGAATCATCTGCAGGCAGGTCATTGTAATTCTCATTCTCATCCGCTTCTATGGTCACTTGGTGACGGAATTGAGCTAAACGCCAGTTATATGTCAGCTGAAACTTTTTAGCCTTCTTTATTCTTTTGGCACTTACTGTTGGTGGTTTCTTGGATCTAGTTTTTCGAGATGACACTGATAATGAAGAAGCTAATGGCGCTATGGGCGTTGATGGCAAAGAAGGAATAGCTGATAGGGATGGAACATTTTCATAATTTGATTCGGTAATTTCACGCACTATAGAATCCGGTATAATATCAGCAACATCGACATTTGATTCTTCGTTATCCGTTGAATCTATTGTAAGGTTAGCAAGAGAAGATGCAATTGATGGTGCAGGAGAAGAAAGCGGGGTGGAAGAGTTAGTACGTTCATCATGCAATTCTGTTTCAGAATCAGATATTTCGCTAGCATCGGAAGGTGCATGTTCATTCGGCACTAAAGCTATGATCTTACTAGCACGATTAGGCTGTTGACAAAGAAACGAAAACCAATCTCAGCACAAAAACCAAAACACCAATAGCACACACATTTTGGCATTGTCCGCCACAGCGGACACGATAATAAAGTTGTACTTTTCTATATATTTGGCAATGTGCGCTGTAACGGACAAAACATTTTAGTACCAAAAAACACAATGAAAATAAAATGAAGCGTAGATGCTTTTTAATTAAAATGATTTATAGGTTAGTTAACTTATAATATAATGTAAAATTAAATAATATTATTTGCAAAAAAACGGAAAAACAATAATAAAACAAAACAGGTGGCCGCCTCTTCGCCGACATTTTGTGTCACGACTGACAAATGCAATGTTGCCACAATCAAACAATTATTTTTTACTATTAGTTTATGATATAAAAAAATATTTTATCTATTACGCGTCAGTGAACATCGAATGAAAAACGAGCAGGATTTTTTTAAAAGTAATGTTCGTCCCACCGGACGTTACCAAATTAAGGGTTAATTACTCTATTGTTTATATTATAAACTTCGAAGTAACATGCTATGCAGCGATAGGTAGGTACGGTGCACGTTACATAGTTTCTAGGTGAGGTATCTTAGATACTATAACTCTAATATTATAGACAAATAAAAATTTAGAATAATATTGTAATACATTATTAAAGTCTGACAAAACTATTTGCTATGAAATGTCTGTTTTTAAATTGAAGTAAGGTATATTAAACACAGGCATTTTATAATATCTTAGATATTGAATAAAGAGACAAGTCCACTTTTCAGTATATTTATTGTTTGAATTGAACTGAAATCAAAAGGAAATTATATAGAGATGTAGATAACAGTTCAATACATGATCACTTCTTTCTTGGATATTGTCTGCACCAAATCATCATTAATAGCATAGCTGCTCCAAATAAAGGATTGATTCACTCATAGCCTGAAAAAAGAAAAAAATATATTAATGATGATCATACCTTCAAAGCATTCTCAACTGCTACTAATATTGTTAGGAATATTAACAAAAATAAGTTAAGTATTTTTGATGTTTTTGAAAATATATATACTCATTTAAAAAATATCATCATCATCATCATCATGATCAGCCCGTATCCGTCCACTGCTAGACATAGGCCTCTGACCTCTCCAAGTGCACGCCACTGTGGTCTTTCTCCGGCTACTCATATCCAGCTCCTGCCTGCCGCCTTGCGTAAATCGTCTAAATTTACCTTCTGAAAGTTCAAAGTCCTGCTTACTCAAATTGACGATCTCAACGCCGGAGAACCATTTCAAAGGGTCACTGTAAACCACAATTTACACATGACTACGACTTTGCATTAAATCAAACCAAGAATTAAAGACTTTCAATTTTTTATGAGTCGGTAAAAATGATATAAAGTTCTGTCAAACTTCAAAACTTCATTTTTAACATATATCCTGAAAAAATAAATGCTATTAAAGCACTAAATACTAAACAACCACAAATTAAGAAACTCAATTATTAAGACAACTCACCTATATATTCAGTATATCGAATTAGAAGTTTGGATTCGGTGTGAAGCCGATAGTTTCAAAATGCAAAAAGAACGAAATCGAAAGTTCATGAACTTCCGAAAGGTTAGCGAGTGTGACCGGTATCACTACCAAAATACCCTTAATGAAATAGGAATTATATCCATAATTACACACTACTTGGGAGAATGAACCTCTTTCTTTCTTTTTTAGGGCCTTTTCAGTCAATAAAACCTCATTTGCATTTCCTCTTATTCGATTATTTCTAATGGTTCCAAGTGCAAAGATGCCATAGTTTTTCCGCAGGATATAAAAAAGTTCTAGCGATGTAAAAAAATTATCACAATAGATGATTACTGGCTTTTGCTCAATGCTTTGACTGAGGGTAATAACAACTTTAGCGCCAAACCCAAGTGTCGATTCTTCTTCCGTAAAACTATGATACTGAAAAGTATCCTCTCCTCGGTACATTAGGAAGTCGTAAATCATACCTGTAACTCCTGCGAGCACATAGTTCTTGAAACCCCACTTATTTGGCTTGTCTTTCATGTATTGCTTCCTTTTTCCTGCCTTACTACCCTTATATGCTATCATCATTTCATCTATTGAAAATTTTCTATCCAGTCCTTGATATTTCAAACAGTTTTGTCTTACTTTTTCTAATACTGGTCGTATCTTATAGTACCTATCACCGTCGTCCAAATTATTATCGGAAAAATGAAGATAACGGCGTATTTGTTGGTACCTTTTCAGGGACATCATGTTGGCCACTTGGGGATATTTGTAGTTCGTAGACCAATAATCAAGATAAGATGGCATTTTTACGACGCCCATAATGATATGTATCGCCAGAAAATCTCCAAATTCTTCTTTAGTCAGAAGGATCGATTTTCCAGTCTGCTGGATGGAGTAAAAATTGGATTGCTCTACTATTTCTGCAATGTCAGATGAAAAAAATAAACGGAAATAGGATAAAGGTGTTGCTGTTTGGGGTAAATTTATAAATTTATCAACATTTTCTTCAAAAGTGGCTCTATGGCGAAAATATGCTTTCTTTATAATTCAATTCAAAATTTTTCACAATTTTTTCTTTTTTGGAAGGTTGTGAGTTGGAGATGAAGCATTCAGTTTATCAGAAAATTTGTTACAGCCACAGCCAAGAGAGTGACAGAAAAGATGAGAATTTTTAATTATCGCTTAAAACGTGCGAGGAGATATGTAGAATGTTCATTTGGCGTTTGACCAATAAGTGGCGAATCTTTCACACCCCCATTAACTTATCTTTAGAATTCTGTAAAGATGTTGTTAGAGCATGTTGCATATTGCATAATTTTGTACGTGACAGAGATGGTTTTACATTTTAAGATACACGAACTATAAACGGTTTGGAAAATATAGCCACAATCCCTAATGAAGGGGAATCGTTATCGGGTCCGATAATAAGAGAAAAATTTTCAGATTATTTTAGCAGTAGTGAAGGCAGTGTTTCGTGGCAGTTGGATTGCATATAAAACAAATAGATAGTATCTCCATTATTGTATGTAAGAAATAATCTGCTTAAAATTCAATAAAATACTTAATAAAAAGTCCCTTACCGATTGCGTTTTTTTCAATTATGGATTTATCCTTAAAATCATTTACAATTTCCTCACACACTGCTACCCATGCTCTATTTTGTATTGTCTTGTCTTGTAGCTTATAATTCCAAAGACAAAGCCTTTTTTTTACTGCCATAATTAACAATTCGACATCAATTTCGTCTCCAGAGCTCATTTTGTAGACGCTCGACGCTTGCGCACTCTTTGTTTATTTGTCGTCGACTGACAAAATGGCGGACGTAACACGCTACAACTGCAAGCGTCGCCACCTGTCGGCGGCAGCCGTCGAAGTATTGACTGCTGCCGTCGACGCGTTGACGACTGTCGTCGACAGGTGGCGACGGCTGCCGTCGACAGGTGGCGACAACAACTTGCCGTTCGTCTGTAAGAACCCTTAGACGTCTCAATTTTATTACTTCCCCTCATCCATGAGGAAGCTCAATTGACTCCATAACATCCACCGACCAGTCCACTGGGATGCCTTTTATTAGACCCATCGAAATAAAAAAAAAACACAAAAATGTATTTATTATTCCTATCATCAGATTCACAACATGGTTGAATCGGTGTCACTATCCTCACCGTCGCTGACTTCAATTATAAATCGATCAATGGTATCTTCAATCAATCCATCTCTTTGCCAATAATTTTCTTCTAAAATTATGACGTGATCATCGAATCCACGCCAATCTTCCTCTGTGACTTGGGTAAGCGCTAGCTTCGTAACTTCTTATAACCTTTTTAGGGATAAATCGGAAGTAACATTGTGATGCCTTACTATTCTTTTCACTTTTGCCCAAGCCAACTCAATCGGATTGAGATCACAGATGTACGGTGGTAGTCTTACTACGACGTGACCATGACTTCTAATGTATTCATCGATTTTAAACGATTTTTCTGTAGGTTTGTGTAATTGAACCAAATGAAATAACTCATCTTTTCTCATCGTATGTGAAGCCTCCACGTTATTTTTTGTTAGCCAATCTAACATGATTGTTTTGGTGCTGGACTTTGTAGGAACTTTATTTTCTTGCACGCTGTGGTACGGTGCGTTGTCCATCACAAAAACGCTGTTTTGTGGTAGATTGGGAATTAACTTATCAGCGGCCCTCTTTTCAAAATTAACGCTGTTCATCTGCCCATGATAATCACCTGAGGTAGTACGAGCTTTAAAAAGTAATTTCGCCCCATTTAAGAAACCCTCTCTTGATCCTGCGTGAACAAGTATGAGCCGGTTTGTAGAGCTTGTATCCGTCAAAACTGCGTCGATCATTTCGTTTCTCAAACATTTTTTAAAAGTGACGTTATTGTCTATCCATGTTTCGTCCAGAAAAAAAAAAAATGTTGATTGTCTTGCCTGTATTGCCGAATTTTCCGCAAATAAATTGACCGTGCATATGCAACAGCTGGCCTTTCCACCAGTATTTTACGTTTATTATGACATTTCAGCCATTTATATCCCATGTCTTTCAACAAATTTCTTAAGCTGCTTACGGGGAGTAAGCAGCTTAAGAAATGGAAACTCGATTTTCTCACGAATCGCTGCAAGGAGTTTAATGCAGGTCGGAACAATTTTTTTTGTTAAGTAGTATTCTTCTATGGTTCTATGTATAACACTATGATCGAAATCGTCGACATTTAAATTGTTCTTTTTATTACACGGCCTTTTCTTTTTAGAAGGAGAACAAAGAGGCCCTCGTTTGGCTTCATTTTGAATTGCAGCCAATGTTCTTTTCGAAAGTCCAGTATAACGGCTTGCTCGGTCGAAAGCATTATTTAAATTAATTGACAAATTATTGTTTTGCCTATCTTCAATACACATGTCTAAAACATTTTTCGCCATTTCTCGTTCTTGGCGATGAATAAACACTCGTTTTTTTTAATAGAACTTGATGAACTCGGTTCGGTCATTATTGAAATAAAAAAATGACACTACTTCAACAATAATAATGCGGTAACACGGCAAGCATACGATAGTTGTCAAGTATGTCAGATCAACACTATACTGCGGGCGAGCGAGGAGGGGCGTGCGGACACCGGGGGAGGTGCTCCCGCTCTTTACCTCACGCCCCGACTGCATTCAACTCGTGCGCTATCTATACTTTAAAGCTATTTTATATAGGCCGCTGTTGGTGATTTTGCGAAGTTCCCAAAATTCGAGTGGATTGGCTTTTCTATCCAAATACGGTAGCTCTACGTACTGCTTCACCTTAATAATTGCTGATGTTGTGGGGTTTTCCTTGCTTGAAAATTCCAACATCCTTTTATCTAGATGCTCCCATAAATTGTCGCCTGTTACCTCTGAAGTTATCTGCTGGGAATCTGAAGATGAAGTTGTAGGTGTTTCGAGACTTGAAGTAGATGGCAATAGAGATCTATTTGGCACGGTCTGCAATTGAGCTTGAGATTCCTGTGTTTCCAATATCATATACTTCATTATAAACGATTAAAATATCGTCTAAAAACTCTACAGGTGGTAATAAATGCTCTTGAGGCCTTGCCCGGCCTAGGTACCATATTATGGACATTATGTGACAACAGCAGCCCACAGTTATTCTTCCTACCAAGCAATTACAATAATATTCTTTTATGGCCTCTCTTCCACTAAGAGAACTGTCAACTAAAATGTAGGTAAAATATGTTTTTGTACTGATGTGTCTAGATTTTATTCGACCTCGTAATAGCCAGCAAGAATTAGAGGATATTGACAGTACTCTTAGTAGGCTGCTGTCCTTATCTCTACAAACTACTATTTCATATCTTCCATTTTGTCGTATGTGTTCTCCATAATATGACCTAGCCTGTTTATATATTATATATTTGGGTGTCTAGCCATGAAATTGTAGTACCAATCCATTCCAGCCATTCCTGATTCTTTATTAAAATTATGTTTTAAGTTTTTGGCAGTGGCAAAATCGAAAGCAATTTTTCTTAAAGTAGGTATTGTAACTCCAAAGAAGGCTTTACACGACTTTAAAATGAATTCGACGAGTTCGTTTTCTTGCCTTTTTTCACTTGATCAGAAAGGGTAGCTCGTGGAACACCAATTAGCGAGCTGTAACCGTAACTTATGTGATACAGTAACGAGGTTCTAGTGTGTACGCGTTTTACAACGTATACGGCCGTCGGCTCACGTCGTCGCCGGAACGCCTTCAACGAGCGTACTCATTTTGCGAGCTGTAACTGTAACCAAACAGATACAGTAACGAGGTTCTAGTGTGTACGGGGAGTAACGAAACGAACGGGGAGGTGCTCTGCCCTCAGTTTTGGTTTGTAACTTCACGATGACGGACGAAGTATCTCTCGCCTGTGCAGCATACTTACTTATAGATGCCTTACTCGATGATAATAAACGGCCACGAAGATGGTAGATTCATAAAATGTATCGAGAAAGAAGTGATCTACCGTTCATATTAAAAAATCAAGAAATTAGTGGTCATTACAAAAATTTCATTGATGACTCATGAATTTAATCGGTCCCAAAATAGGACGAAGAAACACTCCATTACGAGAAGCTGTATCGTTTCAAGACAGGTTAGCTGTGACGCTGAGATACTTAGCTACTGGTGATTCTTTTACAAGTTTGCAATACTTGTTTCGTATTTCTAAACAAGCCATAAGCTCAATTATACCAGAAGTGTGTCAGGCGTTAATAGGAGGATTGAAAGAACAAATCAAGGTAATTATTTAATGGAATTAATAAATTAATTAAACATAGTCATTGAAATTCATGTCTGACGAATACTGGCTACTGTTGCTGTGGTTGCTGTGTGGAGAGTATGGCGGGTCTTGAGAAGATGTAGAAGGGCCTGCTGTGTTTAAGTCCACATAAGGAGTTTCTTTATTTATAGCGATTGGAGAATTTGAATTGCGTGAAGATTCTTGGTTTTGTGTAGTAGAATAGTAACCATAATTTTTCATAGAATTGTAATAACCTTGATCAGCACGCATAATTATCTGAAAAATTTCGTGTTGAATTGTGTTTTTTGTGTCTCTTGAGTAGTTTTTCATTTTTTCTTGTATGAAATCGAAGAAAGACTTTAGTTCCGTATCCTGCTGTGGTTTATTTGCCGTATTTTTCAATATCCCGAAAGCCTCTTTTAGCGTTTGGAGCTTAGGATCTGATTTTAGCTTTTTATTGGGAGGCTCATGTGATGGATGGGGTTGGCATTAGTTTCGTTCTTATCCTCCACCTGCAAAAACGCGTGTTCATTAATATGATCAATAATAATACAAATATCGTTTGTTGTAGATGCCGACAAATCGACGACAAGATGACGAATGGCTTGAATGCAGCAAAGAGTTTGAGAAACTATGGCACTTTCCACATGTAATTGGGGCTATCGATGGCAAACATATTCTTATTCAGTGTCCATTCAATTCTGGAGCAGAATACTACAATTATAAATCTCAGTTCAGCATCGTATTGTTGGAATTAGTAGACGCACAATACAACTTTATGTACGTACATATCGCTGCTTCAAAACGAAAGGGCCACAAATCAAAATGTTAGAATGTTACAGGAGGGCTGTTTTAAAATTTTTCAGTTTTCTTTTTGAAATATCTTTTCACACGTTCGTCCATTTTTTATGTAAATTACATGTTTGAAAGCGTCTTTTAAGCCTTTACCTGGGTCCTAATGCATTATTTTGATAACTATCATCGGAAGCAAGCTAACGACATATACGTCCCTTTGGCATATAAATTATTGTAATTACACTAATGATCTTTTTCAATAAAAAGACACAAATTATGAAAGAAAATACGCATTTATTTAAAAAAAAAAACTTAAATGTATTTGGTAACAAACAACGCAGACTTCAAAATTAAGTAAATGTTTCTAAAAACTTAATAAGACAACTCAAAATTAGTAAGTATGTTAGGAATAAAATCAAAGAAATTATATTATTTTTTTACGTGAGAAATATTTTGTTACTATTCTATAACATTGTTCAACGTTTAACTTTTATTATAGTCTTATAGACTTCTGAACATTATTATATTACTTACTCCTTTACTTAACAAATTACAAATTTATCATCACAGTAAGTGCTTAACTGTAAATAGGAACTCAATTAAAGATCAGTCTCACTGCTTACAGACGTTTGAGCATTGGTTACTTCTAACTAATCAATCACAAATTATCACAAAAAGTATGTACTTATCTGTATATAGGAACATATCAAATGTCAGTCTCATAAGATTTTAAACTAACTTTCTATTAAACCTTATTAACTATAATATTCAAAGACTAATATAAAAGTTTTCATAAAATTTCGGTATTACGTGTTTTTCAATAAGCTTTAGAATACCTTGCTTTTTTTGTTCAGAAACTTTCAACTTCTGTGTATATAACTTTTTCAGTGTGTTAGTTGCAACCGTGGCTTTAGGTTGCCGTTTCTTCAAAGTACATACTGACTTGAACTCTTCTTCTTCGTATGAAGTCTTAAAGAAAAACATGTTTTTGTTAGCTTTATCAATTTTTAGAACCTTTACATCGGACCATTTTAACTTTTCTCCATTTTCTGCTGTGATGAAGTTACCAACAGCCAGTGGTTTCAAGTCGTAAAAACTATCATGTGTCAGTTCTTTAACAGTGTATGGTTTTCCCGTCTTTTTTGCAGTTTTGATCAATGTAATATATTGATCGGGTACATAAATTGGCGAAGATTTTAATGCTTTTGAAATGTTTCTTCCAATAATGGAGTGAACAGAGTCACCCTCGTTTTGGGTGTGACCTTTAATCAAGAATTTGTGTGTTATACTTTGCAGTTTTGGAAGCTCGCTAATGGCATGTTGGTACATAGCCAGCATAAATTTATTTTTTTGCTGACCACAGCAATTATCACTGTAGAAAACTACGTCGAAGTTAACGGTTGCTTTATCGTTTAGAGATTTTAGGTACATATACACACATGAACCTATCTCATTCACCCCTCGAGCTCCTTCTCCCTCGTGCCAAACAAAGCAAGTTGTGTCCTTTGTACCAAGCTCAGTAATCGTGAAATTTAATACATTTAACTTTGAAATATAATAAAAGCTTGACACTTCTCCCCGCGGACAAGGCATCACAGCTTGTAAATCATAGACAGCGACTACAAAATTGTCACTAACATTTTCCTTATCCTTCTCTTTTTCCGCTCTAACGAGACATTTTTCTTTTAAATGTTGGTCTTGCTTTTGTTGTAATGGAACTTCAGCATTAGCGTAAGCAGTACAATCTTCACATTGGTCCTTCTTAGGTTGCCAAAAAGAAATATTGAAGTCCTTCATAAAGATATTGTAATAGATTTGGTAGTTTACGTGTTGCACTCCTTCAGATTTACATTTTTCTACGTAATCTCTGTGCAATGTAGCTATGTTGGTCCCACCTTTTTTTTTTTTTATTACGCTGGAAAAACGCTTTGCGCGCTTCCCCCACGTGATGGAAAGTGGGGGGGTGTGTGGGACTCCCCGGAGCCCTGAACGCCGAGTGCGCCCAAGCACACCGGGTTTACCCACTAAAAAACCAGCGGTACCCTCTCCGTCTTTCGGCGGACGCCACGGGATCGCTTACGCATGCTACCGTGACGCCTTGACGGTCGGCCCGCTTATACGGGCCTTCAACAGCTAGGGGGGATTCCCAGGGTACTGGGACCCCCCCTGGTCCCTACGGCGCCTATTGAGGCGGAGGGAGAAGATGCGCGTAGCGCCTTTTCCTTCTCCCCGGTCGTCTTCTGCGGAGCGAGTCAGCGGCGGCATTTTTTTCCCGCTCCCGCTCCGCTGCTTCCTTCTGCGACATGACACTTTCGCAGAAGGAGCGCATCTCTGACCAGCACACCTCGCTACCGAGCATGGTGTTGATAACGCTCGGTAGCGAGAGGTCTCCGCCCATAGTCGCCGCAAGGATGTGCCTCTGGGGCCCCCACGCAGCACACTCGTACAGGGTGTGGTACGCCGTGTCCACTGGCGCACCACACTCGTGACAGGAGGGTGACTCCTCCCGCCGCGCTATCCCGTGCAGGTACTTACCGAAGCATCCGTGTCCGGTAAGTACCTGCGTCATTCTATACGACAGTGTGCCGTGCTTCCTCTCGACCCAGCGACTCAAGTGGGGACGGATCGCCTCCACTGTCGCTAGGCCCGCCGTGGGAGTCCCCAGATCCTCCTGCCATCGGGCGATCAGGGCTTGCTGGGCTAGAGCCCTGATCCGCCCGATCTCCGCCGACCCTGGACGGTCGCCGCGGTCCCTCGCCTCGACCCGGAACCGGTACACTTCCGCGAGCACCTCCGCCTGGAGCTCCCAGGGCGGATCGCCCGCGAGAAGTGTCGCCGCAGTCCACGACACCGTACGGTACCCTCTGATGCCTCTCACCGCTATGACCCTCTGCGGCTTTCGCAGCAGAGCCCGATTTTTAGCGGTGAGGGCGTCTATCCAGATCGGGGCACCGTACAGCGCCATCGACCTCACTACGCCGACCCCGGCCCTCCCACATTCGGAAGGAGGCGACCAAGAGCGGCAGCGGCGTTGATGAGCCTTGGACCGAGATGAACAAAATGCTGCCCGAAGCTCCATCGTCCGTCCAGGATCAGGCCCAGATACTTCATCTGGGCCTGCACCTTGATAACCGTCCCCTGGACGGTGATACTCGCCCCTCGTGGGGGTCCTTTTCGTGGACCGTGAAAGAGGAGGGCCTCCGTTTTGGATATGGAGACCCTCAAGCCCAGCATTCCCATGCGGTCCACGGTGAGAGCCGTTCCGACTTCGGCAAGGCGAGCCGCCTCCCGGAAGTCCCGTCCAATCGCCGTGACGAGAGTGTCGTCAGCATAACATAACACCCCCATCCCGAGAAGGACGGGAGCCCGCAGGAGCCAGTCGAAACCGACGTTCCATAGAATTGGGCCGAGGACCGACCCCTGTGGAACGCCGCAGCCCACTCGATGCCGGACGATCCTCCCATCGACCCCCGCCCAGAGGATCTCCCTGTCCTGGAGGTACGCCTCCAGCAGTCTCCTCAGATAGGTCGGCACCCCATGGTATCGGAGTGCCTCCCGTATCGTCTCGAAAGGGAGACTGTTGAAGGCGTTCGCCACGTCAAGCGACACAGCCAGGACGACCTGCCCCCGGGCCACCGCTTCCGTCGTCCGAGTCTTCAGGGCATTCAGGGCGTCGACTGTCGATCGGCCCGCCCTGAATCCGTACTGCGCCTCCGAGAGACCCGGACCGACCTCCTCGAGGTGCTGAACGAGACGGGCTGCGAGGACCTTCTCGAAGAGTTTTCCCGTCTCGTTCAGCAGCACAATTGGCCTGTATGCCGAAGGGGAATCCAACGGCCGACCTTCCTTCGGCAACAGGAACAACTTCCCTTCTTTCCAAGGCTTCGGAAACTGCCCGCTGCACAGACACTCGTCGAATAGCTCCCGAAGCCTTGCACCTAGGTATTCCAGGGCGTCGCACAGAATATGCCCTGGAACACCTAGGTGCAAGGCTTCGGGAGCTATTCCGGACCCGGCGCCGTCTTCCTGGCCGTCAAGCGACCGAGGGCCATCTCCATCTCCCGCTCCGTAATCAGTGGTGAAACCACTGGGTCTTCGGTCACGGAGCGGGGCGCCATCTGCGGAGGGACGTGCTCGCCTGGATGGGGGAAGAGTTCCCCAACCAGGCGAAGGAGGAGTTCCGGTGGCATCGTCTCGATGACGGGGGCGCCTTGGGTGCGGAACTTCCCGCGTACACCGCGGTACGGACGCCCCCACGGGTCTCGATTGAGGCCCGCCAGAAGTTCCTCCCTGGCCTTCTCCTTGGCCTTGCGTATCGCCAGCTGCAGCTCTTTTTTCAGCTGGCGATAGGCGTCCAGCAACTGTCCCTCCAAATCCGTGTCGAGGCCGTTGCGTCTTCGACAGCGGACGTAGGCCCTCCGTGCCCGACAGCACGTCGCCCGAAGGTCGGCAATTTCGGGCGACCACCAGTATACGTGTCGGCGCGGAACTCTGCGCCGGGTCCGAGGCATGGCCGCATCGCAGACTTCCTTGAGTGAACTGCGCATCCGGCCTGCCAGCTCCTCTGCGCTGGCGCCCTCCCTCCTCGCTGCGGAACCCCACCGCTGCACGATTGCGGCCTCCTTGACCAGCTCTCGATCGACCTGGCCGAGAGACCACCTCGGCAACGTGGTCGGCACCCTCTGGGGTTCCGCCGGCCTGCGAGAAGTGGAGATCTTAAATCGGATGTACCGGTGATCCGATAGAGTCTCCACCTCCTCCTCCACTCTCCAATCAACCACTCTACGTGCTACGACAGCAGTGGCGAACGAAACGTCCACCACGGAACCCCCGTGATGGCGAACGCAGGTGTGAACCTGTCCCCTGTTGAGAAGGGACAGGTTGGAGAGCAGGGCCCACACCTGGACGGCCCTCCCTCGCGGATTCGTGACAGGGTTACCCCAGGCACGCGACTTCGCGTTTAAGTCGCCGAGAACCATTATCGGTTTCGGCGACTGCATGAGCACCGCAGCTCTGACCAAGCCGAGATAGGTCTCGAACTCAGCCAGCTGCGGTTAGGGGAGAAGTACGTCCCGACGACGACGTACTCCCCCCACCCCACGACTACGTAGCCCGAACCCCTTTCGATGAGTGAGAGGGGGCGCCCCGTTCCGCTCCTCGTGAGGACCGCTACGGTGTCGTCCAAGTCTCCCAGCCAGTGAGGTAGGGGAGGGACGTAGTAGGGTTCACAGGCCACCGCCAGGTCTACCTGCCACTCCGCCATGGACTGCAGTAGAAGATCCTGAGCCCCGGCGCAGTGGTTGATATTCGTCTGAAGGAAGCTGAAGTCTGCGCTCATGTTGACATTGCAGCTTCCTCCTCAGCCTGGCGTCGTCCGACGTTATTGATAGTCTGAGTAGCGAGGGCTACCTTACCTTTCGTGATGGGGGGGCTACATTCTTTAGACCCCATCACGTGCCCGGAGGGCTTGCCGGCGTCTGCGCATACTACGCAGCGCAGCTTCCCGGTACATGTAGACGATTTGTGTCCATCAACGCCGCACCGGTAGCAAAGGCTTCCTCGTTCCGCACTGAATGGGCAGAGCAACCTTGTATGGCCTAGACCCATGCACTTGTAGCAGCGCAGAGGGCGCTGCTCCATCACGTACACTCTGGCCGAGCTCCACCCAACCAAAAGACGACCGGTGTCAGCCAGCTTTTTTGCCGCAGTTATTGGACAAGACACGAAGACCATACCCATGGAACCAGGTCCTCGTGAAATATCCCCGCACCTTACCGTTTCAGCGGGGCAACTCCCCTCGCGAACGACTGCGGCAATAATTTTATCTTTAGTGACGGAGTCGTCTTACCCTGTCACCTTGATGTCCACCTTTCTTATGGGGCGAGCAAAGTTGGCCACTCCATCCAACACCGTACGGAGCTTGTCGGCTAGTTTCTCTGCCTGTTCCGTCTGTGCTTTCGGCAGCTCCAACACTCTGGCCCCCGTCGCTGATTGATCCCAAGGTCTTGGAGTTTCACGCTCTGCTCAGCGCGCTCCAAGACCTGAGCAAACGTGATGCCTTTCTTCTCCGCTTCCGGCTGCAGAGTTAATACCACTGCAGCTGTACGAGGCGCGGACAGCTTAGGCTTAGTTGTTTGTCCTGCCTTAGGCACCATAGGCGCAACTGTGGTTGCAACAGTCGGAAGGGAAGCCGGCTTTCCCTTCTTTCCC
Organism: Vanessa cardui; assembly: GCF_905220365.1. Lineage (NCBI taxonomy): Eukaryota > Metazoa > Arthropoda > Insecta > Lepidoptera > Nymphalidae > Vanessa > Vanessa cardui. Next base: position 2,900,115 of record NC_061150.1, on the reverse strand, counting down.
TTTTTAACCACAGTGGACCAGGACACCTCCTGGACCATCTGTGGCGGAATTATCTCCGACGTAGGCTGGACGCCTGAGGGACCAGCAATAGATGCCGTCGGAACAGCAGGTGGCGCCCGTTTTGGCGCGGGTGCAGCTTTCGGCGGTGGAGCAGGCTGGACAGCCTGCGTGTAGGGCGTAGCATTCTGCTGCGCCACCTCCCGCCTCTTATCCGCAGCTAACGGAGGGCGATGTATTTTTGCGGGAGGCAACCGTTCCTCTAGTGCGGCAAACCGTGCGTTGATCATGTCGCCGACCGAAGAAATTATGGAGGCTTTAAATCTCTCCATTTGAGCATCCTGTGCCGAGCCGGAAGCATCACTTGCCCCTGCCACCTTGGTCCGCATTTCTGCAAACTCGCGGCGATGAGCCTTTACCTCGGCCTTGAGGCTGTCCACCTCTTTGCGCAGGCGGCCATTATCGGCACGGAGCTTTTGCGTCTCCTCGGCTTCTGTCCGAGCTGCTAAGGCGTCTACAATGCCCTGTAGTGCAGCCGCCGACTCCTTCAGCCTCTTTGCAAAGCCACCTTTTAAATTGGTGGACTTTTGGGCCACCTCCAAAATTAGGGCTGCGCTTCGGCCAGCTTGTGCCCGGAGTTCCTCTGCTCCCATCTTCGTGGGATCTTCGGTGTGTACATCCGATTCCTCGGAGTCAAACAAAATTTTAGTTCAGAGTGCGGGGATCGAACCCGCACATTCTTCTTGGACTTGCTTGTGGCAAGCAAGTCCAACTTTGGTCAATACCAAATACTCCATGGTGACTGTATGTTGGTCCCACCTTCGATATATTCACGTTTCGTTTGAGCACGGCAATAATGGCTCTCGATTCGTGGTATAGATTGTATGTGAGCTTCTACACCATCGATTAAATTAGATTCAGTCTTGTTATGGCTTTCATGTCTCCCTCTCTTATCTGGTATTTGAGTTCCTGTGAGACTCGAATGTTTCTTTAGAACAGTTCTGATTGCTTTGTCTGATATTGCAAGAGTATGCATGAAGAAAATTTTGCATACTCGGATACGGGTCTTATTTAGAGGCAAGTAATATCCATGATTGAAATTTTTACGAGTACTGCCAACACGAGTATAACGATATTTGGGTTCAATTTTAGTCATGTGGTCATGGACGAACTGTCTCTGAATATGTATATCAGCAGTCTTCCAGTACTCATCAAATATTACCTGTCGATCTTCCTGTGAGAATTTAGAAGAACAATTAAGCTTACATTTGTTTGAACAAGGAGGCCCAACTTTTTTACTGTCCATGAGCTTCTTCGACTTTGACAAAGACGTGTATGCTTTACCAGTATTTCTTAAAAATTTGGCCTTATTCTTCTTCCATATCTCTGGGTTTGCTTTTCTTTTACGAGACTTAATAGCTAGATGTGTATCCGTACAAGGAGATTGTCCATCGACGCTTACTGGCAGGCTATCTACGCTATTTGGCTCCATATCAAGACTGCGAGGCTGTATCAGAGTGCTAAGGCTGACCATCAAGACATCGATAGTCATGAACTGCAGCCAGCAGTTCATGACTATCGATGTCTTGATGGTTACTCACTCTATGTGATTGCTCTTCACTTTTAAGTGGTTTTGGCTGGGTATTGACGCTCTCAATGTTACCTATACAGCTTTGTAGTATGTCGTCAATTTGGTGTGATTGGTTAATATTGCTGGCTGATTGATTTTGTGGAAGTTGGACGGTTTTCGTAGTTTTATTAAAATCTCTAGAAGTTCCGGGTTTTGGTGAAATATCTTGCCTTATTAGTGCTGTATTTTCCTCGTGATCTTCTTCCGAATCTGATTCGGAACTAGATGATAAGCTTATATTGAAATTTGGATCTTTGACATTGTCATCAGAAGAAAACAGACTTGTTGTGCTATCTGAATTCTTGCTTTCGCTGGAACTATCATCACTATGTTCAATCGAAATGTTTGGTTTATCGTTAAAAGTAATCAAATGTTCTTCATCGGAGTCCAAAATACTTAAATTTTGGCCATATTGACTGTCTGGTATAGAATTTGTATCGAAAGAACTATCATGTGGGTTGATAGACGAAGGAGAATCAGGAGAAGGAGAATCTTGCTGCAGCTGTGGACCAATTGGTAAATCATCGTTTTTATGTGGACTAAGGGGTAATGGTTTATTCTTCTGTAAAGAGATGGAATCATTTACCATTTTCACAAGTCTATATCCTCTGGTCTTATGCATCCTGTAAAATAACAAAATAAAACTAGTTTAACTTCACAAGTTCATTACAAATAATCCCAGTAAGTATTATTAAAAATCACTTATAGGTACCAATATTATTAATGGCCTTTAAACCCACATTAATTGCATTAAAAGCTAAAATAATTTATTCAATCGCCAAGCAGTTAAGCAGTTATAAGTCATCTTTTAAAATAAATAATTTACTAACCTAAAAAAAAACCAAAACAATAGTTCGTACTTTTCGTTTCAAAAGGTCTTCACAAACTATTATATTTAATACCGCGAAATAGACGTTTCACAAAAACTGCTTTTAAGTTTAAAAGAAAGTTATGTGTTTACAAATTGATTTTATTGCGAAATAGACGCTTTTCGGAATGTGGCACTGTTGCTAAATAAATTGTATTTTACTTACTTTTATTTTATATGCCAACCCGACGCATTTCAAAATGTGGCCCTATTGTCTATAAAATTTTGCCTGATAATTGACGACTTTTTGAGATGTGGCTGACTGGCTCAAAAAACACGTACGACCGCGCCGACTGTCAGGTTGCAACTAGCAAGATGGCCGTATCGCTCTGAAGTTAGCTACCGAAACGTTAAAATGCCAAAGAGGCGTTTGTGTATTTTAGTGATTTAGAGTGCAAAATCGATAAGTGTCTTTGTGATTTATGAAAATAAGGTTCATTATAGTTAAATTTTCGGCATAAAAGTAGTTTTTAGAAATTTTGATATGTGGCCCTTTCGTTTATAAGCAGCGATATTTGGACTCAAGGAAGAATTTCAGATGGAGGTGTATTACAAGGATGTAGTTTGAAAAGGATGATGAATGAGAAATCTTTAAATTTACCGGAACCCGTATCCCTACAAAATCGCAACAGGCTACTTCCATTCTACTTCCTTGGTGATGCAGCATTTCCTTTGGGAGAAAATCTAATGAAACCATACGCGGGCACCTATTCGAAGGGATCAAAAGAAAGAATTTTTAACTATCGGCTATCGAGAGGCCGAAGAGTGGTCGAAAATGCATTTGGGATTCTGGCTAGCGTTTTTAGAGTACTAAGAAAACCAATATTACTGCAGCCAGAAAAAGTTGAAACGATTGTAATGACCCTAGTGCTTCTGCACAACTTTCTAAGGCGTTCCACTTCATTTTCGGCATATACACCCCAAGGCTCTTTTGATAATGAAAACACAAATACTAGTGAAGTAATACCAGGAACTTGGCGTAGCGAAGCGGAAGGAACATCGTTTCATCCGTTACCCGCCATTGCTCGCCGTTCAGCGGCAAGTTTTAAAGCAAATCGTGAAGAACTTGCTTATTATTTTTCAAATGAAGGTAAAATACCATGCAAGACATGTATGCGTAAAACTGAGATAGTAAACATCTACCTACCTGTTCATTTGCGTCTCCACAAGTCCTTTTCGAGGTGTGAAACGATCGTTCAAGAATCCTAGCACCTTAAATGCATACCATTTACTTTCGTAAATCTCATCTTTTCCTGTAATAATAAATGTTATTATGTAAAAGTTAATAACAAAAAAACAATAAATAAATAATTTAGTTGATGAGAGAGTAAATACCTTTCCCCGTCCCCATAGATTTCTTAATTTTCATACGCTCCCTTCTGTACGATGCCAATAAATTAATAATTTTTTGTTTGCATACTCCCCCACTTTCATTCATTATACCTCCGATTTTAGCCCAGGCATCTTCTTTCAAATGTTTTTTGTAATAATCTTTGTCTTTAGGGTTCCATAGTACAGTATTTTCCTTGTAGGCGTCTATGAGCATAAGACATCTATCTTCTGACCATTCACTCATGATTGACGAATAATTATATCGAAAATATAGCTGGTTCGCAGCATACATCGGCATCAGCGAGATAGGAGATATCGGCGAGGCAGGAGGCATTGAGGTAGGAGGCATCAGTGAGGTAGGAGGCATCAGTGAGGTAGGAGGCATCAGTGAGGTAGGAGGCATCAGTGAGGTAGGAGGCATCGGTGAGGTAGGAGGCATTGGTGAGGTAGAAGGCATCAGTGAGGTAGGAGGCATCGGTGAGGTAGGAGGCATTGAACATGTAGATGGCGTCGATGAGGAAGAGGGATGAGTCATGTAGCTTAAACTGTCGTGTCCACTATATGACTGAGTATAAAGCTAGCCATTCACGGGCATTCCATTTGGAACGATTCCACGCCAGTGGCCGACGTCCAAATTGTCATGCCATTCACGAGTACGCTTGGAGTGGCGCCACTCCATTTAATTTTTCATTTTGTTCGATAGTTCGAGACAAGTGGATGTGAATTGTGAATTGTTGTGAATTTTTGTTTAAAATTAAAATGGATAACGAAGAAAAAGTTTTGCTTTTGTCAGCTGCTGCTTGTATTATAATTAAAAACAAAAGTGATAGCGTGATATAACCGAATATCACGCAGGCAAAGCCGCTGGCGGGAGTCTAGTTTATAATATAAATAAATAAACCATTTATTAATCAATACAATTTAATTATCAAAAAAAGGACAGATTTTTAAGCGTTCATGTAAGAATCATTTATTATATTGTTCATTGAGAGCAATACTGATTGCGATTGGGTATCATTTACTTCATTCGATAGGACAATAGTATCTTCATTGTTAGAACTGTGTCCAACCCTGACATACTCTGCTGTAGGAACGCTATCGGTTACAGCACGTGAAGTGTAGTTTAATTGATTGGTTGGTCCTTGGAAAATTGCGTCATTAATGACTTTTTTGCAAAATAATCTCATTTCTGCTGGCAACGCCCGCATTTCTGCCGCCACATATTGCCCAAAGACATCGGAAGAATCGAGGGGGTTTTGTTTTCCGGAATCGATCGTGTCCAGCTTGTTGGAAATTTTGTTTAAAATTTTGTCTGCCGTATCCTTTGTTTTCTTAAAAGATGATACCTTTGAGCGTTTAGATGAGGAGCTCGCTTGAGACGAACTCGCTTATGATTCAGGGGAAGAGACTTCTTCAACAGCAGACTGTAAGGAAACAATTTTATTAACCTCTCAAATGCCGGGCCGCGCCGGATATGTAATGCGCTAACTGCCGCGTGAAATACCGCGCTCGCGTAATTTTCTATCCACCATTTTCAAACTAAAAATCACACTTATATAGTCCTTTAATATTTCTATATAGAGAGACATGCTTGGATTTTATTTTTTTGTATTTTATGTCACCGAATAATGAATAATTTATCCTATAGAGCCGTTTCTTTTGCATCCAAGAAAATTATCGAATAAAAAATAATTATTACAGTAATCACTTTTTTTTTGTCTTATTTCCTTTATTAACTATATAAGAATTGTTAAAACCATTTAAAATATACGATTTATAAGCTGTAATAATTTCAAATCAAGTTTGAAAATCGTTATAACTATCAATTATGTGAGCGTAGATATCATTCCGGCGCAGCAATGTGAGCGCAGATATACGTTCCGGCGCAATATGTATAGGATGTTGCATTTTATGCCAACATCATTATTTTTTAACAGAAGAGGTTTGAGATAAATAAGAATCCGTTTACATGAAAAATGTTAATTTATTGTTAAACATAAATATATACTTCGTTTTTTATATAACATCTTAACAACAGAATCATACAATATTAAACTCTGGACTCTTTTTCGAGATTTTTGCTGCCGAAGTGCTCGCAAACGTTAGATCCGTTTCGATATCGTGTCGATTTGTTCCCTTGAAAGACGCGGATCCTTTTCGTTCATTTCGCGGATGTCCGCTTCTCGAGCTGGAAAGCTCTCTTAATAAATGTAAGAATATAAAAAAATCAAATAAGAAATATCGGGACGTGACGCCACAATTCGACCTTAATATTTCTTTTTCTGCCTATGTCCAAAAACTTATCAAGAACTTTACTATTTGATATTAAGATGCACCATTTGACAAATCCTTTGCTGTCATGTTCTCCAGGCTAGTTCCAGCCCTGGACAGTTTTGATTTCTTCCAGTCACACTCTACAGCTGTGCACGATGGCTGTTCACTCCTCCGGTGGATCCACGTGAGGAATTCAATAGCATGTTTGCAGCCTCCTTTAGATGCGACACAATTACTACTAGTACTGTAACGGCATATAGTAGCTTTCTTTGTAATTAGTTTCATTTACAAAATCCTTCATCGACCAGTCTATTGATACACCACGAATTAAACCTAATCGGGAAACATCTGATGGGTTTTAAGCTCACGCCAGAATTAGGGGATTCAGCAATGCGGGACACATGCGCAATAAATTGACCAGTCTTCGATGCCATATTTACGAAAGTTGATTACGAGAAATAGGTGTTTGTAAATATTTGATTCTAATCCAAGACCATTTATAAATGGCAGTATATAAGAATCATCAATCTTCTCTTAAAACAATTATAATTTCTAATGTCACTACTTTTTTAATTATAATTTGCTTTTCCTAAGTATTCCTCAAAAGAGTCAAAATATAATAATAATAAAAAATAATATAATAATAGCAAATCTTATAACATAGTTTTGTCTAACTTTCTCAGTTACATTTAAAAACAAAAGAAGGCGCAGTTTTGTACTAAGTGTAATATCTAGATAAATGTGTTGCATTAAAATTACCACGAATTTCTTTTGATTTTGAATTCATTAATGTATACACATTTTCAAAAGGAACGGCTGCGACTATATATGGCCCCAAGTATAATAATTCGAATTTACTTATCTTTTTGTTTTGAGCTTTTGATCGTTTCGATCTCCTAATTTTCACCGTATCCGGATCCGTAATGGAACGTTTGGACAATGACTCAATATCAAGATTGTCAGCCGTTCTTTTACGGGAACATGTTTCCAATTGAGAGTTACCAACATTCAAAGCACAGCCAATTGGAGAGGAGGAGCAATTGCCAACTATAGCTTGGTGGGCAGTTTATCATACCTAAAATATATATAGGTCCGCCTATATAATCTATTAGGGTGTGGGGTGGATTTATGTGGACCAGGGCTTGGTGGATTGTACACAAGAGATGAAAATATCTCTTTTGCAATCCGGCGGAGGATCTGCGGACATTAGGAAAGCGAGATAAAAAAATGTATTGAGTGCTGTCACTAATACTCAGTGCATTATCCGTGGCAAAGTGTTTACCAGAATAGTGAAGGCATGTAGAGATTCTTTATTAACCTCACACAACTCACCTGTATGAGATTGGGAATATTTAAGACATCTGGCTGTGGATCTACACTGCGTCTTGTTGTCGCCATAACGACAACAGTTCACCCCAATTATAGTAGGGAGATTATAGGTTTCAACAGGAAGGGAGGTATGGAAGGAATAAATTTTACTGGGGAGAATTTGACCCTTAAAAGTTATAACAATTGCCTGAATTGGAATCCAGGTCACAAAAACTTCGTTGACAGTTTTACGGTTTAATCGTCTCAATTTCATTATTTCCCCACAACCATGAGGCAGCTCGATAGACTCCGTAATCTCCTCTATAGACCAGTCAATCGGGACGCCTTTCACTCGACCCAGTCTTGTAATATGGTAAGTCGGTAACACTGCTTTGTTCTTAAAAGTATTTGCGCGAGGTATCTCCTATTCTGTCAATTTACTAATTATTCTTAATTCATCTTCTCCTCTGTCTTCTTTCAATGACATTCTCAAGTGTTCCCATTTTGCCAGATTTTCTTTTTTTTTTTTCTTGAACAAATTTAATATTTTTTTGTCATATAATTATTACGTAGTCCTTTTAATAGATGAGGTGCATCAAATAATGGAAAGATTTTTAAGTCATCAACTTCAAATGCTCTTTATTGTTTCTTAAATGCATCTCTTGTCTCTCTTTGCAGCATTTTACTGTGCTAACATTAGTAGTGGCTTGGTCACAAATAGTTGCTATTACAATTATGACAGCTTGTTCCATTTCTTTTATGGTGGCTATTAATATTTTTTTCAAATCAAACTTTCTGGTGGTACTTTCACATAAAGTAAATATTGGTTGCTTTCTCTTATAATTAATACCTTTGATCATCAGAACTAGTGCATGATCAGCAATGTTTTTTGTTTTTTTAACTCCAAAGTCTTCGAAGTCAATTAATTACTTTTATTTTTAATTTAATTACCTTTATTTTTAAGTTCCCCATAAACAAAGCAAATAGTCCAGATGTTACGCGTCGTAGATAACGAAAACCAGTATCAAAGCCAGATGTTATTATAATTCCTCAAGTAATGATTACTTACATCAGCCCGTACCCGTCCACTGCTGGACGTAGACCTCTCCAAGTGCACGCCACTGTGGTCTTTCCCCGGCTAATCGCATCCAGCTCCTGCCTGCCGCCTTGCGTAAATCGTCACTCCACCGTGCCTGAGGACGACCTACACTACGTTTGCCGAGACACGGTCTCCACTCTAGAACGCGTTTTCCCCAACGGTTGTCGGTTCTGCGACAAATATGACTAGCCCACTGCCACTTCAGCTTACTAATCCGGTGGGCTATGTCGATGACTTTGGTTCTTTGACGGATCACCTCATTTCTGATGCGATCCCTCAGAGAAACGCCGAGCATAGCCCTTTCCATAGCACGCTGAGCGACTTTAAACTGGTGGACCGGCCTTGTCGTGAGTGTCCACGTTGCGGCTCCGTATGTCATGACGGGTAGGACGCACTGATTGAAGACTTTCGTCTTAACCCTCTGCGGCTGACGTGGCTTAATTTTTACTATTCAACTGATGTGGTAGTCCACTAGACACCATTTCAAGAGCAAATATATATGTGGCAACTAAGTGTGCAGTTAACTTTTTCATATTTATTAGATTATTAGCCTTCTTTATATATAAAATTTACTTGAATTAAAAAAACCACTTAGTACTTTCAAAATTAAACAACGTTTATTTACTTAACACAAATCAGTCTATGAATATCTTCTTACACATTATTACATAAAAAATTACAAAATCAAGCTATTATTTTACTTAACATTAAACATTTTAAAAGTTAACAATTATATTAATCAGGCTACGAAATATGAGATACATCGGTTGGTTAAATTTAAAACTAGAGACTTTTAAAATCACAGCTTTGTTTGACAATTATCACACAGCGGCTTGGATCACTAAAGGCAAATTGGCTTCGAACAACTTCGAACAACAATCACAGCAACGGTATTTAGTTTGCCTTTTTATTTTTGTTGGACAAATTGAACATAACTTTTTACCACTTGGTGGAACAGACCGAACAACTGGTAGTGGAGGGGGGATATCCTTGCCTAGAACTCTTGTGATAGTCATTCGGAGCGCCCTTGGTAATCTTTCATTGTACACTCTGTTTTTCATATGATTCAGAACCAAATCTCTAGCTATATGCAATAAAAAAGTTCCTCTCCTCATTTTGCTATCACTGTCATTACAACTTTGATACCATACAAAGCTATTTATTCCTGCCATGACCAATATTCTTTAAAAGATTGCCATAAGCCAGCCATTTTTTTATGTTAAAAAACTCTGAGAAATTTCGAATCGATCTATTTTTAGTAACGCTCTGATAAAGAATTAAAGCGTTCACTGCGTTTGTATCTAAAAGTATTGCCATGGCTTGGTTGGTGTACTATTTGACGTATTTCTTAGAGGTGTTTGATAAGCTGTCATTTGATCGGACAAATCAACTGCTATCTTGGTTCTATTGTAATCGATCTTATAGTTCCATAGCCGAGGCCAGCAGGTCCCGACGGTCATTGTGTTCTGGATTTTGGAGATTGTTTATAAAATCCAGCACTTATTCACCGCTGCGTCCTCTCCTCCAAAACCAAGGTTGTCAGTGCATAGGCCCCATTCAAATTTGACTGTTTGTAATTTTATACCTATTTAAATATATATTTGACAAATCAAAACATAATTGCAAGTGACACACGCATAAATTATCATATGAAAACAGATGGATTTTCTTGGGACGTGACGTGACGTGACTATTTTTAATAACACATAACTGATAAAAATTTCTTTAACTTCATTTCTTTCATTAATTTCTCACTTTCCTTTTCTGTGGCAGAATTTCTTTCACGTGTAGCAGCAATTCTTGAAGTGAAATGTCGCATGACGTTTTTGAAAAAATCCTTACAAATTGGTTTCGTAATCGTTTTCCTGAACAACATTAAGAAATAAGACTATTGTTTTAGGAAAAGCTTTGAAGCAATGTTTTGGTTCGCCTTTTGCCTCCCCAAGAACTTATATGCATATACATTATTAAACCCAGTTTTTTTGTCACTAAAAATTATAGATTATGGTTCAGAATATTTCTTTTTAGATATTCTCGTAGTCTTTGGAGGCACCTGCACGCGCTTCCGAAGTACGCACAGTCATGGATATTGTTGCACTTGTACTGTCCTCTGCACTTTTCTCCTTTTCTTCCGTTTTCTAATAAGATTAATGTCCGTAAATATCCGTAATTCCATGAGGCACGTCGAGTAATGGTCGAATATTAGCTCTTCTAAATCGCTCTACAAAACGTTGGAGCGTCCTATATACCATGGAGCACCCGTCGTTTAAGAACCGCTTCTCGAAAGTACTAAACGAATAATTAACTAAGTTCCTCTTTTATTGTTTCATGTACACGAAAAACACCATTATTTTTTGAAGTATCAGGCCTACGTTGTACACTCCCATATTTTCTCTATTATCATCTTCAGGAATGGCTTCATTATCCATAGTGTTGAGTTGCTCTGCCAGAAATTCTCTAACCATTTTATTGAATGAGGAGGGAACCAAGAAGATGATTCGATATACGATACGTTATCCTGAGACAACAACTTTGATGGATTACTGACGTGAAAACTCAAGACAGTCCTTATCTGTGTGAAAGTGATTACCTGAGCAATCTGTGTGGCGTTACCTTTACTTACATTACAGGACTCACTTATTGTGGTATTTTGGGCAGTTAAAATACATAGACTGTGTTCGACACTGAGTTTTAATATGACCATAAAGACAGCAGTTTAGGCACTGGATTGTGGGAAGTTTATATGTTTCAACAGGAAGGGAAGTATGTTAGGAAAATACTTTAGTGGGAATCATTTTCCCTTTAAATGTGATTACTGTAGATAGGGAATTCCCCTAATCAAACCCATTCTAGTAACATTGAAAGTCGGTACAGTAGCTTTGTATTTGCACGCTGCGTTAATACTATTCATTAAAAATTCTTCACATTAGGTACTACGGCCTACACTATCCTCATTAATAGTGTATTCTGTATTTCCTCCTGAATCTGAGTAACTTTAAAAGTAGTTAAATTGACTTTTGTTATAACCAAGTAACATTTAAGAAAAGATAAAAGCATATAAGCAAAAAAAAAAACAAATTAGTAAATTTTAAACAGATTTATGATTTTTAATAGGCCTAAAGGGAAACTTCACTGACGGTTAGCACTGACCCCGTTAGCAGAGACCGTGTTAAAAATAAAATCTCGTTCCTTATACATGATTATTTCAAAGTGTATTTCAGATTAGCAACGAATGCCAAGCATGCGTGAGTCAAAATATTTAAAAATAAAAACTTTTAAACAATAATTATATTAAATATTTAATAAAATCAACTTTAAAGTATAACTTCACTACTTTGTGTCCGGTTGATGAATGAATGAATTTCCAAATGTTTGGCTTTTTATAGGCAGCTGTTGATTGTGGTGGGGCTCAGTGCAAAGTATGCAAACGTTCCATTGTTTCTTAATTACTCTATTATCTTCTTTTGTTTAGTCTTTTATATTACAAACTTCGGAGTAACATGCTATGCAGTGATAGGTAGGTACGGGGCACGTTACATAGTTTCTAGGTAAGGTATCTTAGATACTATAACTCTAATATTACAGTCAAATAAAAAGAACTCATATTTAGAATAATATTGTTTTACATTATTAAAATCTAACAAAATCTGTAAGCTATGAAATGTCTATTCTTAAATTCAAGTAAGGTATTTTAAACACAGGCTCATTTCCCAGTAGATTTCTACGCTAACTCATCAGGTTTGATTCCGTTTTATCGCCGCCATATAGTACTCGTCCAAGCCCACTTTAGCCAATATTCTGCAATTGCGATCTCGCCGACTGAATAATAAAAGCCCGTAACTGCCCCGTGCCCCGACTTCGCTCACGCGGTACTCGTAGTGCTTCTGAGATTCTTTCAACAGAATCGCACGTTCCAGGTAGTACTGCAGCCACTGGCGGACGTGTCCCGCGCAGTAGTAATTGTCTTGACACCATTGTCAGAAATTGCTCTTGAATTGGTTCGATCTTGTACCGACAAGGGCAAGAAGCGTAGTCACAGTGTGAACAGGCATCCACGTTTATGAACCCGATGAAATTGGAGAGCTTAGAGATATAGGTGAATTGGCGTATACCTGGAGGTGTGATACCTCCGAACAGTGGTACCAAGCTGTTGAGGCATATTTGCAGACATTTTTCTCCCATAATTTCGTAATGGAAAAGGTGCTTGATGCTCAGCCGTTTTCCATTGTAGAATGTGGCTTCTAAATTCTTCACGTTTAACTCTGTCAACAATTGTGTGGAAAAGCTTGCTTCTGCCGGTGCGGATATTGTCTTACGTTTATCACGCCTTGCAATACCACTGTAAGTGATAGTGGAGTGATGTGTAGTAAGTAGCACGTTACCTAGCCGTTACCTCTATAGTGCCGTCCAAGCTTGACTTGATTGTATCTAACACAAAGGTGTCATGAGCGAAAGTAAATTTTAAATTGGAGTAACGTAACAGGGAACAGTCTCAATACTTTACCTGCACAACTCTGCATCATCTTACACAACTAATAGGAACAAAACAAATAAAAGTAGACATACTAAACACAACCATTTATTTCAATCTGCAGTACTTTAGACTTATGAAGACTATTCAACACTCTTAACTCTGTTGAGAAACAGCTGCAGCTGCACCCGATCTGTAACCACTGATGCTGCGAGTCGAGTTAAGCAACAATTGTGAAATTATAATTCACCAGTGAAATAATATTCCAAGATGGCTGGATTATCTCGATGCACTTTTGCAATCATCGCATGGAACATCTCTTTAGATTCTTTAAGAAGAATCGCCGGCACCAAATATTTGGTCAACCACGCAGAGACGTGCGCGGTGTAGTACTAATGGCGGTGGAGATGGTTCGTCCACTCGCTTCCAGGAGATACCACTTCATGTGGATTGTTGTCACAAGAATGGGTTTCGTCGGCAACCGTCTTGCACTTCTCAAAACCAACTTCCTCGACGAACTTCAGTTTCCTCATAAAATCTCGTTCACCTGGTGGCTCCCTCCAAGGGGCCAGAATCAGTCCCAATTTATCAGCAGGCGATCTTTCATCGAATTTGTAGTTGACGAGCCATATTTCCCTGATGAGAAAAGTTTCGTTCCGGTTTCGTATCGACCTACCAAACTGTTGATATATAGTCATGAAATGTATGTGTACAAGGGCTGTATTAACTAAGGGAGCGCGCCGAATCAAGTAAAATATGTGTGTCCTTACTGCTCGGCATTGAATGATACTTTTAGATATTTGGATTGCTCAAGTGTGTCCGCAAAACGGCTTCGTAGCACAGCTGTTCCGATTCATGAAACAAAATCTTCGGTTCCAAATACAAAAATAACCATGAGCGGACTTGTAAGGAACAAGTGATGGTGTTGATCACTCCACGAACGCCAAAAAACATCCAGATCATCTGGCGGCATTCTACCACAAAAATAAGAGTTGTGCAAACCGACCTCGCACTGGTCCAGATGGACACGCTTTTTGGAATTTCTTCGAAAATTTCAGTACTTTGTTTATGAGTTGATGCACCGTGTCGTCACTAGTGCCGTCCAAGCTTGACTGCATGTTTGTACTTGGAGTAACGAAAGAGGGAACGGTCTCATCGGTCAACTTATGTCTTTACCTGTTCAATGTGAACTTGACTTTGTAATTTGAAAAGATTTGATTGGTCATAGGGGGCGAAGTCAGGCCGGTAAACTATGACAACTCACTGCATTCTTATTCTTCAACGTAAGAGGAAACGGTCTCAATACCTTACCTGCACAACTCTTCATCATCATCCTACACTACCAATATAAATTAAACAAATAAAGTAGACATATTAAACACAACCATTTATTTCCATCTGCAGTGCTTTAGACTTTTGAAGACTATTCAACACTCTTAACTCTGTTGAGATGCAGCTGCACCAGATCCGGAACCACTGGTGCTGCGAGCCGAGTTAAGCAACAATTGTGTGTTCGTACGTTCACCCGTGGAATAATATTCCGTGGTGGCTGCATAATATCGATGCACTTTTGAAATCCTCGCATGGAACATCTCTTTAGATTTTTTAAGAAGAATCGCCGGCATCAAATATTTGTTCAACCACGCAGAGACGTACGCGGTGCAGTAGTGATGGTGGTGGAGATAGTTCGTGCACTCGCTTCCAGGAGATACCACTTCATGTGCATTGTCGTCACAGGAACAGATGTCGTCGGCAACCGTCTTGCACATCTCAAATTCAAGCTCTACCTCGACGTACTTCAGTATCTTAGGCACCCTCACAAAATCTTGTTTACCTGGTAAACAAGACATAAGGCTCCCTCCAACATAGGGGCCAGAGCCAGACCCAATTTATCAGCAGGCGATCTTTTTCCGGCCTCGTTGCATCGCATTTGCAGTTGACGAGCTATATTTCCCCATTGAAATAAGTTGCGTCCCGGTTTCGCATCGACCTACCAAATTGATATGCAGTTATGAAATGTATAAATTCGTTATAGGCAAAAGGGACCCCACGGTTTAAACAAGGTTCGCGGATCGTGGAGGTGTCGACCGGGAAAGTAAGTGCTCTATCTTGATCTTCTTGAGACGTCATGTTGAGTTCTCGATGTCATGTAATAATAATAAATTTGATTTATTTAGGCATCTTTGGCCCACTTGTTAGTAATACATTATCCTTATACCTATGTTAGTAACAATTTTAATTCATTATAAATACAATTCAAATATAATTCAATCTTAATATAATTTAATTTAATAACATATTTAATTCCAAAATATCCTTATTAAAATTCATTATAACAAATGGATCCTTATATACAAATTAGCATTTAGCAATTATAAATAAGCACTTTGATAAAGTGGTTTAACATTTTTCCATCCCACTTATCGGATGGTGCGGTCTCTGAACATGCCTGTTCCACCCTATTATTCGCCCTCTCTTTTCAACCTTTTCAACAGCTGGTCTAACCTGCTCCCCACTTTCAGTAGCAGCTTTAGTCAAGATACGCACAATGTTGTTTTATAGTACATTAAGCTCCTTTTTGTGATTTTGATCGTTACATCTTTTATCTGCACACTGATCGAAAGACTCAAGAAGAAGAAGAAAATGTTTAAATTTGTTATTACAAATGGTTTGATATTGGTTAATCTGTGTTTTGGATCGATGTCCCCACTTCACGTTACTACATACATTCACTTCTTTTATTACCTTAGGAGCAATAATATTTAAGTTACATTCGATCACAAGCGGCATGTGATCAGACCAATACACAGCCTGACGTACGCTAATATTTACTACAGTGTTCCAAGCTGAGCGTGTAACCAAACAGTGATCCAGCCACCTACTGCTATTTTATTAATATCACTTATAAATGTAACAGTATTCGATTCAGTTCCCAGTAACTCCGCGTCAGCACACAACCAAACATGGTCCGTACAAAAATTACATAGCTCTTTCCAAAACGGCCGGCCTGGATGAGCATTAAAGTCGCCTAGTATATATACAGCCTCAGAGTTGTTATTTTCCACAATAGCACTTATTTTACTTAAGCAACTTGTAAATTCGACAAGGTTTTCGGTCGTATCAGTTGGCATATAAACATTTCTTAAAATTATTGTTCGATTACAGCTAAGAGTTGCTTTTATAGCCATTAAACGCACACTGTTACAGCTTATAACTGAAACCGATTTAAATAATCTTTTTCGCCGTAGTAGTGCTGTGCCCCCATAAGACCTTCCTGTTAGTATTCCCGTTGTGGTATCTATAGAAGACTTACCTGCGTACTCAAAATCTTTATGGATCGTATTTAGCCAGGGTATGTCATCAGGTAAAAGCCATGTCTCCTGAAGTGCTATCACATCCATTTGCATACATAATTTTCTTACACATTCTACCGACCGTTTTATATTTTTAACATTGAAAGTAACAAATTTAGACTTACAATTTACATCACTATTTTCCTTTAACAAATCCATACTAAATTCATTAAAAAAAAAACATTAACTCGCATTCGGAACACCCTTACCCGTTTTATTAAAAATAACAAAACGCCTAAAACAAATACCTGCAGGCCAGATTTTTTCATTTAAATATAATTGTAAATTATTTCTTGATACATATAGCTTATAAGAATTATAATCCCTATCTTTTTTACTATTTATTTTTGCTAATAGAACGTTTTCTTGCGTCTTATTTCTAATGTATTCAATAATGTCATTTTCACTAGTTTCCTTACAAACATTTGAAATAAACAACGGTATTTTTATATCAGCCGCCTTAAAATTAAAGTTTGAACTCGCTTTACCCAAGTTGCTTACGAATTTATTGTAACGATATTTCTTACGTTTTTCAACCATAGTCCACTGATCTTTATCACTAACTTTTTGTTTCCATATCCCGTTTACTTTGACTACATCAGCCATAGTTAGACTCGAGATGCTTGAAGAAGTTTTATTTGCACGATCATTGTTCGAAACCGCGGTTGGGGCCTCCACGCGTTTCTCTTCCGTATTATTTCTGCTCACTTGAATGTCACCGATGATATTTTCCACACCGCTAACACCTATCAAAACCGCGGTGTTGCGCCCGTGGAGGGCGCATGCACCTGTTCATTAACCGGTGCGGCCGTTGCAATTGTGTCTATTTCATTCACGGCTGGTGTATGCAAGGGTGAGCGAGACGGTCAACCATTCCTATTGCCCTCAGTAACACAGTTCGTCGACTCTTCGTGCGTTGACCTACCGTAATAGCAATGTTGAAGACCCATCGGGCCGCTATCGCATGTTGGACTGCTAAAAGGACATCTTTCTTGTTTATTATTAACATTTTCAAAGTTATAAAACCTTGACTTCCTTAAGATAATATTATCTAACTCTTCTCGGGTGATACAGTCATTTCTTAGTCTCCTTAACTCTTCATTTAACGCCTGAATGTCTTTTAATACCCGGGTAGCATCTAAGTGGTCAAAGGTCACCGGAGGTAATTTATGTAAATCTTTCGCCACGAAGATAGGAATCCTTACAGGGTCAGACGCATCCACGTACTTAAACAATTCAATAATATCTTCTAGGTCCTTACGAGCCTTGATTTTCTTCATCGGAATAGCTTCAAATAATAATTTTTTGGCACACTCAATTTTCTCGGATGCAAAAGCCGTTTCACAGATTCGGATCAGACTATCCTCGTCCTAAACCATTATTTTATTCTGCATAAATTATAGCAATTCATTTATAACGATGTTACAAGAACTACACTATATTTGAGCTCATTGTCCTCGTAAAAAATCACAGCGCGTCGACAACCTTGCGCGTACGCGATCAGCTGACGACTGATAATGTTCCTTCGTAAAAGTTCGCCGTTCAATGTGTAGTTATCGACTAAGCGCAGGTCAATATATACTAAGCCCGCCGTACGGGATAAGGAACACAAGACAGGGATAACAAAGCAATTTGCGATTCTCAACATGAAACCCGCGGCTTACTTTTCGGCTTGGTATAACCGTTCGCAATATGATTAATTAAATATTTCTGTATCATGTTAGATTTCAGTCAGATTTTCATTGTTATGCAATTATAGGATTTACAATTGATCTTGCGCTCACACGGGGCGAGCCATGAGAGTTAAGGCTTCGAATTTGGTGCATCTTTGACGACGTTAAATTGCTGGCAAGAGTTTGTACCTGTCTGAGTGTGTACCTTTAGTGTACAGGTAAAACATACCTATTAAGCCCATACGGTATTGTGTGTAATAAGAGGATGACGGTTGTGGTGCGTGATAGCTAATCTAAATAAAAAATAAAAATATTTGCAGATATTGTTTTACGTTTATCTTTTCTTAGCTTAATAAAGGCAGCAAAGACGTAGACACGTTGGCAGCAATATTTTTTTAAATAAAACTAGTTATAACGGATTTTGATCGCGTATATTAATTATTTTGGACATCCCGACGTTTCGAGCACTTTACAGCGTTCGTGGTCAAGGGTAGACTCACACAGTCAGACACAGTCTACCGATCAAAATCCGTAATAACTAGTTTTATTTAAATGTGTAATAATCGCGAAAATTTAAGACAACATTAAGCAATATTTTTTTTTATTTGGGCCCACACAACTCAGTAGGGTTCAGTTTGCCGTGATACGGAGGTAAACGGAGAATTTCAATGCCGTTACTCTCAGCCATATCATCAATTAAATATTGATCATATTGTGGGGCGATTTCGGTGACTTTATTTAACAGTTCTTTTTTTAAATAAGTTATTTCCACGAATGTTCCTTTGCTTATAAGCCAATCTATTATTTGCTTTTTGTTCCAAGCCGACGTCGGTTTTTTCTCAACTTTGACAATATGATAAGGAGCGTTGACCTTGACAACAACGTTCCCTGGTTCTAAATTAGGCATTATGTTTGTAAACCACTCAAGGAACCTGTCACCGTCCATCTCCTCGTGATAATCTTTGGTTGATTTTGATTCAAAAATTAAAAGAACTCCTTCCACTAATGCTTCATCACTGCCAATGTGTAAAATAATTAGTATTGCCCAAATGCAAGAACAAGACGAGACTTAGCCAGTCTTGGTCTTGGTCTTGCGCCAATACACCTGGTCTTGGTCTTGGTCTTGGTCTTGCGCTCCCAGTCTTGGTCTTGGTCTTGCAGCAAGAGTCTTGCAAATCTTGCAATTACCTATTAGTCTATTACTATTTATTTTATATGTAAGAAATAATCTGCTTAAAGTTCAATAAAATATTTAATAAAAAGTCACTTACCGATTGCGTTTTTTTCAATTATGGATTTATCCTTAAAATCATTTACAATTTTCTCACACACTGCTACCCATGCTCTGTTTTTTATTGTCTTGTTACTGTAGTCTTGTAGTTTATAATTCCAAAGACAAAGCCTTTTTTTTACTGCCATAACTAACAATTCGACATCAATTTCGTCTTCGGAGCTCATTTTGTAGACGCACGAGGCCTGCGCACTCTTTGTTTATTTGTCGTCGACTGACAAAATGGCGGACGTAACACGCTACAACTGCAAGCGTCGCCACCTGTCGGCGGCAGCCGTCGAAGTATTGACTGCTGCCGTCGACGCGTTGACTACTGTCGTCGACAGGTGGCGACGCCTGCCGTCGACAGGTGGCGACGGCTGCCGTTCACAACTTGCCGTTCGTCTGTAAGAACCCTAAGTTTATCGAATTCAGCATAAAAGATAGCATCATTGATAATTTTCTGTTAGTCCACCTTTGGTCTTCATGTCCCTCATCAACGTCTGTTCGATCGTCATATCACTCCAGATCCCCGATCAGAGAAATATAGGTATATTTCTCTGAACGCCTGATAGTGAATCGACGGTAGTCACGTGGGGAAATCGATCCTTGCAGTTGATGCATGTCCTGTAGATATAGTTGTGCCGATAAGGCGTAATTGAAATGACCAGTGGCGTGAAAGAATGGCATCATTTTTGCAATCGTAGACAAGTGCAATTTCCAGTACGCTCAGCTTCTATAAAGTTCTTCATCAAGGTAACCATACGGAAGTATAGTACCCACAGCTTAGCAGTTGGACCGTTCTTTTCCAGCTCCTTCAATTGAGCTTCGAATCGACGTGATATTGATTGAAAAAAATCGTTTTCAAGTTTTAATTCACCACTTCCATCACAACAATCGGTTAGGACGTCCTCAATTTCCATTCGTTCTTCGTCTCTGAACTCTACGAGTTTCAAGATGATCTGTCCTAAAGTCTAATGTGTCAGTAAATGTCCCCGGACAGCCCTCGAATACGCGTGACCAGCCAACATTTTTTCCACGGACAGAGGAGCGTAAATGGTTGATAAGAGTTCTTTTAATTCGCTCCCAGACATAACGTATCCAATGGCACCAAGGAACGACATCAACAAGTGGAACCCACCAAGCCGAACGACTACAGATTGAAGTCGAGGATCACACGTGGAAGAAATTATATCACGAGCTTTTTGATAGAGAGGTTGGTCGAATATTATAAAACAAGTAGTTTGTCGAACTTTCTCGCATTCTGCGACCGCACAGAGCAACGTTATATAGATGGTATTGTTATCGCTGGGTGAAGCGTTAATAATTGGCATATTATTTATGTCAGACGTCGAAAACGTTCCTTTCGACGTAATCTGCTCCATAGATCCGTTCCACCCACATATGCCAGGTATATCTTTCAATTTTCCATACATCCACAACAAATCAGATGCTCTTGGAGAAATAGGATCGATGTTATTGACTTTCTGAACTGTCAATGTGTGAAGTTCCGATGGAGCCGTCTTTCTTTCAAATGTTTCAACAGTAATGTGCCCAAAATTACCGAGTACAGCTGCACAGGGAACGTCTGTCACCCTGAATAGACCACGTAACCTTCGATTATCAACCTTGGGAGTTACGCAGTTTATCATAAACATACAGTGAAATATACCCAGTCCATCGAGTGTGTTTACATTCACGTCCGCGTTGTCTGCCACAAATTGGATAAAGCCTTGTCCAGCCTGAGCCTCTGGGTGCAAAACTGTCTGATATCTTCCGAGATTATTGCCGCTGCTGTGCGAACTATTCTCGAGCGTTCATCTCCTTCGTTCTATTTCTATTCTGGTACCAGGATTCGAGAAGTACCGTATGGTTCCGAAAACAAATTATTGGAGTCTGACCGACAAGACTTGTAATAACAATATCCTCATTGTACTTCTCCTGCAGTGTTTCTTTAATATATGGGTGAACCCATACAATGATGTTTATTTTAATTTAAATTTTATTCTATGATACCTCTAAAGGTTAAATCTCGGGGATGTCTGTGTGTGTCCCGCACATATTTTTCTATGTAATCACCTTCACAACCTACGCATAATCCACACCTAAAAATGAATTGTTCATTCACTCTCGATAGCACTTGTGAGTTTGACTTCATCTGGTCGAAAGCCCAAGTGATTTTCTCCACTAACATTTCACGGCTTGTGATTTCACGTCCAATATACACCAATTGTTTTGACGTGTCCTCATAAATAAAAATCTAATGGCGTGACACCCGGCGACCTAGCGGGCCAGGCACGAGTTCCGCCGCGCCCAATCCATCGACCAGGAAAATTGTTGTTTAAAAAATTCCGGACTTCGCGAGCATTATGCGCTGGCGCTCCGTCATGTTGATAATACATATCACGTAAATCAGCGAGGGGTATATCTTCCTCTAAATCTGGTAGTGTTTCAGTGAGAAAACGCAGGTATGTTTCTCCATTGAGTCGCTCCAAAAACACAGGGGCTAGTAAAGTGGAATTCCTGCCCACACATTGACGCTAAATCGTTGTTGAAAATGATGAGGTCTAGTTTCTTGTGGATTTTCATGGCACCACAAATGCTCATTGCGAGAATTGAACAAACCGACTCTGCCAAATGTTGCTTCGTCAGTCCATAAAATAGTTGGCCTCTCGTTTAGCACCCAGTTACAAAAAGCAACTCGCGCGGGTTTATCGGGTTCGTTTAATTCTTGGACGCGAAGAAGGTGAAAAGGATATTTCCCTTCATTGTGTACAACACTCCATGCGAAGTATTGCGATACATTAAACCGCCGGGCTGCATCGTTGGTGCTCGCTGCTGGATTGGCTTCGAAGAACTCCAGGATGTCTTCTTCCTCTTGAACTGTGCGCCTTGGCGGACGACCACTATCTCTTAAAGGAGAACGGAATTGGCCGTAATCGCAGTAATCGCTGTGTGGCAGCTAGCATTGTCACGCGGCTTGGAGTAGGCACATTTGGAAATTTAATCGCATATTGACGACATGCTTCTGAAACGTTTTCATCGCATTTCGCTAAAATGCGAACCATTTCAGTATATTCGATATTGGAATATGGCATAGTGAACTTATTAACTGAAATCAACGGACTGAAAACTGAAATTAGCAATAAGAACACGTTGCGCGGGCACATCAAAGCGTAAGACTGCGACGGCGCTTCAAAGCGTTAATTAGGTCAAGTCAAGCGTGTTGACTCCGCCCATTTTGTGGGTGGTTATATGGTTCCATTATCCCTTCTACTATAACCGGATCGCTATAATTATCTAATAATTTACTTTTTATGAAAGATAATTTTTGATTTAATTCGAAGGTAAAATCTTTATAACTCACTAACTACCTTTCCGCTTTACATTCGATAATTCAATTAATAATGTATTGAACTCACGATTATCGCCACTTTCTTTTTTTAAGATTAATTCTTTATCGCACCACTTAAACAAGTGCTCCACAATGCTAACGCTTAACGCGGCTTTTCCTTCTAATTTACTTAATAATAGCATCACTCTTTCCGGACTCTCTCCTCCTACATATCTTTAACCATCGCTTAGCGCAGTTTAAATAATTATATAGTGTTAATATCACCATTATAATTTGGCACAAAGTTTAAAAGTTCTTTTGGATCCATAGTTGTATTTATTATTTTTTTAACTAAGATGTTTCAGCTACTAGGGACAAATAAAATTGAACCGGCTAGTTCGCACACGTTCACTTAATTCATCAGATGTCAGGTAGATCGGAGAGCAATCGGGGTTGTCGTCAAGCAAAGAAAACAATATGTTTGTCAAGCCAACCGATACTACGGAGCGTCTTTATTACACTGAAAGTACATATAAAAATTTAATAACATAATACATAACATAATCGTAACTGAGTCATACGAATTGTGTGTCGTCAAGTGTCAAAGAACTTACTGGCACGTGTACAGCGCTAGGTTGTACATATTTCCACTACAAAAAGAGAAAAAATAAGTTAACAAAAATAAGCAATTATCTAAAATTAAAGATACACGTTAGTTATTTAAGTCCCCAGTGTTCGCATTAAGATTAAAGTGGATTTTCCTCGGGATGGCGGGTGATGTCGCAGTGTCGACACTCGTTGTAGAGCCTCGTGTCGCTGTACTTGCGGCTGTCATTCTCGGGATCGGCGAAGAAGACGTTAGACAAATTATTTGTCGAACTTTCAATACGCTCGATATCAGAAAGAGGGTGATTCACCTCACTCTTATTTTTAAAGACAAAAGTAGGGTTTTAGGTAAAAAGGAATTTTGGCAAGGACATGCTACTGAGTACACACAGTAAATGAATTCTGATTGTTGTCTTCAGCATCCTTTTTCTTGAATTTTAACGTATTTCTTCTCTTGGTCCTCAGTAAACAGTATTAAAATACTCCGTGGAACTTGGTCCAGCTCAATAAACAGATTTTTATGATCGCGTTTATAATAATTAATTTGGCGAAGTTTCCACGCAACTGTGCCCCATGTTGGGCGCCAGTCAAAATATTTATAAATGAAATATAATTAAAAAATAAATTTATTAAATATTTAACAAAATTTACTTAAACTAAAACTACACTACTTTGTGTCCGGTGGAGGAATCCCTGATTTTCCAAATGTTTGGCTTTTTATAGGCAGCTGTTGATGGTGGTGTGGCTCAGTGTAAAGTATGCAAATGTTCCATTGTTTCTTAATTACTCTATTGTCCCCTTTTGTTAAGTCTTTTATATTACAAACTTCGAAGTAACATGCTATGCAGCGATAGGTAGGTACGGTGCACGTTGCATAGTTTCTAGGTAAGGTATCTTAGATACTATAATTCTAATATTACAGTCAAATAAAAATTTAGAATAATATTGTAATATATTATTAAAGTCTGACAAAACTATTTGCTATGAAATGTCTGTTCTTAAATTCAAGTAAGGTATATTAAACACAGGCATTTTATAATATCTTAGATATTGAATAAAGAGACAAGTCCACTTTTCAGTATATTTATTGTTTGAATTGAACTGAAATCAAAAGGAAATTATATAGAGATGTAGATAACAGTTCAATACATGATCACTTCTTTCTTGGATAATGTCTGCACCAAATCATCATTAATAGCATAGCTGCTCCAAATAAAAGATTGATTCACTCATAGCCTGAAAAAAGAAAAAAATATTGTTACCTTTCTGGTGGTGTGGGTATAAAGAAACAATATTAGGTTATAAAATTTTTAATGCACAGTAACATAGTATTATAAACAACCACTTACTTAATTTGCTAGTTACTTATGTTACTTCTTATAATGACTATTATATAAAAATTATGCCAGCTAGACTCAGCGTGGGTCACTTGGGATAAAAGGCAAGCTTGAAAATTCAATGTAATTCAATGCAATTCAATATAAGGTTGAAAATTAGGCGCCACTGACGGTTAAATTAGTTGATGTGGTTTGAAAGAATACACCGTTCGCCAGACCGGTGTAAACGAAATTTATAATATAATTGAAAGGGGGTACATCACCAAAGTTTCCAGCTACACGTGGATACCGACAACGGCTTAGGGAACAGGCCTGCCGTCCTTGGAGTTGCACCAGCCGCTATCTGGGAACACTCAACCAGGAACCTGGAGCCGTTCACTCTTAATATTTCCATTCAAGAAGTCCACGTGGTGGGTAAATCCGATTAAAAAAAAAAAACCTCCTTCTGGAGGTTCAAAGTCCTGCTTACACAAATTGACGATCTCAACTCCGGAGAACCATTTCAAAGGGTCAAATTTCTTACGAGTCGGTAAACATGATATAAAGTTCTGTCAAACTTCAAAACTTCATTGTTAATATAAATTCGATATATTCAGTATATCGAATTAGAAGTTTGAATTCGGTGTGAAGCCGATAGTTTCAAAATTCAAAAAGAACGAAATCGAAAGTTCACGAACCTTTGAAAGGTTAGCGAGTGTGACCAGTATCACTACCAAAATACCCTTAATGAAAAAGGAATTATATCCATAATTAAATCAGGGAAATAATTTTGAAATAATTATTAAAATTAAGAAAAGCCAAATATGAGGAAAGGTAAATTTATCATAACTAGACTCCGATTCCTACATCAAAGAACTAACCTTTAAACTGGAAGACAGCTATTAAATTAATCTGAAACGATGTGAAATGACCTCTAATAAAATTCAACAAACGAATTAGATGATTAAAATCTTATTTTAATAATTGTTTTAATGCACCTTTAAAATAAATGTAATTTATTTTATTAATTAAAATTTTAGAAAATGCCAAGTCGAAGCGTTAAACTAGCAACACCGACATAAACTAAGTGGGAAATGGGTCAATGGCACGGAATTAAGCGAATTGACACTTTTTTGACGTTTTATATAATTATAAAAAAAGTTAAAATTATGAAAATAATTTTTAATGTAACAATATATTAATGATGATCATACCTTCAAAGCATTTTCAACTGCTACTAATATTGTTAGGAATATTAACAAAAATAAGTTAAGTATTTTTGATGTTTTTGTAAATATATATACTCATTTAAAAAATATCATCATCATCATCATGATCAGCCCGTATCCGTCCACTGCTGGACATAGGCCTCTCCAAGTGCACGCCACTGTGGTCTTTCTCCGGCTACTCATATCCAGCCTGCCTGCCGCCTTGCGTAAATCGTCACTCCACCGTGCCTTACTCAAATTGACGATCTCAACTCCGGACACCTTTTTAAAAATTTCAAAGGGTCACTGTAAACCACAATTTACACATGACTACGACTTTTCGAATTGCAAACCAATGCATTTAATCAAACCAAGAATTAAAGACTTACAATTTTTTATGAGTCGGTAAAAATGATATAAAGTTCTGTCAAACTTCAAAACCTCATTTTTAACATATATCCTGAAAAAATAAATGCTATTAAAGTACTGAATACTAAATAACCACAAATCAAGAAACTCAATTATTAAGACAACTCACCTATATATTCAGTATATATCAATTTGGCGGGTAGACGTGGAAAAAGACAGACATACATTTCGAAGCTCTATTTTTATTTAATTTTTACTTATTGCAAAAGTACATATGTTTTAAAATTTACATTACCTTCGTATAAGTAGGCTATCACTACACTCACACACAAGTTTTCAACACAAAAAATGGACACTCCTGTTGAACAGCTGGTCAAAAGTATGGAGGAACTTTCTTCAATGTTTAGCCAGAGGATGGGTGAGTTTGAAAAGAACTTAATACCAGCCAGCGCCTCTGCTTCTACTAATCCTACAATTAAGTCGCTATCCGCCGAGTTCTACGCATTTAAGTCCCTTGTATGGAAATCTTTGGGCCTACTTAAGGCCCAAATAGAGCTTATCGCCATGGGTTTGGATCGCATGGAGACTCACAGTCGCAGGAAGGTTCTTCTCTTCCATGGTGTCAAAGAGGAACAAGGTGAAGACGTCCTCAAGAAAACACTAGGGGTATTAACCGGCCATTTGAAGTTGTCTGATGCTACACCTGAACTAATTGACTCCTGCCATCGCTTGGGGGTGAAGAGGGATGCTTCCCGGCCTATCTTAGTTCGATTTGCCTCCGTACGCTTTCGCTCCAGAGTATGGAATGCCAAGACGGCACTCAGGGGTTCTAAAATAACTCTCTCAGAATTCCTGACAAAGGCCCGTCAAAGTATCTTCATAGAAGCTCGCAAACACTTTGGGATGAAGAAGTGCCGGTCAGCAGAAGGCGAAATAATCATCCTTCTTCCCGACAACTCTCGTAAGAAGATTTCTGCATTGTCCGAGCTCAAACAATTAGTCGCCCAGTATCCAAAGGGCAACAAGTGAACTCCGGTAATTTGTAGGTTACATTTAAATTTAGTCGGTTTATATGACGATGATACTGACGTTTGCATTGCAGGGTATAGTTAATTTCCGTTTTGTTTATTTTATGTTTTTAACTATTTTACTTTATAAATGAATTTTATAATTTTATTTTTTTACTACCTTATCTTAATATTGTTAAAGAGTGACAACTAACAACTCAATGTTGAATGTCAAACGTCATTGTTTTTAAGTCTGGATTCGAGTCTTTTGAGCCGTAAGATTATCTGTCAATTTTTATTCTTTTTATTTTTTGTTTTTTCTATAGTTTTCATTTATATCTACTAACTTGTTATATCTTAAATTTTAACACTTTCTTTATTTTTTGTTTGTTTTAGTTGTGTTCATTTTGAAGTGTAAATCATTTTTTTTTCAGTCAACTTATGCCTGAGGTTTGTGTTTCGAATTAGTTGTTATTTATTTATTTTTTTGTTTGTATTTATTATTATTATTATTTTATATTTATTAACTTTATATTATTTTTATTTATATTATAATTGATATAAGTATATATTTTAAGTTTAATGATTTTAGATGAAGAATATTTTTCTTGCTCGTCAAATGAATTCTTGAGTATCTCGACTAGTAGTAGCAACACCTCGTCATCGGACTCAGAACCACTTGAAGTGAAGCTGCCAAAAATATTTAATAATCCTAATCTCCTATCCTTAGTGCATATTAACGCGCAGAGCTTAGTTGCTCACTATTCCGATCTTCTCACTTCCTTCAGCAACGGCGTGGTTGACGGAATTCTGGTGTCTGAAACCTGGTTAAAACCGTCGATTACATCTACTATTTGTGCTCTTCCAGGCTACCAGTTTTTCCGTAATGACCGCACTGATCAGGGTGGGGGTGGCGTTGGGATTTACCTTCGCAGTGACATTCCAGTCCGAGTAGTTTCTCTTTCCTCCTCAGAAACAAAAGGATTCCTGGAGTATCTTTTCCTGGAGATAGTTTTACACCATAAAAAGATCCTGCTGGGGGTATTATACTGTCCAAATGATAAAATTAACTATTTTGACATATTAGAAGGTGTTCTGGAAAATCTCGTCCCTGTGTATGACCATGTCATATGTATGGGCGACTTAAACACTTGTTTATTAAAGAATAATTCTAGAGCACAAAAGTTAAAAACGCTAACGTCATCACTTAATTTAAACATTCTCCCCATGTCCTCTGCGACACACTATTTTCCCAACAGTAGACCAACTCTAATTGATGTAATTGTCGTCTCTAACCCTAATTTTGTTTCCTCCCACGGTCAAATGACTGCTCCATTCTCGTACCACGATTTGATTTTCCTCACTTACAAAGTGCGTCCTACTAAGGTTAGAGGCAAAATTTATCTTCTGCGCGATTTTAAGCATATGGACCTGGATCGTTTGAGAGAGGATGTGAAATGTATTGACTGGTCGTCACTATTATCAGCTAATGATATTAATGCCATGGTTGAATCACTAACTACTGAGCTGATTAGAATATTTGATAAACATGCACCCGCTCGACCAGTACGGATGAAACATGCACCTGCTCCCTGGTTAACGCCAGTGATCAGAAGAACTATGGCCAAACGTGACAGAGCAAAAGCTCGACATAAAAAACTACCATCAAAGGAAAATCTTGACGAATACAAAAAACTTCGTAACATCTGCAACAGAATGTGTAGGGATGCTAAACGCCGCTATATTCACAGTAGACTTCAGAATACTTCCCAAGCGCAAGTTTGGGGATTCTTACGGTCATTAGGTGTGGGCAAAACCACGGATAGCTTTCAAACTACCGTGGACCTCAATGAACTAAATCAGTACTTCAGCACGCCACCTATAGATCCTGACACTAAGTCTGCTACACTTTCGTATCTATCTAATCTTGTTCCACCAGACCTGCCCCCTTTCACTTTTGTACCAGTCTCGGAGGAAACTGTTAAGAGGAATGTCCGATCTATCTCCACAAAAGCCATCGGTAGCGATAATCTTAGCCTGGATATGATACTTCCTGTGCTGGAGGATATTGCACCTGTGATCACTCACATTATTAATTTCTCACTTTCGTGCAATATCTTCCCAACACTCTGGAAGAACGCCTACGTTATCCCGCTACCGAAGACCTCCAATCCTTCCTCTTGTTCTCAATACCGTCCCATATCTATACTGCCTATCCTATCAAAAGTCCTAGAATCTATAGTTCACAAACAACTGTACTCCTACTTTACCATCAACAACCTCATGTGTCCTTTCCAATCCGGTTTCCGTCCATCACACAGCACCGTTGGAGCACTGCTGAATATAACCGAGGACATTCGGTATACTATGGATAACACCAAGCTTACTGTAATTGTTCTGTTAGACTTTAGTAGTGCTTTTAACTCTGTAGATCTTGACATTCTTCTTGGTACCCTCCGAGCGGTTAATATTTCTTCCTCTACCATTGATTGGTTTCACTCTTATCTTTTCGGGCGCCGGCAGTGCGTGAAAACAGAAAATTCATCGTCTGATTGGTCTAACTTATCTGCCGGTGTTCCTCAAGGCGGCATACTCTCTCCACTTCTCTTTTCTGTTTTCATTAATAACATTTCACGTGTCATCTCTTCTCCCTTTCATCTGTATGCAGATGACTTACAGCTGTATCGTCATTGTCAGTTGTGTGAGTTGTCTGAGACTGTTGACTGCCTAAACGAAGACCTCTTGGCTGTTCAGTTATGGGCCAAATCTTTTGGCTTACTGGTTAACCCTGCCAAATCACAAGCAATGATCATTGGTAGCAGTAGGCTAAGAAGTAAAATTGACTGGCCATCTGTGCCCTGTATCAAGTATGCTGGGGTTCCAATAGCCTATCATGATAATGTAAAAAACTTGGGCCTGATCATTGACTGCAACATGTCTTGGACGTCTCACCTCAACGATGTTAGTAAACGTATGCATTTCACGTTTCACTCTCTCAGACGTCTCCAATATTTTCTCCCTTTCAACACCAAAATTATGCTCGCTCAATCTCTTCTTCTCCCTATTCTCGACTACGCTGATGTTTGCTTTCTGGATGTGACAGAGGAACAGCTTAATAAGTTAGAGCGCTTACAAAATCTTGCTATTCGCTTTATTTTCGGGCTACGTAAGTACGACCATGTGTCTCTTTTCCGCGCTCAACTTAAATGGCTGCCTATCCGATTTCGCCGTGATATGCACATCCTTTCGGTCCTTTTCAATATTCTCACAAACCCTAATATTCCTGAATACCTCAGCTCCCGCCTCAACCTGCTTCCTCCTTCAACCCGCTCCAGGCGTTCTTGTATCACTATGATGCTCGATGTGCCTCGGAGTAACAGCAAATTTCGACTTCAGTCGTTCACAGTACGAGCTCCGCTACTATGGAACAAACTTCCTAAATACATACAGGACAGTACTACTATCGATATGTTTAAAAAACGATTAAGACAGCATTTCCTGACACAAGTTTACCCTTCATCATAAACTTTGATATTAATACGTGTATATCTATGTATATTATATATATATCTATATATATCTATATATGTATATATATATATTATATATATGTGTATGAATGTGTATTTATATAAATATTTTTTTATAAGTAATTATGTGTGTAATAAATAGAAGTATATTTTTATTTGCTATCCATTATATATAAATATATCAAATCTATCTTATTTTAGTCTGCACTACATTGCCCGCTGATTGACTCTTATCACTCACCTCCATAGGTTGACTGGAAGAGATCTATTTTAGAGATAAGTCCGCCTTTGCTCATGTTTTTTCTATTTTATTATTTTCTGTAATGTCTTTTTAGTGCAATAAAGAATATATATATATATCGAATTAGAAGTTTGGATTCGGTGTGAAGCCGATAGTTTCAAAATGCAAAAAGAACGAAATCGAAAGTTCATGAACCTTCGAAAGGTTAGCGAGTGTGACCGGTATCACTACCAAAATACTCTTAATGAAATAGGAATTATATACATAATTACACACTACTTGGGAGAATGAACCTCTTTCTTTCTTTTTTTAGGGCCTTTTCAGTCAATAACACCTCATTTGCTCCTCTTATTCGATTATTTCTAATGGTTCCAAGTGCAAAGATGCCATAGTTTTTCCGCAGGATATAAAAAAGTTCTAGCGATGTAAAAAAATTATCACAATAGATGATTACTGGCTTTTGCTCAATGCTTTGACTGAGGGCAATAACAACTTTAGCGCCAAACCCAAGTGTCAATTCTTCTTCCGTAAAACAATGATACTGAAAAGTATCCTCTCCTCCGTACATTAGGAAGTCGTAAATCATACCTGTAACTCCTGCGAGCACATAGTTCTTGAAACCCCACTTATTTGGCTTGTATTTCATGTATTGCTTCCTTTTTCCTGCCTTACTACCGTTATATGCTATCATCATTTCATCTATTGAAAATTTTCTATCCAGTCCTTGATATTTCAAACAGTTTTGTCTTACTTTTTCCAATACTGGTCGTATCTTATAGTAACTATCACCGTCGCGACGGTGATAGGTACGACGCGTCGTCCAAATTATTATCGGAAAAATGAAGATAACGGCGTATTTGTTGGTACCTTTTCAGGGACATCATGTTGGCCACTTGGGGATATTTGTAGTTCGTAGACCAATAATCAAGATAAGGTGGCATTTTTACGACGCCCATAATGATATGTATCGCCAGAAAATCTCCAAATTCTTCTTCAGTCAGAAGGATCGATTTTCCTGTTATTTTTTTTTTTTTTTATTGTATAGGTTGGCGGACGGGCATATAGGCCACCTGATGGTAAGTGGTCACCATCACCCATAGACAATGACGCTGTAAGAAATATTAACTATTCCTTACATCGTCAATGTGCCACCAACCTTGGGAACTAAGATGCTATGTCCCTTGTGCCTGTAGTTACACTGGCTCACTCACCCTTCAAACCGGAACATAACAATACTGAGTACTGTTATTTGGCGGTAGAATAACTGATGAGTGGGTGGTACCTACCCAGACGGGCTTGCACAAAGCCCTACCACCAAGTAAAATTATTATTTTTTTATTTATTTCTGCAATGTCAGATGAAAAAAATAAACGGAAATAGGATAAAGGTGTTGCTGTTTGGGGTAAATTTATAAATTTATCAACATTTTCTTCAAAAGTGGCTCTATGGCGAAAATATGCTTTCTTTATAATTCAATTCAAATTTTTTCACAATTTTTTTCTTTTTTGGTTTTTTGGAAGAGGTAAGGTTGTGAGTTGGAGATGAAGCATTCAGTTTATCAGAAAATTTGTTACGGCCACGGCCAAGAGATTGACAGAAAAGATGAGAATTTTTAATTATCGCTTAACGTGCAAAGAGATATGTAGAATGTTCATTTGACATTTTGACCAACAAGTGGCGAATCTTTCACACCCCCATTAAGTTATCTTTAGAATTCTGTAAAGATGTTGTTAAAGCATGTTGCATATTGCATAATTTTGTACGTGACAGAGATGGTTTTACATTTGAACTATAAACGGTTTGGAAAATATAGCCACAATCCCTAATGAAGGGGACTCGTTATCGGGTCCGATAATAAGAGAAAAATTTTCAGATTATTTTAGCAGTAGTGACACTGCCTGTGTTTCGTGGCAGTTGGATTGCATATAAAACAAATAGATAGTATCTCCATTATTGTATGTAAGAAATAATCTGCTTAAAATTCAATAAAATACTTAATAAAAAGTCCCTTACCGATTGCGTTTTTTTCAATTATGGATTTATCCTTAAAATCATTTACAATTTCCTCACACACTGCTACCCATGCTCTATTTTGTATTGTCTTGTCTTGTAGCTTATAATTCCAAAGACAAAGCCTTTTTTTTACTGCCATAATTAACAATTCGACATCAATTTCGTCTCCAGAGCTCATTTTGTAGACGCTCGACGCTTGCGCACTCTTTGTTTATTTGTCGTCGACTGACAAAATGGCGGACGTAACACGCTACAACTGCAAGCGTCGCCACCTGTCGGCGGCAGCCGTCGAAGTATTGACTGCTGCCGTCGACGCGTTGACGACTGTCGTCGACAGGTGGCGACGGCTGCCGTCGACAGGTGGCGACAACAACTTGCCGTTCGTCTGTAAGAACCCTTAGACGTCTCAATTTTATTACTTCCCCTCATCCATGAGGAAGCTCAATTGACTCCATAACATCCTCCGACCAGTCCACTGGGATGCCTTTTATTAGACCCATCGAAATAAAAAAAAAACACAAAAATGTATTTATTATTCCTATCATCAGATTCACAACATGGTTGAATCGGTGTCACTATCCTCACCGTCGCTGACTTCAATTATAAATCGATCAATGGTATCTTCAATCAATCCATCTCTTTGCCAATAATTTTCTTCTAAAATTATGACGTGATCATCGAATCCACGCCAATCTTCCTCTGTGACTTGGGTAAGCGCTAGCTTCGTAACTTCTTATAACCTTTTTAGGGATAAATCGGAAGTAACATTGTGATGCCTTACTATTCTTTTCACTTTTGCCCAAGCCAACTCAATCGGATTGAGATCACAGATGTACGGTGGTAGTCTTACTACGACGTGACCATGACTTCTAATGTATTCATCGATTTTAAACGATTTTTCTGTAGGTTTGTGTAATTGAACCAAATGAAATAACTCATCTTTTCTCATCGTATGTGAAGCCTCCACGTTATTTTTTGTTAGCCAATCTAACATGATTGTTTTGGTGCTGGACTTTGTAGGAACTTTATTTTTTTTGCACGCTGTGGTACGGTGCGTTGTCCATCACAAAAACGCTGTTTTGTGGTAGATTGGGAATTAACTTATCAGCGGCCCTCTTTTCAAAATTAACGCTGTTCATCTGCCCATGATAATCACCTGAGGTAGTACCAGCTTTAAAAAGTAATTTCGCCCCATTTAAGAAACCCTCTCTTGATCCTGCGTGAACAAGTATGAGCCGGTTTGTAGAGCTTGTATCCGTCAAAACTGCGTCGATCATTTCGTTTCTCCAACATTTTTTAAAAGTGACGTTATTGTCTATCCATGTTTCGTCCAGAAAAAAAAATATGTTGATTGTCTTGCCTGTATTGCCGAATTTTCCGCAAATAAATTGACCGTGCATATGCAACAGCTGGCCTTTCCACCAGTATTTTACGTTTATTATGACATTTCAGCCATTTATATCCCTGCTTACTCCCCATGGAAACTCGATTTTCTCACGAATCGCTGCAAGGAGTTTAATGCAGGTCGGAACAATTTTTTTTGTTAAGTAGTATTCTTCTATGGTTCTATGTATAACACTATGATCGAAATCGTCGACATTTAAATTGTTCTTTTTATTACACGGCCTTTTCTTTTTAGAAGGAGAACAAAGAGGCCCTCGTTTGGCTTCATTTTGAATTGCAGCCAATGTTCTTTTCGAAAGTCCAGTATAACGGCTTGCTCGGTCGAAAGCATTATTTAAATTAATTGACAAATTATTGTTTTGCCTATCTTCAATACACATGTCTAAAACATTTTTCGCCATTTCTCGTTCTTGGCGATGAATAAACACTCGTTTTTTTTAATAGAACTTGATGAACTCGGTTCGGTCATTATTGAAATAAAAAAATGACACTACTTCAACAATAATAATGCGGTAACACGGCAAGCATACGATAGTTGTCAAGTATGTCAGATCAACACTATACTGCGGGCGAGCGAGGAGGGGCGTGCGGACACCGGGGGAGGTGCTCCCGCTCTTTACCTCACGCCCCGACTGCATTCAACTCGTGCGCTATCTATACTTTAAAGCTATTTTATATAGGCCGCTGTTGGTGATTTTGCGAAGTTCCCAAAATTCGAGTGGATTGGCTTTTCTATCCAAATACGGTAGCTCTACGTACTGCTTCACCTTAATAATTGCTGATGTTGTGGGGTTTTCCTTGCTTGAAAATTCCAACATCCTTTTATCTAGATGCTCCCATAAATTGTCGCCTGTTACCTCTGAAGTTATCTGCTGGGAATCTGAAGATGAAGTTGTAGGTGTTTCGAGACTTGAAGTAGATGGCAATAGAGATCTATTTGGCACGGTCTGCAATTGAGCTTGAGATTCCTGTGTTTCCAATATCATATACTTCATTATAAACGATTAAAATATCGTCTAAAAACTCTACAGGTGGTAATAAATGCTTGAGGCCTTGCCCAGCCTAGGTACCATATTATGGACATTATGTGACAACAGCAGCCCACAGTTATTCTTCCTACCAAGCAATTACAATAATATTCTTTTATGGCCTCTCTTCCACTAAGAGAACTGTCAACTAAAATGTAGGTAAAATATGTTTTTGTACTGATGTGTCTAGATTTTATTCAACCTCGTAATAGCCAGCAAGAATTAGAGGATATTGACAGTACTCTTAGTAGGCTGCTGTCCTTATCTCTACAAACTACTATTTCATATCTTCCATTTTGTCGTATGTGTTCTCCATAATATGACCTAGCCTGTTTATATATTATATATTTGGGTGTCTAGCCATGAAATTGTAGTACCAATCCATTCCAGCCATTCCTGATTCTTTATTAAAATTATGTTTTAAGTTTTTGGCAGTGGCAAAATCGAAAGCAATTTTTCTTAAAGTAGGTATTGTAACTCCAAAGAAGGCTTTACACGACTTTAAAATGAATTCGAAGAGTTCGTTTTCTTGCCTTTTTTCACTTGATCAGAAAGGGTAGCTCGTGGAACACCAATTAGCGAGCTGTAACCGTAACTTATGTGATACAGTAACGAGGTTCTAGTGTGTACGCGTTTTACAACGTATACGGCCGTCGGCTCACGTCGTCGCCGGAACGCCTTCAACGAGCGTACTCATTTTGCGAGCTGTAACTGTAACCAAACAGATACAGTAACGAGGTTCTAGTGTGTACGGGGAGTAACGAAACGAACGGGGAGGTGCTCTGCCCTCAGTTTTGGTTTGTAACTTCACGATGACGGACGAAGTATCTCTCGCCTGTGCAGCATACTTACTTATAGATGCCTTACTCGATGATAATAAACGGCCACGAAGATGGTAGATTCATAAAATGTATCGAGAAAGAAGTGATCTACTGTTCATATTAAAAAATCAAGAAATTAGTGGTCATTACAAAAATTTCATTGATGACTCATGAATTTAATCGGTCCCAAAATAGGACGAAGAAACACTCCATTACGAGAAGCTGTATCGGTTCAAGACAGGTTAGCTGTGACGCTGAGATACTTAGCTACTGGTGATTCTTTTACAAGTTTGCAATACTTGTTTCGTATTTCTAAACAAGCCATAAGCTCAATTATACCAGAAGTGTGTCAGGCGTTAATAGGAGGATTGAAAGAACAAATCAAGGTAATTATTTATTGGAATTAATAAATTAATTAAACATAGTCATTGAAATTCATGTCTGACGAATACTGGCTACTGTTGCTGTGGTTGCTGTGTGGAGAGTATGGCGGGTCTTGAGAAGATGTAGAAGGGCCTGTTGTGTTTAAGTCCACATAAGGAGTTTCTTTATTTATAGCGATTGGAGAATTTGAATTGCGTGAAGATTCTTGGTTTTGTGTAGTAGAATAGTAACCATAATTTTTCATAGAATTGTAATAACCTTGATCAGCACGCAAAGTTATCTGAAAAATTTCGTGTTGAATTGTGTTTTTTGTGTCTCTTGAGTAGTTTTTAATTTTTTCTTGTATGAAATCGAAGAAAGACTTTAGTTCCGTATCCTGCTGTGGTTTATTTGCCGTATTTTTCAATATCCCGAAAGCCTCTTTTAGCATTTGGAGCTTAGGATCTGATTTTAGCTTTTTATTGGGAGGCTCATGTGATGGAGGGGTTGGCATTAGTTTCGTTCTTATCCTCCACCTGCAAAAACGCGTGTTCATTAATATGATCAATAATAATACAAATATCGTTTGTTGTAGATGCCGACAAATCGACGACAAGATGACGAATGGCTTGAATGCAGCAAAGAGTTTGAGAAACTATGGCACTTTCCACATGTAATTGGGGCTATCGATGGCAAACATATTCTTATTCAGTGTCCATTCAATTCTGGAGCAGAATACTACAATTATAAATCTCAGTTCAGCATCGTATTGTTGGAATTAGTAGTCGCACAATACAACTTTATGTACGTACATATTTGGACTCAAGGAAGAATTTCGGATGGAGGTGTATTACAAGGATGTAGTTTGAAAAGGATGATGAATGAGAAATCTTTAAATTTACCGGAACCCGTATCCCTACAAAATCGCAACAGGCTACTTCCATCCTACTTCCTTGGTGATGCAGCATTTCCTTTGGGAGAAAATCTAATGAAACCATACGCGGGCACCTATTCGAAGGGATCAAAAGAAAGAATTTTTAACTATCGGCTATCGAGAGGCCGAAGAGTGGTCCAAAATGCATTTGGGATTTTGGCTAGCGTTTTTAGAGTACTAAGAAAACCAATATTACTGCAGCCAATCGTTTCAACTTTTGAAACGATTGTAATGACCCTAGTGCCTCTGCACAACTTTCTAAGGCGTTCCACCTCATTTTCGGCATATACACCCCAAGGCTCTTTTGATAATGAAAACACAAATACTGGTGAAGTAATACCAGGAACTTGGCGTAGCGAAGCGGAAGGAACATCGTTTCATCCGTTACCCGCCATTGCTCGCCGTTCAGCGGCAAGTTTTAAAGCAAATCGTGAAGAACTTGCTTATTATTTTTCAAATGAAGGTAAAATACCATGACAAGACATGTATGCGTAAAACTGAGATAGCAAACATCTACCTACCTGTTCATTTGCGTCTCCAGCCACAAGTCCTTTTCGAGGTGTGAAACGATCGTTCAAGAATCCTAGCACCTTAAATGCATACCATTTACTTTCGTAAATCTCATCTTTTCCTGTAATAATAAATGTTATTATGTAAAAGTTAATAACAAAAAAACAATAAATAAATAATTTAGTTGATGAGAGAGTAAATACCTTTCCCCGTCCCCATAGATTTCTTAATTTTCATACGCTCCCTTCTGTACGATGCCAATAAATTAATCATTTTTTGTTTGCATACTCCCCCACTTTCATTCATTATACCTCCGATTTTAGCCCAGGCATCTTCTTTCAAATGTTTTTTGTAATAATCTTTGTCTTTAGGGTTCCATAGTACAGTATTTTCCTTGTAGGCGTCTATGAGCATAAGACATCTATCCTCTGACCATTCACTCATGATTGACGAATAATTATATCGAAAATATAGCTGGTTCGAAGCATACATCGGCATCAGCGAGATAGGAGATATCGGCGAGGCAGGAGGCATTGAGGTAGGAGGCATCAGTGAGGTAGGAGGCATCAGTGAGGTAGGAGGCATCAGTGAGGTAGGAGGCATCGGTGAGGTAGCAGGCATCGGTGAGGTAGAAGGCATCAGTGAGGTAGGAGGCATCGGTGAGGTAGGAGGCATTGAACATGTAGATGGCGTCGATGAGGAAGAGGGATGAGTCATGTAGCTTAAACTGTCGTGTCCACTATATGACTGAGTATAAAGCTAGCCATTCACGGGCATTCCATTTGGAACGATTCCACGCCAGTGGCCGACGTCCAAATTGTCATGCCATTCACGAGTACGCTTGAAGTGGCGCCACTCCATTTAATTTTTCATTTTGTTCGATAGTTCGAGACAAGTGGATGTGAATTGTGAATTGTTGTGAATTTTTGTTTAAAATTAAAATGGATAACGAAGAAAAAGTTTTGCTTTTGTCAGCTGCTGCTTGTATTATAATTAAAAACAAAAGTGATAGCGTGAGCGTGATATAACCGAATTTCACGCGGGCAAAGCCGCTGGCGGGAGTCTAGTTTATAATATAAATAAATAAACCATTTATTAATCAATACAATTTAATTATCAAAAATAGGACAGATTTTTAAGCGTTCATGTAAGAATCATTTATTATATTGTTCATTGAGAGCAATACTGATTGCGATTGGGTATCATTTACTTCATTCGACAGGACAATAGTATCT
The DNA here is from genome assembly GCF_905220365.1 of Vanessa cardui. Classification (NCBI taxonomy): domain Eukaryota; kingdom Metazoa; phylum Arthropoda; class Insecta; order Lepidoptera; family Nymphalidae; genus Vanessa; species Vanessa cardui. Next base: position 2,860,921 of record NC_061150.1, on the reverse strand, counting down.
TCATTGTTAGAACTGTGTCCAACCCTGACATACTCTACTGTAGGAACGCTATCGATTACAACACGTGAAGTGTAGTTTAATTGATTGGTTGATCCTTGGAAAATTGCGTCATTAATGACTTTTTTGCAAAATAATCTCATTTCTGCTGGCAACGCCCGCATTTCTGCCGCCTCATATTGCCCAAAGACATCGGAAGAATCGAGGGGATTTTGTTTTCCGGAATCGATCGTGTCCAGCTTGTTGGAAATTTTGTTTAAAATTTTGTCTGCCGTATCCTTTGTTTTCTTAAAAGATGATACCTTTGAGCGTTTAGATGAAGAGCTCGCTTGAGACGAACTCGCTTGTGATTCAGGGGAAAAGACTTCTTCAACAGCAGACTGTAAGGAAACAATTTTATTAACCTCTCAAATGCCGGGCCGCGCCGGATATGTAATGCGCTAACTGCCGCGTGAAATACCGCGCTCGCGTAATTTTTCTATCCACGATTTTCAAACTAAAAATCACACTTATATAGTCCTTTTATATTTCTATATAGAGAGACATGCTTGGACTTTATTTTTTTGTATTTTATGTCACCGAATAATGAATAATTTATTCTATAGAGCCGTTTCTTTTGCATCCAAGAAAATTATCGAATAAAAAATAATTATTACAGTAATCACTTTTTTTTTGTCTTATTTCCTTTATTAACTATATAAGAATTGTTAAAACCATTTAAAATATACGATTTATAAGCTGTAATAATTTCAAATCAAGTTTGAAAATCGTTATAACTTCAATTATGTGAGCGTATATATACGCTCCGGCGCAGCAATGTGAGCGCAGATATACGTTCCGGCGCAATATGTATAGGATGTTGCATTTTATGCCAACATCATTATTTTTTAACAGAAGAGGTTTGAGATAAATAAGAATCCGTTTACATGAAAAATGTTAATTTATTGTTAAACATAAATATATACTTCGTTTTTTATATAACATCTTAACAACAGAATCGTACAATATTAAACTCTGGACTCTTTTTCGAGATTTTTGCTGCCGAAGTGCTCGCAAACGTTAGATCCGTTTCGATATCGTGTCGATTTGTTCCCTTGAAAGACGCGGATCCTTTTCGTTCATTTCGCGGATGTCCGCTTCTCGAGCTGGAAAGCTCTCTTAATAAATGTAAGAATATAAAAAAATCAAATAAGAAATATCGGGACGTGACGCCACAATTCGACCTTAATATTTCTTTTTCTGCCTATGTCCAAAAACTTATCAAGAACTTTACTATTTGATATTAAGATGCACCATTTGACAAATCCTTTGCTGTCATGTTCTCCAGGCTAGTTCCAGCCCTGGACAGTTTTGATTTCTTCCAGTCACACTCAACAGCTGTGCACGATGGCTGTTCACTCCTCCGGTGGATCCACGTGAGGAATTCAATAGCATGTTTGCAGCCTCCTTTAGATGCGACACAATTACATTGTACGGAAATAACAGCTTCCTCTTCTTCGTCTACTAGTACTGTAACGGCATATAGTAGCTTTCTTTGTAATTAGTTTCATTTACAAAATCCTTCATCGACCAGTCTATTGATACACCACGAATTAAACCTAATCGGGAAACATCTGATGGGTTTTAAGCTCACGCCAGAATTAGGGGATTCAGCAATGCGGGACACATGCGCAATAAATTGACCAGTCTTCGATGCCATATTTACGAAAGTTGATTACGAGAAATAGGTGTTTGTAAATATTTGATTCTAATCCAAGACCATTTATAAATGGCAGTATATAAGAATCATCAATCTTCTCTTAAAACAATTATAATTTCTAATGTCACTACTTTTTTAATTATAATTTGCTTTACCTAAGTATTCCTCAAAAGAGTCCTAAGCAAATCTTATAACATAGTTTTGTCTAACTTTCTCAGTTACATTTAAAAACAAAAGAAGGCGCAGTTTTGTACTAAGTGTAATATCTAGATAAATGTATTGCATTAAAATTACCACGAATTTCTTTTGATTTTGAATTCATTAATGTATACACATTTTCAAAAGGAACGGCTGCGACTATATATGGCCCCAAGTATAATAATTCGAATTTACTTATCTTTTTGTTTTGAGCTTTTGATCGTTTCGATCTCCTAATTTTCACCGTATCCGGATCCGTAATGGAACGTTTGGACAATGACTCAATATCAAGATTGTCAGCCGTTCTTTTACGGGAACATGTTTCCAATTGAGAGTTACCAACATTCAAAGCACAGCCAATTGGAGAGGAGGAGCAATTGCCAACTATAGCTTGGTGGGCAGTTTATCATACCTAAAATATATATAGGTCCGCCTATATAATCTATTAGGGTGTGGGGTGGATTTATGTGGACCAGGGCTTGGTGGATTGTACACAAGAGATGAAAATATCTCTTTTGCAATCCGGCGGAGGATCTGCGGACATTAGGAAAGCGAGATAAAAAAATTTATTGAGTGCTGTCACTAATACTCAGTGCATTATCCGTGGCAAAGTGTTTACCAGAATAGTGAAGGCATGTAGAGATTCTTTATTAACCTCACACAACTCACCTGTATGAGATTGGGAATATTTAAGACATCTGGCTGTGGATCTACACTGCGTCTTGTTGTCGCCATAACGACAACAGTTCACCCCAATTATAGTAGGGAGATTATAGGTTTCAACAGGAAGGGAGGTATGGAAGGAATAAATTTTACTGGGGAGAATTTGACCCTTAAAAGTTATAACAATTGCCTGAATTGGAATCCAGGTCACAACAACTTCGTTCACAGTTTTACGGTTTAATCGTCTCAATTTCATTATTTCCCCACAACCATGAGGCAGCTCGATAGACTCCGTAATCTCCTCTATAGACCAGTCAACCGGGACGCCTTTCACTCGACCCAGTCTTGTAATATGGTAAGTCGGTAACACTGCTTTGTTCTTAAAAGTATTTGCGCGAGGTATCTCCTATTCTGTCAATTTACTAATTATTCTTAATTCATCTTCTCCTCTGTCTTCTTTCAATGACATTCTCAAGTGTTCCCATTTTGCCAGATTTTCTTTTTTTTTTTTCTTGAACAAATTTAATATTTTTTTGTCATATAATTATTACGTAGTCCTTTTAATAGATGAGGTGCATCAAATAATGGAAAGATTTTTAAGTCATCAACTTCAAATGCTCTTTATTGTTTCTTAAATGCATCTCTTGTCTCTCTTTGCAGCATTTTACTGTGCTAACATTAGTAGTGGCTTGGTCACAAATAGTTGCTATTACAATTATGACAGCTTGTTCCACTTCTTTTATGGTGGCTATTAATATTTTTTTCAAATCAAACTTTCTGGTGGTACTTTCACATAAAGTAAATATTGGTTGCTTTCTCTTAGAATTAATACCTTTGATCATCAGAACTAGTGCATGATCAGCAATGTTTTTTGTTTTTTTAACTCCAAAGTCTTCAAAGTCAATTAATTACTTTTATTTTTAATTTAATTACCTTTATTTTTAAGTTCCCCATAAACAAAGCAAATAGTCCAGATGTTACGCGTCGTAGATAACGAAAACCAGTTTTCAAGCCAGATGTTATTACAATTCCTCAAGTAATGATTACTTACATCAGCCCGTACCCGTCCACTGCTGGACGTAGACCTCTCCAAGTGCACGCCACTGTGGTCTTTCTCCGGCTAATCGCATCCAGCTCCTGCCTGCCGCCTTGCGTAAATCGTCACTCCACCGTGCCTGAGGACGACCTACACTACGTTTGCCGAGACACGGTCTCCACTCTAGAACGCGTTTTCGCCAACGGTTGTCGGTTCTGCGACAAATATGACTAGCCCACTGCCACTTCAGCTTACTAATCCGATGGGCTATGTCGATGACTTTGGTTCTTTGACGGATCACCTCATTTCTGATGCGATCCCTCAGAGAAACGCCGAGCATAGCCCTTTCCATAGCACGCTGAGCGACTTTAAACTGGTGGACCGGCCTTGTCGTGAGTGTCCACGTTTCGGCTCCGTATGTCATGACGGGTAGGACGCACTGATTGAAGACTTTCGTCTTAACCCTCTGCGGCTGACGTGGCTTAATTTTTACTATTCAACTGATGTGTTAGTCCACTAGACACCATTTCAAGAGCAAATATATATGTGGCAACTAAGTGTGCAGTTAACTTTTTCATATTTATTAGATTATTAGCCTTCTTTATATATAAAATTTACTTGAATTAAAAAAACCACTTAGTACTTTCAAAATTAAACAACGTTTATTTACTTAACACAAATCAGTCTATGAATATCTTCTTACACATTATTACATAAAAAATTACAAAATCAAGCTATTTTTTTACTTAACATTAAACATTTTAAAAGTTAACAATTATATTAATCAGGCTACGAAATATGAGATACATCGGTTGGTTAAATTTAAAACTAGAGACTTTTAAAATCACAGCTTTGTTTGACAATTATCACACAGCAGCTTGGATCACTAAAGGCAAATTGGCTTCGAACAATCACAGCAACGGTATTTAGTTTGCCTTTTTATTTTTGTTGGACAAATTGAAAATAACTTTTTACCACTTGGTGGAACAGACCGAACAACTGGTGGTGGAGGGGGGATATCCTTGCCTAGAACTCTAGTGATAGTCATTCGGAGCGCCCTTGGTAATCTTTCATTGTACACTCTGTTTTTCATATGATTCAGAACCAAATCTCTAGCTATATGCAATAAAAAAGTTCCTCTCCTCATTTTGCTATCACTGTCATTACAACTTTGATACCATACAAAGCTATTTATTCCTGCCATGACCAATATTCTATAAAAGATTGCCATAAGCCAGCCATTTTTTGATGTTACGAAACTCTGAGAAATTTCGAATCGATCTATTTTTAGTAACGCTCTGATAAAGAATTAAAGCGTTCACTGCGTTTGTATCTAAAAGTATTGCCATGGCTTGGTTGGTGTACTATTTGACGTATTTCTTAGAGGTGTTTGATAAGCTGTCATTTGATCGGACAAATCAACTGCTATCTTGGTTCTATTGTAATCAATCTTATAGTTCCATAGCCGAGGCCAGCAGGTCCCGACAGTCATTGTGTTCTGGATTTTGGAGATTGTTTATAAAATCCAGCACTTATTCACCGCTGCGTCCTCTCCTCCAAAACCAAGGTTGTCAGTGCATAGGCCCCATTCAAATTTGACTGTTTGTAATTTTATACCTATTTAAATATATATTTGACAAATCAAAACATAATTGCAAGTGACACACGCATTAATTATCATATGAAAACAGGTGGATTTTCTTGGGACGTGACGTGACGTGACTATTTTTAATAACACATAACTGATAAAAATTTCTTTAACTTCATTTCTTTCATTAATTTCTCACTTTCCTTTTCTGTGGCAGAATTTCTTTCACGTGTAGCAGCAATTCTTGAAGTGAAATGTCGCATGACGTTTTTGAAAAAATCCTTACAAATTGGTTTCGTAATCGTTTTACCGTTTTCCTGAACAACATTAAGAAATAAGACTATTGTTTTAGGAAAAGCTTTGAAGCAATGTTTTGGTTCGCCTTTTGCCTCCCCAAGAACTTATATGCATATACATTATTAAACCCAGTTTTTTTGTCACTAAAAATTATAGATTATGGTTCAGAATACTTCTTTTAGATATTCTCGTAGTCTTTGGAGGCACCTGCACGCGCTTCCGAAGTACGCACAGTCATGGATATTGTTGCACTTGTACTGTCCTCTGCACTTTTCTCCTTTTCTTCCCTTTTCTAATAAGATTAATGTCCGTAAATATCCGTAATTCCATGAGGCACGTCGAGTAATGGTCGAATATTAGCTCTTCTAAATCGCTCTCCAAAACGTTGGAGCGTCCTATATACCATGGAGCACCCGTCGTTTAAGAACCGCTTCTCGAAAGTACTAAACGAATAATTAACTAAGTTCCTCTTTTATTGTTTCATGTATACGAAAAACACCATTATTTTTTGAAGTATCAGGCCTACGTTGTACACTCCCATATTTTCTCTATTATCATCTTCAGGAATGGCTTCATTATCCATAGTGTTGAGTTGCTCTGCCAGAAATTCTCTAACCATTTTATTGAATGAGGAGGGAACCAAGAAGATGATTCGATATACGATACGTTATCCTGAGACAACAACTTTGATGGATTACTGATGTGAAAACTCAGGACAGTCCTTATCTGTGTGAAAGTGATTACCTGAGCAATCTGTGTGGCGTTACCTTTACTTACATTACAGGACTCACTTATTGTGGTATTTAGGGCAGTTAAAATACATAGACTGTGTTCGACACTGAGTTTTAATATGACCATAAAGACAGCAGTTTAGGCACTGGATTGTGGGAAGTTTATATGTTTCAACAGGAAGGGAAGTATGTTAGGAAAATACTTTAGTGGGAATCATTTTCCCTTTAAATGTGATTACTGTAGATAGGGAATTCCCCTAATCAAACCCATTCTAGTAACATTGAAAGTCGGTACAGTTGCTTTGTATTTGCACGCTGCGTTACTACTACTCATTAAAAATTCTTCACATTAGGTACTACGACCTACACTATCCTCATTAATAGTGTATTCTGTATTTCCTCCTGAATCTGAGTAACTTTAAAAGTAGTTAAATTGACTTTTGTTATAACCAAGTAACATTTAAGAAAAGATAAAAGCATATAAGCAAAAAAACAAATTAGTAAATTTTAAACAGATTTATGATTTTTAATAGGCCTAAAGGGAAACTTCACTGACGGTTAGCACTGACCCCGTTAGCAGAGACCGTGTTAAAAATAAAATCTCGTTCCTTATACATGATTATTTCAAAGTGTATTTCAGATTAGCAACGAATGCCAAGCATGCGTGAGTCAAAATATTTAAAAATAAAAACTTTTAAGCAATAATTATATTAAATATTTAATAAAATCAACTACTTTGCGTCCGGTTGATGAATGAATGAATTTCCAAATGTTTGGCTTTTTATAGGCAGCTGTTGATTGTGGTGGGGCTCAGTGTAAAGTATGCAAACGTTCCATTGTTTCTTAATTACTCTATTATCTTCTTTTGTTTAGTCTTTTATATTACAAACTTCGAAGTAACATGCTATGCAGCGATAGGTAGGTACGGTGCACGTTACATAGTTTCTAGGTAAGGTATCTTAGATACTATAACTCTAATATTACAGTCAAATAAAAAGAACTCATATTTAGAATAATATTGTTTTACATAATTAAAATCTAACAAAATCTGTAAGCTATGAAATGTCTATTCTTAAATTCAAGTAAGGTATTTTAAACACAGGCTCATTTCCCAGTAGATTTCTACGCTAACTCATCAGGTTTGATTCCGTTTTATCGCCGCCATATAGTACTCGTCCAAGCCCACTTTAGCCAATATTCTGCAATTGCGATCTCGCCGACTGAATAATAAAAGCCTGTAACTGCCCCGTGCCCCGACTTCGCTCACGCGGTACTCGTAGTGCTTCTGAGATTCTTTCAACAGAATCGCACGTTCCAGGTAGTACTGCAGCCACTGGCGGACGTGTCCCGCGCAGTAGTAATTGTCTTGACACCATTGTCAGAAATTGCTCTTGATCTGGTTCGATCTTGTACCGACACGGGCAAGAAACGTAGTCACAGTGTGAACAGTCATCCACGTTTATGAACCCGATGAAATTGGAGAGCTTAGAGATATAGGTGAATTGGCGTATACCTGGAGGTGTGATACCTCCGAACAGTGGTACCAAGCTGTTGAGGCATATTTGCAGACATTTTTCTCCCATAATTTCGTAATGGAAAAGGTAATTGATGCTCGGCCGTTTTCCATTGTAGAACGTGGCATCTAAAGTCTTCACGTTTAACTCTGTCAACAATTGTGTGGAACAGCTTGCTTCTGCCGGTGCGGATATTGTTTTACGTTTATCACGCCTTGCAACACCACTGTAAGTGATAGTGGAGTGATGTGTAGTAAGTAGCACGTTACCTAGCCGTTACCGCTAGTGCCGTCCAAGCTTGACTTGATTGTATCTAACACAAAGTTGTCATGAGCGAAACTAAATTTGAAATTGGAGTTACGTAAGAGGGAACAGTCTCAATACTTTACCTGCACAACTCTGCATCATCTTACACAACTAAGAGGAACAAAACAAATAAAAGTAGACATACTAAACACAACCATTTCAATCTGCAGTACTTTTAGACTTATGAAGACTATTCAACACTCTTAACTCTGTTGAGATGCAGCTGCACCCGATCCGTAACCACTGATGCTGCGAGTCGAGTTAAGCAACAATTGTGTGTCCGTACGTTCACCCGTGAAATAATATTCCAAGATGGCTGGATTATCTCGATGCACTTTTGCAATCATCGCATGGAACATCTCTTTAGATTATTTAAGAAGAATCGCTGACACTAAATATTTGGTCAGCCACGCAGAGACGTGCGCGGTGCAGTACTGATGGCGGTGGAGATGGTTCGTCCACTCGCTTCCAGGAGATACCACTTCATGTGGATTTTTGTCACAAGAACGAATTTCGTCGGCAACCGCCTTGCACTTCTCAAAACCAAGCTCTACCTCGACGAACTTCAGTATCTTAGGCACCCTCACAAAATCTCGTTCACCTGGTCGCTCCCTCCAAAATAGGGGCCAGAGCCAGTCCCAATTTATCAGCAGGCGATCTTCTTCCGGCCGAGTTGCATCGAAGTTATAGTTGACGAGTCATATTTCCCTATTGAGAAAAGTTGCGTCCCGGTCTCGCATCGACCTACCAAACTGTTTATATGCAGTCATGAAATGTATAAATTCGTTAAAGGCAAGAGGGACCACACGGGATATAAAAAGCCCGCGGATCGTGAAGGTGTCGACCGGGAAAGTAAGTGCTCTGTCTTGATCTTCTTGAGACGTCATGTTGAGTTCTTGATTTCATGTAATGTTTCTTCGTAAACGTTCGCCGTTTAACGTGTAGTCATCGACAAAGCGCAAGTCAATTTAAACTAAGCCCGCCGTACGAGATCAGGAACACATGACAGGGATAACAAAGCAAATTGCGATTAACAACCTAAAACTCGCGGCTTAATTTTCGGCTTGGTATAACCGTCGTTCGCAATATGAGTAATTGAATATTTCTGTATAATGTCAATCAGATTTTTATTGTTATGCAATTATACGATTTACAATTCATCTTGCGCTCACACGGGGCGAGCCATGAGAGTTAAGGCTTCGAATTTGGTATACCTTTAACGACGTTAAATTGCTGTACTCGACGCATCGTCTTAGCTCGGCAGTCCGTAATAGGAATGCTGGCGACTTATCGTGAAAACCAGGGCAAGAGTTTGTATCTTAAGTATACAGGTAAAACATACCTATTGAGCACATACATATTGATAGTGCCGTCGGCAGTCTATGGCCTACCAAACGCGGTTGACGGCTTGCATGTCAACGAAGCTAGTTCTTACCATGTTTCACTAATGAACCATTAAATAGAAATAAGAGGCTATGGTGTGTGATAGCTAAGCTGGGTGTGCTCTATGGCAATTAGAAAATGCAACGTACATTAATATTGTAGAAACTGGTGCTTTCGCCCTTCCCATACAACTTCCCTTCATTCTGTACAAAAGACGAACAGACATTGAAGCAAAAAGTATACATACTTAAAAACAATTTAATCAGTACTTAATATAATACTTAACATTAGATTTATCACGCCACGAATAAACTTCTGACTCGATTTTTTGAAGAAGGGCTAGAATAACTAAGAGAGCGCGTCGAATCAAGTAAAATATGTGTGTCCTTACTGCTTGGCATTGAATTGATTGGTTGATCCTTGGAAAATTGCGTCATTAATGACTTTTTTGCAAAATAATCTCATTTCTGCTGGCAACGCCCGCATTTCTGCCGCCACATATTGCCCAAAGACATCGGAAGAATCGAGGGGATTTTGTTTTCCGGAATCGATCGTGTCCAGCTTGTTGGAAATTTTGTTTAAAATTTTGTCTACCGTATCCTTTGTTTTCTTAAAAGATGATACCTTTGAGCGTTTAGATGAAGAGCTCGCTTGAGACGAACTCGCTTGTGATTCAGGGGAAAAGACTTCTTCAACAGCAGACTGTAAGGAAACAATTTTATTAACCTCTCAAATGCCGGGCCGCGCCGGATATGTAATGCGCTAACTGCCGCGTGAAATACCGCGCTCGCGTAATTTTTCTATCCACGATTTTCAAACTAAAAATCACACTTATATAGTCCTTTTATATTTCTATATAGAGAGACATGCTTGGACTTTATTTTTTTGTATTTTATGTCACCGAATAATGAATAATTTATTCTATAGAGCCGTTTCTTTTGCATCCAAGAAAATTATCGAATAAAAAATAATTATTACAGTAATCACTTTTTTTTTGTCTTATTTCCTTTATTAACTATATAAGAATTGTTAAAACCATTTAAAATATACGATTTATAAGCTGTAATAATTTCAAATCAAGTTTGAAAATCGTTATAACTATCAATTATGTGAGCGTAGATATCATTCCGGCGCAGCAATGTGAGCGCAGATATACGTTCCGGCGCAATATGTATAGGATGTTGCATTTTATGCCAACATCATTATTTTTTAACAGAAGAGGTTTGAGATAAATAAGAATCCGCTTACATGAAAAATGTTAATTTATTGTTAAACATAAATATATACTTCGTTTTTTATATAACATCTTAACAACAGAATCGTACAATATTAAACTCTGGACTCTTTTTCGAGATTTTTGCTGCCGAAGTGCTCGCAAACGTTAGATCCATTTCGATATCGTGTCGATTTGTTCCCTTGAAAGACGCGGATCCTTTTCGTTCATTTCGCGGATGTCCGCTTCTCGAGTCGGAAAGCTCTCTTAATAAATGTAAGAATATAAAAAAATCAAATAAGAAATATCGGGACGTGACGCCACAATTCGACCTTAATATTTCTTTTTCTGCCTATGTCCAAAAACTTATCAAAAACTTTACTATTTGATATTAAGATGCACCATTTGACAAATCCTTTGCTGTCATGTTCTCCAGGCTAGTTCCAGCCCTGGACAGTTTTGATTTCTTCCAGTCACACTCTACAGCTGTGCACGATGGCTGTTCACTCCTCCGGTGGATCCACGTGAGGAATTATGTTTGCAGCCTCCTTTAGATGCGACACAATTACATTGTACGGAAATAACAGCTTCCTCTTCTTCGTCTACTATGTAGTACTGTAACGGCATATAGTAGCTTTCTTTGTAATTAGTTTCATTTACAAAATCCTTCATCGACCAGTCTATTGATACACCACAAATTAAACCTAATCGGGAAACATCTGATGGGTTTTAAGCTCACGCCAGAATTAGGGGATTCAACAATGCGGGACACATGCGCAATAAATTGACCAGTCTTCGATGCCATATTTACGAAAGTTGATTACGAGAAATAGGTGTTTGTAAATATTTGATTCTAATCCAAGACCATTTATAAATGGCAGTATATAAGAATCATCAATCTTCTCTTAAAACAATTATAATTTCTAATGTCACTACTTTTTTAATTATAATTTGCTTTACCTAAGTATTCCTCAAAAGAGTCCTAAGCAAATCTTATAACATAGTTTTGTCTAACTTTCTCAGTTACATTTAAAAACAAAAGAAGGCGCAGTTTTGTACTAAGTGTAATATCTAGATAAATGTATTGCATTAAAATTACCACGAATTTCTTTTGATTTTGAATTCATTAATGTATACACATTTTCAAAAGGAACGGCTGCGACTATATATGGCCCCAAGTATAATAATTCGAATTTACTTATCTTTTTGTTTTGAGCTTTTGATCGTTTCGATCTCCTAATTTTCACCGTATCCGGATCCGTAATGGAACGTTAGGACAATGACTCAATATCAAGATTGTCAGCCGTTCTTTTACGGGAACATGTTTCCAATTGAGAGTTACCAACATTCAAAGCACAGCCAATTGGAGAGGAGGAGCAATTGCCAACTATAGCTTGGTGGGCAGTTTATCATACCTAAAATATATATAGGTCCGCCTATATAATCTATTAGGGTGTGGGGTGGATTTATGTGGACCAGGGCTTGGTGGATTGTACACAAGAGATGAAAATATCTCTTTTGCAATCCGGCGGAGGATCTGCGGACATTAGGAAAGCGAGATAAAAAATTTTATTGAGTGCTGTCACTAATACTCAGTGCATTATCCGTGGCAAAGTGTTTACCAGAATAGTGAAGGCATGTAGAGATTCTTTATTAACCTCACACAACTCACCTGTATGAGATTGGGAATATTTAAGACATCTGGCTGTGGATCTACACTGCGTCTTGTTGTCGCCATAACGACAACAGTTCACCCCAATTATAGTAGGGAGATTATAGGTTTCAACAGGAAGGGAGGTATGGAAGGAATAAATTTTACTGGGGAGAATTTGACCCTTAAAAGTTATAACAATTGCCTGAATTGGAATCCAGGTCACAACAACTTCGTTGACAGTTTTACGGTTTAATCGTCTCAATTTCATTATTTCCCCACGACCATGAGGCAGCTCGATAGACTCCGTAATCTCCTCTATAGACCAGTCAACCGGGACGCCTTTCACTCGACCCAGTCTTGTAATATGGTAAGTCGGTAACACTGCTTTGTTCTTAAAAGTATTTGCGCGAGGTATCTCCTATTCTGTCAATTTACTAATTATTCTTAATTCATCTTCTCCTTTGTCTTCTTTCAATGACATTCTCAAGTGTTCCCATTTTGCCAGATTTTCTTTTTTTTTTCTTGAACAAATTTAATATTTTTTTGTCATATAATTATTACGTAGTCCTTTTAATAGATGAGGTGCATCAAATAATGAAAAGATTTTTAAGTCATCAACTTCAAATGCTCTTTATTGTTTCTTAAATGCATCTCTTGTCTCTCTTTGCAGCATTTTACTGTGCTAACATTAGTAGTGGCTTGGTCACAAATAGTTGCTATTACAATTATGACAGCTTGTTCCATTTCTTTTATGGTGGCTATTAATATTTTTTTCAAATCAAACTTTCTGGTGGTACTTTCACATAAAGTAAATATTGGTTGCTTTCTCTTAGAATTAATACCTTTGATCATCAGAACTAGTGCATGATCAGCAATTTTTTTTGTTTTTTTAACTCCAAAGTCTTCAAAGTCAATTAATTACTTTTATTTTTAATTTAATTACCTTTATTTTTAAGTTCCCCATAAACAAAGCAAATAGTCCAGATGTTACGCGTCGTAGATAACGAAAACCAGTTTTCAAGCCAGATGTTATTATAATTCCTCAAGTAATGATTACTTACATCAGCCCGTACCCGTCCACTGCTGGACGTAGACCTCTCCAAGTGCACGCCACTGTGGTCTTTCTCCGGCTAATCGCATCCAGCTCCTGCCTGCCGCCTTGCGTAAATCGTCACTCCACCGTGCCTGAGGACGACCTACACTACGTTTGCCGAGACACGGTCTCCACTCTAGAACGCGTTGTCGGTTCTGCGACAAATATGACTAGCCCACTTCCACTTCAGCTTACTAATCCGGTGGGCTATGTCGATGACTTTGGTTCTTTGACGAATCACCTCATTTCTGATGCGATCCCTCAGAGAAACGCCGAGCATAGCCCTTTCCATAGCACGCTGAGCGACTTTAAACTGGTGGACCGGCCTTGTCGTGAGTGTCCACGTTGCGGCTCCGTATGTCATGACGGGTAGGACGCACTGATTGAAGACTTTCGTCTTAACCCTCTGCGGCTGACGTGGCTTAATTTTTACTATTCAACTGATGTGGTAGTCCACTAGACACCATTTCAAGAGCAAATATATATGTGGCTACTAAGTGTGCAGTTAACTTTTTCATATTTATTAGATTATTAGCCTTCTTTATATATAAAATTTACTTGAATTAAAAAAACCACTTAGTACTTTCAAAATTAAACTACGTTTATTTACTTAACACAAATCAGTCTATGAATATCTTCTTACACATTATTACATAAAAAATTACAAAATCAAGCTATTTTTTTACTTAACATTAAACATTTTAAAAGTTAACAATTATATTAATCAGGCTACGAAATATGAGATACATCGGTTGGTTAAATTTAAAACTAGAGACTTTTAAAATCACAGCTTTGTTTGACAATTATTATCACACAGCAGCTTGGATCACTAAAGGCAAATTGGCTTCGAACAATCACAGCAACGGTATTTAGTTTGCCTTTTTATTTTTGTTGGACAAATTGAACATAACTTTTTACCACTTGGTGGAACAGACCGAACAACTGGTGGTGGAGGGGGGATATCCTTGCCTAGAACTCTAGTGATAGTCATTCGGAGCGCCCTTGGTAATCTTTCATTGTACACTCTGTTTTTCATATGATTCAGAACCAAATCTCTAGCTATATGCAATAAAAAAGTTCCTCTCCTCATTTTGCTATCACTGTCATTACAACTTTGATACCATACAAAGCTATTTATTCCTGCCATGACCAATATTCTTTAAAAGATTGCCATAAGCCATCCATTTTTTGATGTTACGAAACTCTGAGAAATTTCGAATCTATCTTTTTTTAGTAACGCTCTGATAAAGAATTAAAGCGTTCACTGCGTTTGTATCTAAAAGTATTGCCATGGCTTGGTTGGTGTACTATTTGACGTATTTCTTAGAGGTGTTTGATAAGCTGTCATTTGATCGGACAAATCAACTGCTATCTTGGTTCTATTGTAATCGATCTTATAGTTCCATAGCCGAGGCCAGCAGGTCCCGGCGGTCATTGTGTTCTGGATTTTGGAGATTGTTTATAAAATCCAGCACTTATTCACCGCTGCGTCCTCTCCTCCAAAACCAAGGTTGTCAGTGCATAGGCCCCATTCAAATTTGACTGTTTGTAATTTTATACCTATTTAAATATATATTTGACAAATCAAAACATAATTGCAAGTGACACACGCATAAATTATCATATGAAAACAGATGGATTTTCTTGGGACGTGACGTGACGTGACTATTTTTAATAACACATAACTGATAAAAATTTCTTTAACTTCATTTCTTTCATTAATTTCTCACTTTCCTTTTCTGTGGCAGAATTTCTTTCACGTGTAGCAGCAATTCTTGAAGTGAAATGTCGCATAACGTTTTTGAAAAAATCCTTACAAATTGGTTTCGTAATCGTTTTCCTGAACAACATTAAGAAATAAGACTATTGTTTTAGGAAAAGATTTGAAGCAATGTTTTGGTTCGCCTTTTGCCTCCCCAAGAACTTATATGCATATACATTATTAAACCCAGTTTTTTTGTCACTAAAAATTATAGATTATGGTTCAGAATATTTCTTTTTAGATATTCTCGTAGTCTTTGGAGGCACCTGCACGCGCTTCCGAAGTACGCACAGTCATGGATATTGTTGCACTTGTACTGTCCTCTGCACTTTTCTCCTTTTCTTCCGTTTTCTAATAAGATTAATGTCCGTAAATATCCGTAATTCCATGAGGCACGTCGAGTAATAGTCGAATATTAGCTCTTCTAAATCGCTCTCCAAAACGTTGGAGCGTCCTATATACCATGGAGCACCCGTCGTTTAAGAACCGCTTCTCGAAAGTACTAAACGAATAATTAACTAAGTTCCTCTTTTATTGTTTCATGTACACGAAAAACACCATTATTTTTTGAAGTATCAGGCCTACGTTGTACACTCCCATATTTTCTCTATTATCATCTTCAGGAATGGCTTCATTATCCATAGTGTTGAGTTGCTCTGCCAGAAATTATCTAACCATTTTATTGAATGAGGAGGGAACCAAGAAGATGATTCGATATACGATACGTTATCCTAAGACAACAACTTTGATGGATTACTGACGTGAAAACTCAGGACAGTCCTTATCTGTGTGAAAGTGATTACCTGAGCAATCTGTGTGGCGTTACCTTTACTTACATTACAGGACTCACTTATTGTGGTATTTTGGGCAGTTAAAATACATAGACTGTGTTCGACACTGAATTTTAATATGACCATAAAGACAGCAGTTTAGGCACTGGATTGTGGGAAGTTTATATGTTTCAACAGGAAGGGAAGTATGTTAGGAAAATACTTTAGTGGGAATCATTTTCCCTTTAAATGTGATTACTGTAGATAGGGAATTCCCCTAATCAAACCCATTCTAGTAACATTGAAAGTCGGTACAGTAGCTTTGTATTTGCACGCTGCGTTACTACTATTCATTAAAAATTCTTCACATTAGGTACTACGGCCTACACTATCCTCATTAATAGTGTATTCTGTATTTCCTCCTGAATCTGAGTAACTTTAAAAGTAGTTAAATTGACTTTTGTTATAACCAAGTAACATTTAAGAAAAGATAAAAGCATATAAGCAAAAAAAAACAAATTAGTAAATTTTAAACAGATTTATGATTTTTAATAGGCCTAAAGGGAAACTTCACTGACGGTTAGCACTGACCCCGTTAGCAGAGACCGTGTTAAAAATAGAATCTCGTTCCTTATACATGATTATTTCAAAGTGTATTTCAGATTAGCAACGAATGCCAAGCATGCGTGAGTCAAAATATTTAAAAATAAAAACTTTTAAACAATAATTATATTAAATATTTAATAAAATCAACTTTAAAGTATAACTTCACTACTTTGTATCCGGTTGATGAATGAATGAATTTCCAAATGTTTGGCTTTTTAAAGGCAGCTGTTGATTGTGGTGGGGCTCAGTGCAAAGTATGCAAACGTTCCATTGTTTCTTAATTACTCTATTATCTTCTTTTGTTTAGTCTTTTATATTACAAACTTCGAAGTAACATGCTATGCAGCGATAGGTAGGTACGGTGCACGTTACATAGTTTCTAGGTAAGGTATCTTAGATACTATAACTCTAATATTACAGTCAAATAAAAAGAACTCATATTTAGAATAATATTGTTTTACATTATTAAAATCTAACAAAATCTGTAAGCTATGAAATGTCTATTCTTAAATTAAAGTAAGGTATTTTAAACACAGGCTCATTTCCCAGTAGATTTCTACGCTAACTCATCAGGTTTGATTCCGTTTTATCGCCGCCATATAGTACTCGTCCAAGCCCACTTTAGCCAATATTCTGCAATTGCGATCTCGCCGACTGAATAATAAAAGCCTGTAACTGCCCCGTGCCCCGACTTCGCTCACGCGGTACTCGTAGTGCTTCTGAGATTCTTTCAACAGAATCGCACGTTCCAGGTAGTACTGCAGCCACTGGCGGACGTGTCCCGCGCAGTAGTAATTATCTTGACACCATTGTCAGAAATTGCTCTTGATCTGGTTCGATCTTGTACCGACACGGGCAAGAAGCGTAGTCACAGTGTGAACAGTCATCCACGTTTATGAACCCGATGAAATTGGAGAGCTTAGAGATATAGGTGAATTGGCGTATACCTGGAGGTGTGATACCTCCGAACAGTGGTACCAAGCTGTTGAGGCATATTTGCAGACATTTTTCTCCCATAATTTCGTAATGGAAAAGGTACTTGATGCTCAGCCGTTTTCCATTGTAGAACGTGGCTTCTAAAGTCTTCACGTTTAACTCTGTCAACAATTGTGTGGAACAGCTTGCTTCTGCCGGTGCGGATATTGTTTTACGTTTATCACGCCTTGCAACACCACTGTAAGTGATAGTGGAGTGATGTGTAGTAAGTAGCACGTTACCTAGCCGTTACCGCTAGTGCCGTCCAAGCTTGACTTGATTGTATCTAACACAATGTTGTCATGAGCGAAACTAAATTTGAAATTGGAGTAACGTAACAGGGAACAGTCTCAATACTTTACCTGCACAACTCTGCATCATTTTACACAACTAAGAGGAACAAAACAAATAAAAGTAGACGTACTAAACACAACCATTTTTTTCAATCTGCAGTACTTTTAGACTTATGAAGACTATTCAACACTCTTAACTCTGTTGAGATGCAGCTGCACCCGATCCGTAACCACTGATGCTGCGAGTCGAGTTAAGCAACAATTGTGTGTCCGTACGTTCACCCGTGAAATAATATTCCAAGATGGCTGAATTATCTCGATGCACTTTTGCAATCATCGCATGGAACATCTCTTTAGATTATTTAAGAAGAATCGCCGACACTAAATATTTGGTCAGCCACGCAGAGACGTGCGCGGTGCAGTACTGATGGCGGTGGAGATGGTTCGTCCACTCGCTTCCAGGAGATACCACTTCATGTGGATTTTTGTCACAAGAACGAATTTCGTCGGCAACCGCCTTGCACTTCTCAAAACCAAGCTCTACCTCGACGAACTTCAGTATCTTAGGCACCCTCACAAAATCTCGTTCACCTGGTCGCTCCCTCCAAAATAGGGGCCAAAGCCAGTCCCAATTTATCAGCAGGCGATCTTCTTCCGGCCGAGTTGCATCGAAGTTATAGTTGACGAGCCATATTTCCCTATTGAGAAAAGTTGCGTCCCGGTCTCGCATCGACCTACCAAACTGTTTATATGCAGTCATGAAATGTATAAATTCGTTAAAGGCAAGAGGGACCACACGGGATATAAAAAGCCCGCGGATCGTGAAGGTGTCGACCGGGAAAGTAAGTGCTCTGTCTTGATCTTCTTGAGACGTCATGTTGAGTTCTTGATGTCATGTAATGTTTCTTCGTAAACGTTCGCCGTTTAACGTGTAGTCATCGACAAAGCGCAAGTCAATTTAAACTAAGCCCGCCGTACGAGATCAGGAACACATGACAGGGATAACAAAGCAAATTGCGATTAACAACCTAAAACTCGCGGCTTATTTTTCGGCTTGGTATAACCGTCGTTCGCAATATGAGTAATTGAATATTTCTGTATAATGTCAATCAGATTTTTATTGTTATGCAATTATACGATTTACAATTCATCTTGCGCTCACACGGGGCGAGCCATGAGAGTTAAGGCTTCGCTTCAATTTGGTATACCTTTAACGACGTTAAATTGCTGTTCTCGACGCATCGTCTTAGCTCGGCAGTCCGTAATAGGAATGCTGGCGACTTATCGTGAAAACCAGGGCAAGAGTTTGTATCTTAAGTATACAGGTAAAACATACCTATTGAGCACATTATCTGGCGGCGATCTGCCACAAAAACAGGAATTGTGCAAACACCGCACGACCGCACTGATCGCACTGGTCCATATGGACACGCTTTTCAACGAATTTGCTATCTTTGAGAGTCTGACGAAATTTCTGAAACTCGAAGGGACTACCCCACCGAATACAGGTGTCAGGGTATCCCAGATGATGAGCAGCCGATCTTCCTCTGCTCATGTGGCATCGAAGTTGTATAGTATTTTGAAGACATCGCCGTTGAAGAAAGTTTCTTGAATTTTGTTCGTGGACAGGGGAAACCGTCTATATTCATGGTAAAACTTCAAATAACGTTGCAAGGGCCCCCATACCGTCGGCGAAAGCCATGTTTTGTGAAGTCATCTACCGTGAAATCTTGTGACGTTTCGTACTTCTGTGCTGCCTTTGTGGGGCGATAAAGTTCTGCGGCTCTATAACCTTTTGTTTGCGTCAAGTGCATGGGCGTACTCAGGTTCCGGGCCAGAGGGGGGGGGGGGGGGCAAATCTTATTTTTATAAGCTAGGTGAGGTGGTTTTTAAAAATAAAAAAACTTAAATTAAAATAGATAAAATCTTTTTATATAAATTCTTCTTATACAATGGCTATTTTAAAAGTAATTTTCGTCGGTCTTCAGCAAAACGATTTAGGATGCCTTCCGTGAAAGAATCACTCATACTTTTAACAAATTCTCTGTGCACACTGAGCATACAAAGCCCATTCAATCTATCTTCTGTCATAGTCGATCTTAGCCACGTTTTTACACGTCTAAGTGTACTAAACGACCTTTCAATCGTAGCAGTGGAATACGGCATTGCCAGCAGAATTTCTAAGGCTATCTTGACCTTCGGGTAAAAAGAATCTGCTTCTTGTATTAACTCCGCTATTCCAATATTTTCAAAATCCTGCTGCTGCTTATTTATCCAAAACGTGCGCCAAAGTTCGGCTTCAGACGTGATCCCTTCTAATTCATAAAAATCAGATACTTCCTCTAAATTTAAACTGTAATTTTGATTATCTGAGTAGTGTGTAACAATGAAAGTGTAAACGCTGGTGAATGCTGTCTGCTAAATCTCGCCTCTAATGAAGATGACAAAGAATCCAAATAAGGCACGTATAACGAGCGACGAAAATACTCGCTAAGTGAAGCAGCTGGTTGATTTGACCTATGTTGTTGGCGGCTTGCTGTTCTTGGTAAACGTAGGTCAATTTTTAAAGCCGTAGCAATTTTTTCAGCTGATTTGATTAAATCTTCGCTCCCTTGTTCCGCGGAACGCTGGTGTTCTGCAACTGCAGTAGTTATTGTTTCTATATGTTCTGCACATCTTAATAAGTCTAGCGTTTTAGATTGCAATATGTTTGCGACGGGTTGCAGCATAGAATTATATTTGTCTATAATACATAGAGCAAATATAAATGTAGTTTGGCTGACAGCAGATAGTAACTGAAAAGCTACTTTCATTGTGGCAGAATTACCTTCCCGAGAAAGTTTTTCTAAACCTTCTGCAATTTGGACAAATTATTTCTTAAACATCGAAATACTTTGGTATTTATGGGACCATCTTGTTTCACACAGCAATGGTATTTTTGGTGCATATCTTTGACGCAGAACCGATTCCCTGAAAAATTTATCGTATCTTTTACGGTTCCAATGCAGTTGCGGATCTCAGACACATGATTTAAATCGTTTACCACGAGGTTTAATCTGTGGCAGGCGCAGTGAAAATATAAACCCTTTTTATAAGTTTCTCTCAATATTTTCTGGACTCCACCATCTTTTCCCGCCATAGTAGCACATCCGTCATAGCCTTGTCCCACGCATTTATTAGCGTCAATATTTAACGTATTAATAAATCTATTTATTTCAGCAGCTATCGTTTGGGCATCCATTTTTTCCAACTCTACGAAGCCCATAAATACTTCTTTAACGTTTTTTTTCCTTTTGATCGTAATATCGAAGACCTATTGCTAGTTGTTCCTTACCAGATATATCTGCTGATTCATCAGCCAAAATACTGAAAGCACTTGCGGCTCTAATGTTATCGACCAGTTTTTCTCTTATTAAAATACCGCATATGTTTAAAATTTCATTTTGCATCTTCGGGGACGTATATTGAGCATTCTTTTGATTCTTTTCTAAATGTTGCCGCAAAATTTCATCACCAGACTTTATTTAATTGAAGCAAATCTTGAAAAACGCCGTCAGCCTTTTCTTTTCCTCTCAATGGCAAATCATGTGTTCCACAAAAAACTATTGTACTGATTATAGGTAGCAATGCATTTCTATTGTCTTCAATAATTTTTTCGTGGCCTTTTTGCAATGTAACTTGTACATTTGTTTTAATGTTACTAAAAGAATTGGCAGACGATTTGAGCAGTAGACATTATATTGGTACCATTACCACAAAGTGGTACCGACTCCAAAGAAATTATTTTTAACATTTTAGTTTTGGAGTCGGTTAAAGTTTTTGTTAAAAAGTTTTCATTTTACCATTTTTAGTGTTTACATAAAATGATTACCTCATAAACATTTTAGGACTAAGCCTACCCTTACCAGTATCACGTTAGCCCTAACTACTACCTAGTTACCATCGACCAATTGCAATACCTACTGTCCTCTAACTCCTAACCGTTAAGGAGTTCTGTAGCTTCATCATCAGCACAGCAGCATCAGATGTATTTTCAAGCATATCTTACAAGGATAACGTTAGCCCCACCCACTACTAAATAGTTTCTATCAACCAAATGCAGTACTGTCTCCCAACTCCTAATTATTAAAGAGTTCTATAGCTTCATCATCAGCACAGCAGCATCAGATGTTGATACCCGGAAGCAAACACCAGAGTAAAACATGATTACGTAACAAAAGCAATATGCAAGCATACAATTTTCGGTAGATGCCCTCGATTTCTCCAGGATTCCATCATCAGATCATGACATCTTGACAATAGGACCAACTAGAAACCAAACCCTGTCGAATAAAAAAATAATTTTACGAATCGGTTCAGGCGTCTTCGAGTAATCGGGGAACATGCCTAAAAAAATTAAAAAAAGATTCCCGCCGAATTGAGAACTTCCTCCTTTTTTTGAAGTCTGTTAAAAAATACGTTTATTTCTTCGGCATGACTACAAAAAAAAAGTAAAAACCGCCTTCAGACAACCAATAGCCGCGAAAGATCAACCAAGACCACTGGAATTATGTCTTTTCTTTTGACATCTTAAACAATTGTGATTGTCTTGTTTTATTTATTTATTTATTTTTCATTCAAAGTTTTATTATAGTAAATCAGAATATAAATAGAAATAATACATATAGGTACCTACTTAGGTCCTAATTATATTCAGTAACAAAACCTTATTTATGTCGAAACTCGTGCACTTTGAAAACCATTACTTGTCAAACAAATGCAAGCTGCTCGCTCGTACTCACTCCCCGCTTTCGCGGCACTCGATGTCGCTCGGTACGATTGGGTTATCTTCGTGTCGTGTAGGCGCGCGGGCGGGCTTCGCAGCGCTGCCGTAGTAACTATTAAGTAATCTGTGGCGCTGCGCTGCTAGCAAGCTGTTATGGGTATGGGTAATGAACGCGCCGCGTAATATAGGGCTGTTAAAATATTGTATTAATAATACAAACAAATGGCAAAAAAATGTTTTCTTAATTTTTATCGATAAAAGTACATGATAAGGTACTTAGTAGGGACGTCAACATTATCCCATGGTCAAGTGTTGGACTGTAAGTAAAGGACTGTCACTGTTCACTGGGAACCATCTTGGGGAACATCTTTGCGACTCCTTTGTAGTGACCCTAAACACATTGAATTTAGATCTACTGAACGTAATGGCATACATTTAACATCTATGTGGTACAGGACGTTAGCTAATTGCGAAACGGTTCAAAACATCTTGGCTTATACATATTTACTAAGACAAAAAATGCTATTTTTGTGCGTTCTGTAAGATTTACCAGTAACCGTCTTCAACCGCCACATCTGCGTTGCGTCCTACAGGGTTTATTAATTGTAAAAAAGTTTCAGAGAGATTAAACGAACACGAGGCAACTCAAATGCACAAAGAGTGTATGATCAAGTGAAAAACACGGGTACTACAAATTAAATCATGCCAGGGTATTGATCGAGACATTGAGAGAGTAATTTTTTTTATTTTTTTTTTTTTATTTAACCATATTAAACTTGTCAGATACATAGAAGGTGAAAATGTGTACACAGAAAAAATAAGTTTAAAAGGTATACTTATCCCTAGAAGAGATTTCTTCCAGTATACCCAAGAAAGAAGAAACATAGACAGGAAAGTTAAAAGGTAGACAAGCAAAATCATACAACAGGAGAAAAGTTACAAAACCACAAAAAAAAAATATACTAAATTAAAACTAAAATTACAAATATATATATTAATATATTTTAATATATATATATATATATATATATATATATATATATATATATATATATATATATATATATATATATATATATATATTAAAATATAAATAAATATACAAATATATAAATAAATAAATATGTTTATGCCATTTTACCATGAATCAACATTGGGATAAGAAATACTCTTTCAATTTCTTTTTGAAAATGTAAAAGGACTTACTAGTGCGAATTGTAAACGGCAGCGAATTCCACAATCTCGCTGCATTAACAGTGAAAGCGTTGGAGTAAAAATTGGAAGTATGGGATGGGATACGGAGTAAAGATGAAACTTAGAAGAAATAACCGCAGATATAGTGATAATGAAGATAGAAAATAATAGAGGAGAGAGGACACCGCCTTGAGGAACACCCGATTTCAGATTGCACCAATTTGAGTGAAGCTCACCCAATTGAATGCACTGCGAGCGCCCTCGAAGATAAGACTCGAACTAGCTACACGAAGAGGAAGAAACATTTAATGACCTGAGCACGCTTAACAGAACGTCGAAGTCTACCGAATTAAATGCATTACTGAAGTCAAGTAATACGACCACAGTAAGCTGGCGATTGTCCATAGCGTGTCTAATGTCTTCTGTTACTTTTAGAAGGGCTGTTACAGTGCTGTGTCCAGGCCGAAACCCAGACTGCCAAGGATCCAGAAGACGATTAGAGACTAGATGTTGTGCTAACTGCTCATGAACGATATGTTCCAGAACTTTAGATAGGAAAGGAAGGATTGAAATAGGGCGATAATGTAATGGGGAAGTAGGGTGGGAGATTTTAGGTAAAGGAATAATACGAGCATTTTTCCATACTAACGGAAAGGTAGATGAGTTAATGGAAAAATTAAATATATGTGTCAGCACTGGAAGGAGCTCAGGAAGAATGAGAAGGATCATTCTGGAACAAATCAGGTCACAACCAATTGCTGCTGATTTAATGGACATTATGTGCCTCCTCACATCATCTTCGGTAACTGGCTGTAGAGAGAATTAAGAACATAGCGGTAATATAGATTTGGATAAATCCGAAATGGTTTTTGTTTTTGTGAAATCATCCAAAGTTACAGGGGATGTGGAGAAGTGTGAGTTTAATGCATTCAGATCCACTGAATTGTCACCAGAAAAAGGAACTTTACCAATGCCGAAAGATTTTAGGAAACTCCAGACCTGCTTGCTGTCGGAATTGTCGATAGTGTTGTGGATGTACCTTCGCTTAGCTTCGCGACATAATTTATTGCATCGGTTGCGCAACAATCTGTACCGGTCTAAGTTATCAACCGTTGGAAATTTCTTAAGGCGAGCTTTAGCTTTGTCGCGCTTAGCCATCATTTCCCTAATACTGTCAGTAATCCAAGGCGCAGGACGAAGTTTTATTCGAATACGTTTAACGGGAGCATGAACGTTATACAGATCGTTTAATTTCGAATTAAAAACTTCAACTTTTAAATCCATCGTATTTTCATTAAAGACCTTCGCCCATTCAATACTGACTGCATCACTTTTAAGCTTACTAATGTCAATCTGGTTAAAGCAACGACGAATAGCGTAAGGAGCCTTGGTTTTGGAAGGATGGACTTTATAGGAAATAAATATAAGGTCATGATAGGAAAAGCAGGATGGGAGTTGACCATGCGTAGCCACATGGTCAGGAAGGGAAACAATGATAAGATCAAGTAGAGAAGGTGTTGTGTTAGGGAAATGATGTGTTGCAGACAAGGGAAGAGAGTACAAGTTTAAGGAAGACAGAACTGAAAGGAGCTTACGAGAACGGCTATCGTTTTTCAGCAAACAGGTGTTAAAATCTCCCATCAGCAGAAGGTGATCATATAAAGGACAAAGGTTATTAAGGATATTATCTAAAGTGGAGAAGTAATTAATATGGATAGATGGACTATAAAGAACACCTAGAAGTGTTTTGGAGTGGGCTAGGACAATTTCAAGAAAAAGGAATTCTGCTGATTCGGAGTATTGGGTGGGTGAGGATAATATAATTTTGTAGGGAATGTCGCAACGCAAATAAATTGCTACACCACCACCTTTTCCAGTACTGTCATTTCTAATCAACTTGTATCCAGGTAGGGTAAATTGAATAGAAGGAAGCGAAGGCTTTAAGAAAGTTTCAGAAATTAGGATGGCATCTACTTGACTATTACTGAAGCACTCTGAAAGATCTGAAAAATGTGCAGGGATACTCTGAGCGTTTATATTAACAATATTGAGATTATTATGAAAAGGAGAAAATATAGTTTGTAACTGATCATTTAACAGAAGGTCGGGCGTACCATCGCTTTCAGCACTAAAAAATTCGTCACTAGAAGAAGAGTAAGCAATATCCAGTTGATCGGCATAATCCATAGCTAAAATATATTAGCATTTAGCACACCACTCAAAATTACAATAACAAATAGTTGCATAAAAAAAAAATTATCTAAATAAGAACAAGAAAAAACAAATAAAAACTAAAAATCACAACCAAACATATAGCGAACTATGTGACAAACTTTATAAATGCACTGCCACTGTCAAGTGTCAAAAGTCACATCACAGAGTTCTATGTCAATGTCATATACAATGACAATGACTAGTGGTATTTATCAAACAAGTATTATTAAACATAATTACAAATTTACTTTACCGACTAAAGCACAATTACATAAAAGTTGTAGTACCTACCCCGCAAAGTTTTGTAAACTTAAAAAGTTAGTTGCTGTAACCCGGCCAAATGAAAAAGTTACTTGGAAGCATGAGATAACAAAGTGAACAATATTACTGAGGTTACAACTTACGTCTAACTTTTCTGGGGGATTTTACAATGATCTTTTCTTTCTCCTTATCGGCGCTCTTGTTTACGGACCGGTCAGGCAAAGGTTGCGATTTCGAAGTTGAAGGATACTTGGAAAGCAACTGCATGAAGATCAGACAAAACTTCCACTTTGCGACGTGTTTTGTCAGGAAGCAGTATGATAATCTTGCCATCGGATGTCCAGCAACGGTTAACACCAAATTCTTTTCTTGCTTCCATGAAAACATGGTGTTTGGATCTCGTAAGGAATTCAGAAAGAGTGATACCGGTACCTTTAAGCAGAGTTTTTGAATTCCATACTAGCTGGCGTGTACTAAGGTTATTGAACCTAACCAAAATAGGCCTAGGTTTACCTTTATGAACCCCCAGCCGATGGCAAACTTGTATTTCACTCGTAGAAACGTCGGACAACTCTAAATGGCTGGATAATATGTTCATAATAACACTGCTGAGCGTCTCATTTTTCTCCTCAGCTACTCCATGAATAAGGACAACCTTTCTTCTTAAGTAAGCTTCATGACGTTCCAAACCAAGGGTCAGCATCTCAACATGTGACTTCATTAGTGTAAGAGTTTTCCATACAAAGGTTTTGAAGTCGAGAAACTCACTTGTCAACGATTTTAAATCCATTGCAGGAGCTGAGCAAGATGGGGAAAGCTTCTTCAGCCGGTCTTCGTAAACCTTCATACGCGAATCAAACATTTTGACAATTTCATCAAAATTTGTTGACATCTGGAGTGATTGATCCATGTTTGTAATTTTTTATAGTATTAAAAGTGCTCTTCTGTGCAAAATAAATTGAGATTTGGAAGGAGTGGTGTTTGTGTTTTATTAAAAGATTAATTCATGTAATAAATCTTAATAAAACAATAAAAAAAAAATTAAAATGTTTAGGAGCAAAATTGTCAGTCTACCTTCAAAAAAAAAATTAAGTAATTCACTCAGATAATGTAAAATGGAGAAAGATCCTGCGAATTGCTATGGATGCTGTATTATATCTGTCCACTAACTGCCTTTCTTTTCGTGGATCCCACGAAACTCCTAGCGATCTCATCACATGCTATCCTCGGCCCAGTCAAGGTAGCTTCTTGAACTTAATTTTCCTGCTCGCCAAACATAATTCAACTCCTGCCAGCCGGGTCGAACCATTGCATCGAGTTTCATAATACTCAGATACTCTCGACAGAACGCCACTACATACCCCGACTGGTACGAGAAGCCATTGAAATAACTAAATTTAGTAATTTCAATAGACAGGATGGGTTTCAACTGTCGAGAGTATGGAAAATTATGCAAACCCCCGCAAAATAAAAATAAAATAAAAAATTCGCGAATTGATACGGTGACTTTCATCTGCAAAACACGGGATAGAGTGTCGAGTGTACATAAAATAAATTCAACTAGTGACAATAGTAGTGGTGACCGGTGTTTACGTAGCAAACGTACAAGAAAGGAGGTAGTTCGATACGGACACCTCTAACATTATCAGCATCTACCCGCACACTTCAGTCTCGTGAACAAGACATTCGTAGACAATGTCGAAATATCGAGCTCCACCGAACAAAAATAAAAAACATGGTAAATATCCCGAAATTAATAACTTTAATAATTTATAATCTTAAGTTTCAATTAGAACACTTAAAAAAGGGACGAGTATCATATTTATAAAAGACAATTTAGAATGAAATAATTGACTGCCAAAAACAGTTCAAAATAGTATTCTAAAAGACATCAAAGACGTCAAATACTACACAATAATGTTCGACTGCACTCCAGATGTATCCCACACAGAACAAATGAGCTAAGTAATTCGATAAAAGAGCTGGCGCTGTGTGTTAAATAAAATAAAGTTTCATTGATTTCATAGAATTTGTAGAAAGATAGAGAGGACAGTCGTTAACAGATTTCAGAAAAATTGGCAGTTGATGATTTGGATATTGGACAATGTCGTGGCCAATTTTATAATATTGGGTCCTCCAATATAGCCAGCATCAGCAGGAATACAAGCCAGGATTGCAGAAAGGAATGAGCTGGCCGAGGTACCGGCCTCCTTAAATCTTGTAAGTGTTCATTCTGCCTCATCATGCCAAGAAGCTATTAACCTATTTGGTCTAATTCAAAAAGAATATTGCTTTTTTTTGGCTACTTGGGACATTATGAAAAGTCAGGCTCATTAGCATATCTCAAGGCAGAATTATTTTCCATTCCAGAGTATATCTCGAAGTCGTATGCCATGCCTCTATCGTCACATAGCACGAGAAGCTTATATCCCCGTTTGTGTGGTTTGTTGGGAAGATATTGAAGTAAGAAATTTGCAGCTTTAGTTGCGCATATCTTTTCGTCTACTGATAAAGTCTCCCTCTTAGGTATACTCTGGCATTTCTTTTTTAGACTTTCGAGTATTGGCCTTATTTTATGGAGGCGATCATGTCCTGGATGACATGATGGTACTTGTAAGGAATTTTCGTGGAAGTGCAGGAACTGTCTCATCTTCTCATAATGATTCACGGTCATAGTCTCTCTTACTAAAGGTATACCTAACTCAGATTCCCAGTACCGTCCCAGTATCCGTATATTAGGCAATGGAGCAATGCTCATAAGCAAACATATACCTAAAAACTTTTTTAATTCGTATGTGGTGATACAGAACGTTTTAGATGGGTCTTTTTGGATGCTGAATTTATGCATTTCTTCAACTATGTGGGTTAGTAGGTCTTCATCAAAAAAATATAAAAAATATTGCAATGGAGTATCGATAGTGGTGATTGGCGGCTCTAAAACTGTATGTCCAGAAAAGTGGGGATGTTTAGCCTGTAAAGATTTCTTTTTCCAAATTAGATTTCTTTTCTTTCTTTTATCAGCGGTATTATTATCTGAAATCCGATTTCTGGAAACTGGCATAGTGATTGAACTTATAAATATTTTAATTGCAGTAATTTATAAATGCATATTATTAGTAAATTTTTAGTAAAACTAATTGCATTAGAATAACTGGAGAACCCCCCTGTACACTCCCCCCCCCCATCGGAAACACATATTTTTTGAGATATGATTTTTTTTTAATCTTGGTTTTCTAACCTAAAAATGTATGAAAAATATATTATAGAGCCATTTGAACTATAGTACTTTGCTAAAAAATTAGAAATCTGGCTTTCGAACGTCTCCAGCACTGCGGGAATTGCAGCCCCTTCGCCCTTGCGTAACAGTCTGCAGGCACTTCATAATAGGGGGCTGCTCTCCGGAGGGAGAGCGCCTCCGCGCTTTTATATACACTCTAGGGGTAGGGCATACTAGTATCATGCAGGGTCGGGGTTGACTAATTCGGTTCTGTCACTAATTTGGATGATCTACATACCATTAAAATAAAAGAGTGTTATAAGTATACATTTTTATTTATATATATATATATATATTTTATACATTTTATTAATTCTTCGAAAGGATCTAAATGATTAATTTTAATTTTTCGCCTCCACATCACCTCTATTAGCCATTCCGTAAAATTTCCTTTATAATTTTCATTGGCATATAATCTTTTCATTACTCTCCAGTAACTCTCAATTCTCTGTGTATGGACCCCGTCTGGTGCTACAAATTTATTGACGGGGTCACTATGGTTTACTTTTTTATGTGTGTAGCCATGTTCAGGAAGTCAATCATATCCTTTCCAAAAACCAGTATGTATTGTGGTGCCTTCCTGAACATGTTTCTTGATTAGCCCCACTAACACATCGGCATTACGCTCGTTTCCGGGGCATGCTTCTAAGCGAAGATCATTACTTCCGTCTTCAATGAGGCCCAGAACCCAATGTCCTTCTACATTCCGTCCTCTGTTATATTTTCTACGTCCAAATTTGGACTCATCCACCTGGACAATTTTGCCTTGGCCTCCAATTTTCTGAAGACTTTCTTCATTTTCCAAATAATATACTACGATTGCTTCCCGGCAGTAGCTGTACCAGTCAGCAATCGTAGCTTGAGACACTACAGTTTCTCTCCAATGTTTCGTTTCCTTTCGTGTAAATTCATAAGTATAGTTCTTACTAAATAAATATGTGAGTTGAAATATCAAAGGTAGTGGCAACCTTGAGTTTTCGAACCATGTTCCCAATGCCCTACTGTAGGATTTGGTTCGGCATTTGCCTTTTCGGCAAGAAAACTTGCCCACTTGACCATGACTCGTGGTTTCACTCAATTTCATTGGTTGCTTGTGGTATGTACACATTTTAGAAGTTGGCAGTAAGCCTCGCTGCTCAGCGAAAGCAATACATTGCTCATGAGTACCTGAAACAATATGAAAAAATTCCACTGTTATAAACCAAGTTCAAGTACCTTATAGTGAATATTTTGATGACGATTGATTTTGATTTAAAGACCATAAAAAATAAACATGCAATTAATAAAAATAAAAACACAAATAGTTTAACTTTACTTTAACTGTGAATTTAGAAACACTTTATTTTAACTGTGAATTTAGATAAACGAAAGGTTAAAATGACTAACTTACGAAGTGTTGAAAATATCATGTAAAGGTTCCACTGCGAACGAATCTCGTCCGCATACAAGTTTATGCGTCGCCCACTGGAACCAGAAGACGACGGCTGCTCTGGCATATCCCGGGACGAACCAGGTGTTGGTTCGGCGGAACGACTGGAGTCCAACTGCATTACAGTCAACTCTTCGGGGGACGATGGCGTAGACAACGAGGCTTGGGGCTTCGGTGAAGACATGGTAGTCATACAAATATCGACAGGAGTACAAATGCTCTGCTCTCAACTGCGCGGCTATAAGATGACTGATGTTTGACACTTGTTTGTTCGATTGGTATGAAACTAAATGGCGGTCACCGATTGTCACCCATAAAAACGTCAAAATTGTTGGTAAATTATTGTATTTTTAATTATTAATTTCGATCAAACTACGTGATTCCGTAACTTAATATTTTGTGGAAAATACTTAAATAAATATAATCTTTCGAACAGTAAACATTTGAAACAGAAATTCGTGGTTTTCTATTCTAAATGTGAGCCTTACTATCTATATTTAATATTTTTAAGGTTGTATCACTTGACTCGTTTCTTAATTTGACCTCGTGGTCAAGGAGCCTTGTTTTCACAAATCCTAGTGTAAGACTATCTTCTGTCAGAGTTTCTATAGCTGTAACAACCCCATCGTACGAAGAAGGAAGAGTTAATAATAAGTGAGCTACCTTATGCTTTTCCTCGAGCTTAGCTCCAGCAGCTAATAACTCCGCAATTAATTCGTCAAAAAGTGTAAAATGTTTGACGAGTGGAACATCAGTTTGTAATTTTAACATTAAAAGTCTTTTCCGTAGAGCTAGCTGAGTAGCAATACTTTTACTTTCATAGAGCCTGTCCAGATTCTTTATTATTTCTCGTGCTGATAGATTTTCTCCGACAAATCCAAGAAAAGAATCCGACAGATACTCAATTATCACACCTTTTGCAATTCTATTGTTTGTTTGCCATTCTTCAGTAATGTTCGGGTCTTCGTCGATTACACGGATAATATTTAATTCCGTTAATAATGCACGGATTCTAAATTTCCACGTACTATATTTTTCTCCGTAAAACGGCTTTATGTTTCTTTTCATTTTGTTATTCTCCATCTTGAATCGTTATTCGTATTGTGTTTATATACCTTCTTGTATACACTTCACTATTTTACTTTAATTGTTCTTATTTTAATAAACTTACTATGTTCTACACGCTTTACACTGCGTTTTATTTCTCATAACCTATAGGAGGTTATGAGAAATAAAACAAGAATATGTCGGTTTAAATATCATCACTTTGTTTATTTACCGAATAAGCGTTTTACGTTCTGAGACTGCAGTGCCAACAGATAAGAAAAACAAAACTTACAAGATGTACTATAGGGATGTGTTACCATGTTAAAATAAAATGACATAGTATTTACATAAGATTAATTTTGCATTATTAGATATAATTATAATTAACACTTTAATAATATTAATTTATAATCCAACAATAGGTTTGTAGATCTTTAAGGGCTGACTACGTTGACGTTGCTGTGGTTCAGGTTCATCTTCTCTGCGTCCTGTTTCTGGAAGACACTTCAAACATTCTGCTACATCCAGGCGAAAGTCAAGTAAGGCCAGCGTGTCCTTTCGGCGGTAACTATTAGCTGTGCAGTCGTTTTTATAAAGCCTCCAAGCGTTTGCACAAGCGAGATCTATAAAATGTACGAGAACTTTAAGAGTCCATGTTCTGGTTTTGATGATCGTCCTGTAATACTCTATTTGTTGATCTAGGACATCCCCCCCATCTTCTGATTGTATAGTTCTATAACTTTTGGTGCCGATATGTTGACATAGGTCTTAGTATTCTTGTCCCAACGTTTCACGTACGTAGTTTCTCCAACTCCCATGCAGTTAGATGCCATTAAAACGGACTTATTGTCTTTCCATTTGACGATTGCAATGTTTTTACAGACGTACTGCTACGTTTCCCCACGAGCCACCTCTATATCCTTTTTAAAATCGATTGAGGAACGATCAGTAATCCGGTTCAGCATTATTGTACCAGTACTGTGAAGATTTCGCTTGAGCATTTCTTCTGCCAAAGGAACCGTTGTAAAATATCTATCATGATACACACAACTGCCGGGTTGTATACTCTGAGAAAGATGGAGAATGACAGACGGGCCCAAACCAAGAGTTGTGTCGCCGAACATAGTTTTAGCCCCTTGATAGATGACAAAATCCAGCATTAAACCCTCACTGGTCGTTAAAACAAAGTTTTTTAACCCTACTGGCCTCGGTTTATTTTTGACTACTTGGCGTAGTTTGCATCTACCAGTAAAGGGTATCATTTGCTCATCTATCGAGTAATATCTGGGTGCTCTCTCTACTCTGTTACATGTTTCTTTGACCTTATTATATAGACCATATAGACCATATTGTCATAGGTTGCACCTTCCACAAAGCATTGTTTTTTTCTTATATCTTTTCTTGTAACTAAACGCATTTCTACGCTTCTTATCTTTTCTTTCATAACCCTCCAGAAATCTTCTAATGTGCCAATGTCTCTTCCAAATCGCACGGTGCTATCTGCTGTTCTTTTTATGACAGCACCGAACCCGTCTGGGGCTCCTTTACCGTGGCCGCATTCCATGTTATAGATTTCAAGTCCGGATAATAATGCTGCAATTGGCTGATGAGATAGAAAATCTTGCGATTGCGGTACTGGCTTGAAGGGCTGTCAGTCAGGAAATGCAGCGTATCGACAAATAGAATGCTTTTAGCATGTTCTATTATAGGCATAATATGTGCCCCTACAGATTCTGCATCGTGTCTGGTACATTCACTCATAGTGCACATGCTGAATGTTTTTTGTATTCCAGTTTCGGGATCCAAATAATAAACAACGGAAGTATGTAGGCTAATTTGTTCGGGACTGCTGCCAAAGTGGCGACTTTGCACTTCTTCGTGAAATTTTGTCATATAGTTTTCGGAAAAATCCATGTGAATCAAAATTTCATTAGATGTTAATGATTTTTTCAGGTCATTGATATTTTTGTATTGCTGAACATATTTAAACAGTGTTGGAAATATTTGGGAAGCGAATCTTCAAGCTTTTTTATCAAAACCAATGGTAAGTCGTTCAATTCCATTTTTGTAGTCTTTATTGTAGATTTTTCTTGTCAGTGTACTGTGTATTTTTCAGTTTTTTCCCCCCATTGATAGTATTTAAGAGGTTTGTCATTTTTGAATTCTGCATACTCAATTACTTTGTTTTTACAAATGTTACAGCGTCTGTTCAAACAATTTTCTTTTCGTACATCGCAACAAAGACTTCGTAGTAACGAAGATCCGTTAGTCTCTTTTATAATTTTGCTTTGGTTCAGACACTTAATCAATAAATCCATATTGACGTGTACTATACACATACATGTGTTTCGGTCTGATTCCTTTGGGTACACTATCCAAAATGGTCGATTTTTACAAAATGTCGAATACGATACTTGGTTTGTGTGAGTAGCATTATATATTTTATGAAGATTTAACAAACTGTCATTGAGATAACGTTTTTGTTTTGTAATACCGTGACGTTTGATCCATTCTTTTTTATCTGCTGCAATTCGACTGTTGCTGTCTTCTTCATAAAAGTCTATTATTTCTTGGTATTTTTCATTTTCCACCTTGTCCTCAGTTTCAACTTCTTTTCTGCTTCTTACAGTAAACGAGTTTGTCTCAGACAGCAGTTTGTGTTTTTTTAAGCTTTCTTTATCTACAACAATGATGTCACTAAACTTCCTTTTGTCTTTCTTTTTCAACGATTCAAATCCTTTTTTCAGTTGTCTTGTCATTACTTCTCCGAATAACAGCTTCTTTTTCACTTCTTTTTTTTTATCCTCGTCAACATTTGAGATCAAACTTTCAACTTTTTGCTCCGTAGATGGAATTTGTTTACGTAACTTTTCATTCCTTTTAATAGTTCTTTCTAAATATTTTTTTAATGCAGCTTTCTCCTTCATATGTTTTTCTATTTCTTTTTTCATTACTCCAATTTGCTTCCCATAATTGTATCGAATTTTTCGTATGTATCTGTCTTTCTTAATACAATTCACCAAATTGTAACATAAAACGTCTTCTTCAGAACTTAGACTACAAATTACGTAATTATAGTATGATTGACTACTGTATTATAATGTTGGGAGAAACAGATTTTGAGGCATTTAGTACTGATTATGCAGAATTGATTGTATATTTGAGGGAAGCTATACAATGTGTTTCGAATACAAACATAATAATATGTACACCTATGTATGTGTATGGTGCCCCTATATACAATTACAAAATAGAATTATTTAATAACCTTTTATACCTAGAACTTAAAAATAACGCTTATGCATATTTTTATGATTCCAATGCCACAGTTACTTTTGATATGTTCTCGTTAAAAACTGGGAAGTTGACTAATTCGGGTTTAAAACAGGTCTTCAATGATATATTATGTAAAATTTTGGCTGATTACAAGTATTATGGATATTCACTACCGAGGCCTGCTAAAACTAAAACTTTAGATATGGAAGATACAAGTCCGCTGTTTTTTCTCGCATAATCATTATTATAGCAGACGTAGTTTTAAATATCCGAAGA
The DNA here is from genome assembly GCF_905220365.1 of Vanessa cardui. NCBI lineage: Eukaryota > Metazoa > Arthropoda > Insecta > Lepidoptera > Nymphalidae > Vanessa > Vanessa cardui. The sequence goes on along the minus strand of NC_061150.1, from coordinate 2,825,404 downwards.
AAGGAAATAAACACAATATTAAAAATATTTATACCAAATTTACACGTTCTAAAAAAATATTGTTATATTACCAAAATGTAAGAGGTCTCCGAACGAAAACTAATATGTTTTATAATAATATGAAAACAATAGCTAGCGATATTGTCATCCTTACAGAAACCTTCCTCAATAGCTCTGTAAATGACGCTGAACTATTTCCACCTGAATACTGTGTCCTACGGAAAGACCGGCCCGGCGACGTCGGGTGGGGCGGGGTTCTATTGGCAGCTAAAAATTGTTATAATATGAAAAGAATTACAAATGTAGATAACTTAACTGATGATAAAGAATTATTGTTTGCTATTATTACCTGGAAAAATATTAAGTTAATGATATGTGTAGTATACTTACCACCCAGTTACAGCAGTAAACAATATCTTGATGTTTTAACATGTATAGAAAATGCTATAAATATGTATACTGAATATCCATTTATGATAGTTGGTGATTTCAATTTAAATTCGTGCAATAATAGTGTTAGATCTCAATTTAATAATTTTATGGAATATAGTAAGTTACAACAATGTAATAATATTAGCAATAAGTATGGATGTATCTTAGATTTAGTACTAACTACTCTAGATCACAATAATATTAAAATATCATCCGATACGGAACATCTAGTTCCCATGGATGCATACCATCCGCCCTTAGAGATACTGATCACACTTCCTAGAACAGCAAAAAGTCTAACATCTCTTACACCAGGAGAATATTTAATCACGGAGTGGAACTTTCGGCAAGCAGATCTGCATAGCTTGTACTTTGATATTGCTAATATTGACTGGACCGACTTACTTGAAAAACAGCATTTAAATATAGACTTAGCCGTAGATATACTCTATAATAAACTTAATAGTGTTATTAGTACACACGTTCCTACAAGAACAATAGTCAAAAGTAATAAATATTCTTATCCAAAATGGTATACCAAAGAAATAATATATTATATAAAATTAAAATATTTAAATCTAAAAAAGTATAAGTGTTATGATTTAGAGTTTAATAAAGAACTTTTTAAATACTATAGAACTAAAGTCAAGTATCTTATAAATATAGAATTTAAGAATTATATATCTAGAGTTGAAAACAATATAAATAAAGAGCCATCAAGCTTTTGGCAATTTGTAAAGGAAAAACGTAAAACTAGACAGCAGATAAAAACATATTCTTATAAGAATAAAGCTGTAGAAGGGCAGAAAGCCATTGATTCATTTGCTAAATATTTTAGTTCTGTGTTTCATGATACTTCTCCTCTGTTAGACGTTAAGATAGCTGAGGAAGAGGCTAATCGCTTTGGTTGCCAATCTACAGTAACCATCGAACAAGTGACACTTGCCGAACTCAGATTTGCAATAGCGCGACTAAAAGCTTCAACTGCTTATGGTCCTGACAACATACCTCCCTTTCTAGTAAAAGATTGCTTGTCAGCTTTGGAAGTGCCGTTACTTCATGTATATAATCTTTCAATTAAACAATGTTTATATCCTACCAAGTGGAAAGTGTCTAGAGTAACACCTATTCCAAAATCGGGCTCGTCCACGGATATAACAAATTATAGACCTATCGCTGTTCTATGTGTATTTGGAAAGATATTTGAATCAATTCTTAATAACATAATTTATAAACAAATAAAGGGACAATTGAGTGATTGCCAGCATGGGTTTCGTCCTGGACGCTCCACATTGACTAATCATACAGAATTTGTAGATTATATAAACACTAAAGTTAAGTCTGGCTGTCAAGTAGATGCCGCCTACTTTGATTTTAAGAAAGCCTTTGATCTCGTAGATAATGATGTACTTTTAAACAAATTTGCTTTATTCGGATTTTCAACTTCTCTCTTAAAATTGATGGCTCACTATTTAAAAAATCGAAAACAGTTTGTTAAGTTAGACGGGTATAAATCGGAAGAGTATTATACTCGATCAGGGGTTAGTCAAGGTAGTACCTTGGGTCCTATGCAATTTTTAATGATGATAAATGATTTGCCAAGTGTTATCTCTAATGCAAAATGCCTTATGTTTGCTGATGATTTGAAATTGTACATATCTGTAACCGAAACTAAAGACTGTGTAGCGCTACAGCGTGATATTGATGCCGTAGTTGACTGGACTATAAGAAACAAATTATCATTTAATAATTCAAAATGTAAAACTATCACCTTTTCTCGATCTCATAAACTTATTAAAAATATATACAATCTATCTGACACACCGATGGAGAATGTACCAAAAATCAGGGATTTAGGAGTTATGATGGATAGGAAATTAAATTTTCATGATCATATACTTAAAACATGCAAAGATGCTAATAAATGCCTTGGTTTCATTATTAGAATATCATCGCAATTTAAGAATACCAAAGCAATAGAAAAATTATATAATGCCTATGTCCGCAGTAAATTAGAATATAATGCAATAGTTTGGAGTCCGCGTGAGGCAAAGTATGCCATAATGTTAGAAAAAATACAAAGAAAATTCTGTAGATATTTGTTTAAACGTAAATATGGATACTACCCTTTTCTATACCCTTCAATGTTTGTGGCAGGTATGGTTGGTCTAGATTCACTTCAGCTTAGGCGAGACTCCGCACATATAAAATTTTATTATTTAATTTTAGTACATAGGGTGGATAGCACTGCTGTACGCGAAGCAATATATTTATATGTTCCCGACAAATATATGCGTGGTGTTGGAAGACGGCAACATACTCGTGGATTGTTTTGCTACCCACCTATGTGGCATTCAGCCCAAGCTAGCAACAGCCCCACTGCTAGGGCTGTTAAACTTTTGAATAACTTTATACGTTATCGAGATGTAGACATATTTTATGATCCTATTTATACTATATTTAAACAAATTTACATATTCCTAAATTTTAATTAATAATTTTGTAGTTCCTAAATAGATTTAAGCTTATTTTGTTTATAAATTTTATTTATTTTTATTACTAAATTTTATTTCATTTGTCTTTGTAGTATGTTTAATTAAAATTAGTAAGAATGTTTAAAACAAAAAAAAAAAAATGTTTAGTAATTAGTGTAAATATAAGCGACTTGGTGTAAATACTGTAATGCTTATATTTTCAAATAAAGATTATTATTATTATTTGTCAATCATTTTCTGCTCTCCATTTTTTGGAATCTTTTCTTCTATAAAAGATGACGATGGTCCTTCCAAAGGATCAACTTCACTATCTCTTAAGGGTTCATTTCTCACACTTCTTGTATCTTCTTCATCACTAGTTGGGGGAGAATTGTCAACAAGCATTTGTTGTACAGCTCTAGCTTGTTTTTTCTTTTCTACGTAGCGTTGGCGGTTCTCCTTCCATTTCTTTCTTTGTTGTCTTTGTTGTCTTGGCGTTAAATCTTTGATACTCTTTAGTTTTTTCTGCTCTTTGCGTTTGAGGTACCTTAATCTTTCCTTTTCTTTCTGAATTGCATATTTTTCTGGATCATTTTTAATTTCCTGATATTTCTCTTTCTTGTGAAGTCTTTGCTGAGCTAGCTTTTCTTCACGGCTTTTCTTTTTCTTTTCTTTCGCCATTGCAAACCTGAAAACATTTTTGATACAGTGAACAAATAAATACACATATACAAATTAGAAGGTTAAGTCTTTTTATGTCATATTTCTTATCTAACCATAATGAAAATTAAAAATATTGATTTCTAAGTAGGAATTTTACCATTCTCTTTTAGAAAGTCAAATCTAGTCATTTATCAGAATTTGCCACATTCACTATATATAGGTAAAAAATTAAAAACAAGTAATAACAATTAATCAGAACAAATAAATAATAATAACCCATGAATAACAGAAATTTCTCATTTTTTATCATTACCCTCAGATTGTGATCATTACCATCTTTTTAAATGCTGATGGTAAATGAAGGTAATGATGCTGAAGGTAATGACATTTTGGTATTTACTCGTAGTTATGTATTATTTCATCATTTAGGCATTATTAGTAGGTAGAATTACGCGTTACCAAAATATCAGACGACGTTCTTGAATAAACGTGTTTGGGACACGGCAGGTAGTGATTTTTGAACCAATAAAAACGTTATAAATTGAAATTCTTATGAGTTTAACGTTGTATTTTTAGTGCAACACTTAGAATTCTCCATAAGAGACAACATGGCTTCACATAAGGCTTGCTATAGTTATTAGTTTTTAAGTTATCGCCTTGGACATGTGATTTGCACGAAATCAGAGAACCACCCTTACCCAAGCGAGTTTGCGCGCCAAAAAATGCAGCCGATCATTCTATCAAGAGCAGTCTATCATTACCACTGTGAAGGATTCACAGTGGTAATGATAGACTGACAAGTTTAAACTCGTTCGCAAGGGGCCCGAGTGTCTTTTTTCCTTAAAAGAGATATCCTCACGATCGATCGATGCCGGTTGCACCTCGAAAAGCGATATTGCGTACGCGCCAGAATTTTTGAAAATCAAGTCTCACTATCGTATCAAATCGGTTGTAAAGGGATAAGTAAACCTCCGTTGTCTTTCAATTTTATAAAGTCAACATTTTCATCGGTATTATCTGGTCCCAGTAATACTGATACACATGTGTCACATTTAATTTTTTTTATTAAATAATGAACCACGGATCCTGCTATGTACGTTACTACTACCTGTGAAGCAAACTCGGACATATTACTAATATCATATTCACAAAATAAATCATTACCATTGCTTTCAGTAGAATCATTGTCCTGAAATGGCGTCAAAGTGGTCATATTAATTCTGCTAACAGCTGATGTACAATTTAAAATAGCAATATTTTCTAAGGCTACACAATTTCCACTATTAAAATCTTTTAATTCTATATGGGTTATGATTTTTTTGTAAATTGATTTAAACTGTCGCGCTGTGGGATTGTTGTTACAACTACTCTGATATGACCAATAGTTAGTTCTATGTGATCTTGTGAAAATTTAATTGATGGCAAATAGTGTAGTTTATTTTCTTTTTCGATTGTCGTAACATAAACTGCTTTTAAACTTTTGATGCAAACGAGAAGTCCCAAAATCCCGGTTTTTTTTGCAGACTGGACAAGTTCTTGTCTAGGAATGCAAAAATTTTTTCTTTGTTCCTAAAATGAAGACGTTTCTCAAAATGTAATTGATTCATGTGCCGCGAATTTAAAATGTCAAATAAATTATTTAAAATTTCAAGAAAATTAACAGTGCCGTCGACGTCAATAAAATCGGGGTGAATCATTTGTGCACAAAATTTTAAGGCATTGGCAACGCAAACACAATTTGTCGTATCTCCACGATTTGAGAACATTCCGATAGCCGCTGCAGGTAGTATCCGGAATACTTGGTGTTGATATTTCGAGCCTCGTTCAGTTCCGCGGTCAATTGGAAGGCAAAGCCAAATTGGCTTCAAAAAAGCTGGGTGTGCTCAGCAAGGCGAGACAGTATTTCACGTCGGCCCATCGCCTATAACTTTACAAGGCGCAAATTCGGCCTCACATGGAGTACTGCTCTCACCTCTGGGCGGGTGCTCCCCAGTACCAGCTCCTTCCATTTGACCGCATCCAACGTAGAGCGGCCCGAGTTATCGACGATCAAGCCCTTTCCGATCTCCTCGATGCTTTGGCTTTGCGTAGAGATGTCGGATCACACTGCATCTTCTACCGAATTTTTCACGGGGAATGTTCCGAGGAATTGTTCGGATTAATCGCGGCTGCTGAATTTCACCTTCGGACATCTCGCCAAAATTCTAAGTTTCACCCGCACCACCTTGATGTCTGAAAATCCAAACAGCGCTATTTCTCAGACATTTTCTGCCTCGCACAACTACTTTGTGGAACCAGCTTTCGCCGGCGGTTTTTCCGAACCGATACGACATGGGAACCTTCAAGAACAGAGCGTACTCCTTTCTTAAAGGCCGGCAACGCACCTGCAAGCCCCCTGGTGTTGCAGATGTCCGTGGGTGGTGGTAGTCACTTTCCATCAGGTGAGCCTCCTGGTCGTTTGCCACCTATGCCATAAATATATATATATATATATTGCTCATGAGCACCTGAAAAAATTACACTGTTATAAAGCAAATTTATATTATTACTTATGGCTTAAAAACTGTGAATTTAGACAAACGAAAGATTAAAACATGACTAACTTACCAAGTGTAGAAAATATCACATAAAGGTTCCATTGCCAACGAATCTCGTCCTCATACAAATTTATGCGTCGTCCACTGGAACCAGAAGACGGCGGCTGCTGTGGCATATCCCGGGACGAACCAGGTGTTGGTTCGGCGGGACAACTAGGTTCACTAGAGTCCAACTACAGTCAACTCTTCTGGGGACGATGGGGTAGACAAACGAGGCTTGGGGCTTCGTTGACGCCATGGTAGTCATACAGATATCGACAGGAGTACAAAAAGATGCTTTCAACTGCGCGGCTATAACATGACTGACGTTTGACACTTGTTTGTTCGTTTGGTGTGAAACAAAATGGCGGTTACCGATTGTCACCCATAAAAATGTCAAAATTGTTTGATGATCAAACTGTGTTTCCGAAGCCATATATTTTGTGGAAATACTTAAATAAATATAATCTTTCGAACAGTAAACATTTGAAACAGAAATTCGTGGATTTCTAATCTAAATGTGAGCCAGGATTTGTATAAAGTTAGCCAAATATTTGAAATGACACGTCATAAAGACTAGACTAGAGAAGATCAAAGATGGTATTATTATAATATGCAATAAAAAACATTGATTCAATTGTTATCCGCAGTATTTTATATACAATTGTTCTATATACAAATATTATTTTGTATACAAATATTCATTTGTGACATTAGGTAACTGAAAAGTTTTTAAATCAAATTCTAACAAATTTGCCTTATTTAATGGCTGAACTAATGAATATATTGCTCCTGATAGTACCAGTCACTGACAAGAGTGAGACAGTACTGACACACAACTATGCAAGATTATTGAGTTTTAAAAGTAATCTCATAGAAACTACTAATGGCACTATTTTAATTCTCACTTTTAATCTTAATCTACTAAGGTATTAATGAAAATTATATTAATTATATTGGTAATACTGCGAGGAACACCTTACACCACTTTTAAAGCAACTTTGAGGTAATTTACCTTGCAATATACATTTAAAACAAAAAAAATGGTTCCATGCTCCTAAATATTTATTTCAGTCAAAACAGCCCTCAGAACATAATTATATAAGGCATAACATGCCTTATACCATTATGTTCCTTATAATTAACAGTCAAGAATACTTCAAAAGAGATATTTTCCTCAGTAATAATCATTTTTCAAAAACATCAATCAGTGCTTTAAATTGGTAAAACACTACCCTTTGTAATGATCATTGGTACAGATAATATATTAACTGCTTGATCCATTGGCACATATAAATCATTATAATTCACTTGAAATAGAGTGCAGTTTGTTTACAAATTTTAAACCTTAATTACTCGCACAAAGAACATTACATAATTGCTCGCATGGGGTCACAGATGACCCCAAATAGTATGAGTTGTTTTTAATATATGTTGAAATATTTAAGTAAATGAAACTATTTTATTATTAAAGTACTTTGTTTATTTTGTAATATCTATAAGAAATAACATGAATTACTAACTAATTAAACAAAAACAAGTTAAACTAAAATAATTATTAATGAAAAACCATTTGTACTTTGGTGTACTGAGATCATAGCTAATACTCGTATTTTTTAGGAACTCTCAGAATCACTCTTGTGACACTGTTGACAGTATATTTTAGAGTGATCATTGCACACAAATCTTGTGCATTTATTGCATTTCGTTGGTACTTTGCGATCGCATTTCCGCGGGCAGCTATTACAACGTCCACGTTTTGCAGTGGTTGGTGGGACGCGATTTTCTAATTCATGTACTTCCATCAGACGTTTTTTTACCTCCTTAGGAGTTGCTCTGACTTCAAGTTGTCTTTTCTAGTAATTATTAATAAGTTCAACAGACAACTGTCGCAAGAATTTGCGCCTCAGATGAGTACATGATTTGTCGGAATTTGCAATGAGTGCATTTATGCCTGAAACATTTATCAAATGGAAGAAGATGGCTAACGGCCATAATATTTTGATGAAATCTCTCACCACGTTTATCTGATACTGTTCCGAGGTTAGCCCTTAATTTGGTAGAGGTTCAATGTGTTATATATATGTAAAATTTATGTATATTTATAAGTTTAGGGTAGAAGGAATCCAGAAAAAAAAAAAAATGTTGCGACCTTCAGGTTTCCAGGAAACCAATGTTCATCAGAGTGAACATTGCTAAATCTGTCGAGAAATACCACTAAATTGTAATGTTTACTGTGATGAACATAATCAAATTAGGGTACACATTCAAACAGGTAGTGCGGTTTACGAAATATTTTTATTTATATAAAAAACAAAACAAAGACATAACAAAATATCTTTTATAACATTTCAAAAGCATTTCAAAAAAGACTTTGTATTATTTTGTAATAAAATTGAGAAAACAATTACGAGATTTTTTCCGGTAACAAAACAGAGTCTTATATTACATTTCATGCAGTACACAGTAGTATTTTTAGGCAATATTTGCACCTCCCCATGTCTTCTTTTGTATTAGGAAAGTGACAAATATTGTCGAAACGTATGGGGCTAATGGGCCTGTGTAACTTAGGATTCTTTATTGTTGAATTTTCAACGATAGAGTGAGAACGTACAGACCGGTTCTTTTTTGTTAAATTTAGATATAGATCTTGCCGAAATATTTTCAAAGACATTTTTTTTCTGTCGTTAGTATTTTTTTATATATATTCCATGAATTATTTATACTCATATCTAACAACTGGCAAAATATACCTATATACCATCTTCTAAACTTGAATGGTATTTTATAAAGAGATACTAACATATCACCCAGGTCTACACCCCCCATATGTTTATTGTACTCCCTTACTGTTTGAGGACAGTCAACATCTAACTTTCGCTTTTCTACCTTACAATATCTCTTTATTTTATGCACAGGTGTGCATCCAACAAATGAACTTATCAGGGTGACAGGCTTATTGTCGTTCCAGCGAACGAGAGCCAGCTTCGTTTTGTCACATACGACCTGTGAATAAGCTCCTCTCTTTTTCTTTTTCCAGCTCCCCTGGTTCTATTGTTACAAATCGATCCTAATCCAAATACAAAAAAAATAAGAGTGTGTAAATTGTTCTTCAAAAACACTTTGGGGATTAATAATCGACCCATAGATACTGCTTTGAAAAAGAAAAATAGCAACACTAATATTTCTTCCATGAAAGATAACCGAGGTACACATTCAAACCACTGTAAAGTGGACGAAAGCATTAAAAATGGCATCAAATTGTTTATCGAGTCTATACCGAAGATATAGTCACATTACATCCGGGCTAATTCAAGAAGAAATTATATTGATGGTAGCAAAGCCGTCACAGATCTTCATAGAGATTACGTGGAAAAATGTAAATCCCAAAACGTCCCCTATGGAACTTATATTACATTTTATCGTATTTTCACACAAGATTTTAACATTTCGTTTTTTACTCCTAAAAAGGATTTATGCGATATATGCGAAGCCTATAAAAATATCACAGATGAAGAGAAGGAATCTAAGAAACAAGATTATGAATTACATCTCAATGAAAAGAATTTGTCTCGTATTGAAAAAGACAAAGATAAGAACAACAAAAATATTTTAGTAGCAGTCTATGATCTTCAAGCAGTGTTCCAATGCCCCACAGGAGACGTGTAAATTTTTTACTACAAGTCCAAACTGAATGTACTTAATTTAACAATTTACGTAATTCAATATTTTTTATAGATTGGAAATAGTATCAATTGAAAAATTTCAGCGCGTAGCTTCAGTGAAAGTGGGTGAAATATTGATTGCAAGTATCCAAGATATTTTAATAACGAACGACGACGAACGAATAATTTAAAAAAAGATTTTAATAAAAGAATTGAAACGAAATTTATTTATTTTTTTGCTATACAGAAAATAAATAAAAATATTTGAATTTAATTGAATCAGTTTTATTTCAAATATCAGTCAAAAACAATACAAATAATTCTAAAAACTAACTATTTTTATGAGATTTATAACTTAACCCATTGTGATTGACCGAGTTAACCAATAATTCAATTAAACCGACTTGACGATATTATTTTTATAGTAACTTTTTGATGCTGATTTTTTTTAACATAATTTTTTGTTCTTTGTGAACCGATATTAGTAAAACGAACAAACACTACGCTTTTTGTCAGTGTACAAATTACGAACAGTTCCAATTTTATTTAATAAATCCATTAGCAAACTTATAAAATTTAAAAATAGGTACGATTTAATATTTAGTATAACAACTATTTGAGATACAGAAAAAATTAAAGAAAAAAATGTTTAAATTACCTGTTTTTTGTACATAAAATATAAATGAAAATAATTTAAGTTTAATTAATTCAGTTTAATTTTATCATAATTTTTTAAATGACACTAAAGAAATTAAAATAATTCTGTTGTCCTGTCTATTTTTAAGAAATCTATGATTGATGGAATTGATAGAATTGACTTTGCTTCGCTTTCGATCGATACGGCACGCGGCGGTTCGGCGCCATCAATTGGAATATTCAGGCGTAACCTCGCCGCCTCGCTTAGCTTAGTGCGCGAGGGGGCATGCCGTTTTTGTCGTTTGTGTAAGTGTGTGCGCGCGATTCTCAAGGGCAATTAGCTCCTGTAGTCCTCTTAAAGGAAAATCTCATAGCCATGATATATGCACGGAAAATAAAGCATGTATTTATACAGAGTGGGCCAAGAATTCGTTAACATTTAAATGTAACTTACCGCGCAAACTATTGCCGCGCGGGGCGCGGGCGCGGGCAGGGGTACTAGCTCGCTTCTTGGAAATTTAGTCGCAATGGATCGCTTCACGGGGCCGCAACGCGCTTACTGTGTGAAACAGTTTTATTTAAACAACTTTTCGCTCATTACTGTGAGACGCTTATTTCGCGTTGAATATGGTTTACACGACTTAAGTCAGTGTCCAAGTGCTCCTTTAATAAAGAAATGGGTGAAGAAGTTCGAAGAGACGGGATCTACACTAAATGTGAAACAAACCGGCGGCCCGCGGACTTCTCGGAGCGAAGAGAACGTGCAGCAAGTTTCCGCTTCTGTTCGACGTGATCCAGGTTTATCGACACGCAAACGTTCGGCTGAATTAGGATTATCCCGCACATCATTACGCCGTATTTTGAAATTAGATTTGAAATTACATCCATATAACATCCAGCTAGTGCAAGAACTGAAGCCTAATGATTTAAATTTGCGTAAGTCATATGCCGAAACATTGTTACTCGATTCAGTAATTTTGACAACATTTTATTCTCTGACGAAGCCCATTTCCACCTAAATGGTAAACAAACACAATTGCAGTTATTGGAGCAGCGAAAATCCTAAAGCTAAACATGAGAGGCCACTTCACTCTCCTAAGGTAACTGTATGGGCTGCAATTTCAGCAAAAGGAATCATCGGACCTTACTTTTTTGAAGATTCTCGAGGCCGTTCAGTTACTGTTAATTCTGCCGAGTATGTGAAAATGTTACGGGAGTTCTTAGCACCGATGCTACTGGAATTTGCTGGCTATAATCGTGACACGTGGTTTCAACAAGATGGAGCCACGTGTCACACATCGAACGAGTCCTTGCCGGTGGTCAAAGCCATGTTTCCGGAAAAGCTGATATCCAGACGTGGTGACATCCCATGGCCACCCAGTAGTCCAGATCTATCCCCAGCAGACTTCTTTTTATGGGGTTATTTAAAGAGTCGTGTCTACATTGATAAACCGAATACACTGCGTCAACTTAAAGAAAAAATCATCGAAGAGATGTCGGCGATCTCGCGGTCTCTTTGCAGAAGAGTATTTGAAAACTTCAGGACTCGCTTAGATGAGTGCAAAAACCGAAACGATGGTCATTTAGACGAAATAATTTTTAAAAAATAAATTACAACAAATTAGCTTTCTCGTAAATAAACGATTTCTAAAATATGTTAAATGGTTTTTTTATACGATTTTTTCAAATGTAAACTAATTCATGGCCCACCCTGTATTAAAAAAAATGGAGAGCGATCAGCGATACCTTTAAAAAGTACGTAAAGAAACTTAAAGACGAAAAGCGATCTGGAACAGGAGCAAAATCTACCAAAGAATACCATCTGTACAAGCAGTTATGATTTCTTAAAAAAATGTACAAAATGAGACAACAGATAGCATTAATGAAACGGAAATGCAAGCACCACTTGGAAAAGAGAATCAAGCAAGATCTAAAAAATCTCCAAGACGATACCAGCAGAAGGCGCGAAAAAGAAAGGCAAACGAGTTTGAAGATGAAATTATTAACATTATAAAGGAACCGGAAAATAGGTACTTGTCTTTTTTTAAGGGAATTCTACCGTCTCTGGAAAAATTGGATGAGAACAAGACACTTATTTTTCAAAGTCGTGTTCTCCAAACTTTAACAGACTTACTTCAACCGGCATTTTAAGGCTACCCACTCTATAGTCTATATTCCTTCTATCAGCCTAGCAACTACCAGAGCTACACAGGCTATCAAACTCAACATTTTGCAAACCAAACACCACCGACACGCCCACATTTATCACACGAACAATCATCAAACGCAGGGGAAAATCAATTTAATTCACCTAGTGATAATTATTCTACCTATAGCGCTTTATCAACGGAAGAAGAGTTTGATTTTACATAATATTAATTACTATTAACTGCTGATAATCACAAATTAGATTTTTCGCAAAAAAAAAAAACAATTAAAATGTCAATAAAGAAATTTTGTTTTGCCTGGAAAAAGCATGCTAGATTGAAACCTGTAACTGGTATAGACAATTTCGACCAAGGAGTTATCAAAAGATGCATTCATAATTTTCATTTAACAAATAATGAAATCCCAACAGTTACGAAACTTTTGACAAAACTGCGATCGGATATAAATTATCAAGGATCTGAACGGAGTCTTCGACGCATCTTAAAGGATCTAGGCTTTAAATGGAAAGCAACAGAAAATAATAGAAAAGTTCTCATTGAGAAAACCTGCATAAGATTACAGCGAATCAAATATTTAGAAGCAATACAAAAGTACAGACATGAAGGAAGGCCCATAGTTTATACTGACGAATCATGTGTCCACGCATCGCACACAAGTTCCAAGGCATGGACGGACGGTTCAAAAAAAGGTTTAAAAAAAACCGATATCCAAAGGTCAACCAACGGGTACTTATAGTACATGCAGGGTCTGAAGCCGGTTTTATACCAAATGGTTTATTAATGTTTAAATCCGGAGCCATAGCGGGCGACTATCACGACGACATGAATTATGAAAATTATTCCAAATGGTTAACTTCACAATTAATACCAAACCTACCACCGAGATCCATCGTGGTAGTAGACAATGCATCCTACCATAATACACACTATAATTTGGCCCCAAATTCAAATTCCAAGAAAAGCGACATGCAAGCCTGGCTGACTGAAAAAGGAATTTCGTTTGATTCAACAATGTACAAACCGTACTTGTACGAACTAATAAAAACGAACGAAGAAAATTTAAAAAAATTATAATATCGATAGATTATTAGCACAACACAATCATAGTGTCCTTCGCTTGCCGCCCTATCATCCGGTGTTCGACACTATACACTATTACCTGATCCGTAGGGCTCCAATTCAAAACACTTTGCACTGCACATATACTTTATTACTCAACACAAGACACAATATTCATTACATAAAGAAACTAAATACCTTATCATTTGTAAGAAACAAAAAGATAGCGCGATTTAAGTACGTACAGCGCCATCTATTGATGATTATATAAACTACAAATAACATAACGAATTTAAATGAAAACACCTAGAATTTCGACATTCCGCCCATCAAGGACTTGTCCTTCCAATAAACAATAAATAACAAAATTAACAAGAAATATATTAAAACTTATACCAAAATACAAACGTAAGCAATATAATAGACAATAAAAAAAATACAGTTCTTCACTAGTAGAAACAATAACAAACAGATTTGGCTAAGTAACAAAAAAAAAACTTAAGTTCATATTAGGTAACAATAACATGTTGTAACATTAAGAAATATAGGGGCAACCGCCCACCCTCTAAATTATTTTTTCTCATGCGAACAAGATTTAGGTAAAAAACAAAGTTTGCTAACAGGTCTTTTTAGAAAATTATTTTTACATTTGATAGTTACAACTCTTGTAATGTTATCCTTGCCAGTATGCTTCTGTATAATTTTCCCTAATATCCACTTAGCTGGAGGAACATTGTCTTCCTTAACAATGACAATATCATTTATTTCTGGTTCGGTTCTATTTGTGGTCCATTTGTATCTTTGGTTAAGAAGTACTAAATATTCTCTAGACCATCTTTTCCAAAAGTCATTCACCATCTTTTGTATCAGCCGCCATCTTTCAATGCCAGTAATGTGATCATCTGTGTGGTCTCTATCTGGTATTGTGATAAGTGGCTCGCCCACAAGAAAATGCCCTGGAGTTAATGGTAGAAGATCATCAGGATTATCACTGAGTTGAGAAATTGGACGCGAATTTAAGCATGCTTCAATCTGCGCTAGTACCGTGGATAATTCCTCATAAGTCAAAGTGCTGTCACCAACGACTTTTCTCAAATGCGTCTTTACAGAACGCACCCCAGCTTCCCAAATACCACCGAAATTGGGAGAGTGTGGAGGATTAAAGTGCCATTTGGTTCCTTCGTTATTAAGTATTGTAGCTATTTCATTAGGCAACTCAGATTTAGCTGCATTAAACATCTCACTTAGGATTTTATCAGCGCCGACGAAATTGGTGCCATTATCACTGAATAAATCCTGGCACCTGCCGCGTCTGGACACAAATCTTCTAAAGGCAGCTATAAAACCTTTAGCTGACAATTCAGATACTACTTCTAGATGTATCGCACGAGTTACCATGCAGATGAATAGTGCGATGTACCCTTTATAAGACCTTGTTCCTCTACCAGGTGACACTCTTACATTAATTGGACCTGCATAATCAACACCTGTAGATTTAAAGGCTTTACTTGGTTTAAGTCTTACCTCAGGTAACTGTCCCATTAAAGGTGTTTTATTTATTTTCGAATATCTCAAGCACGTAACGCATTCTCTATAGCACTTCTTTACTTGATCTCTGCCTCGTATGATCCAGTATCTCTCACGCAATATATTAAGCATGACCTGAGGACCACCATGCAATGTTTTCTCATGAGCATCCCTAACAATTAACTGGGTATACTGGGTAACTGGGTACTGGCATAATCAATGGATGTCTAGTGCCATAGCGTGCGTTTGCGAACTTAATTCGTCCTCCTACTCTTAAAAGCCCATCTTTATCGAAGAAAGGATGAAGAGTGTGAAGAACACTTTTTTTACGCACGCATCCCCGATTTTTGATTTCCTTAACATCCTCACAAAATCCTATTTCTTGAGCTTGCCTTATGCAAATTAGTAATATGTTCTCTAATTCGTCTGTAGTTATAAATTTTGGAAATTTAATTTTTTCTTCTGCTTGTAATCTAGTTAAGGTTAAAAATCTCTTGCAACGTGATAAAATTCGAAGCATTTTAGACAATGATGAAAATCTAGTCCATAGAAATTTAGTTTCAGATTCTTTTACTGTAGTATAAGCTTTAATAACCCGCTCTTCTTCATGTGTAGAAAAATCTGATTTATCAGATTTAACCCGGGGCCCGTTCCACCAGAGCTGATGACATGATAATTCTGTCGATTGTAGGCCTCTTAATGCGCAGTCAGCTGGATTCATATCCGTCGCTACATGGCCCCACCGATCATATTCAATTATGTTAATGATTTCCGAGACTCTGTTGCTCACAAAAGTCGTCCAGCGATTAGGTAATCCTTTTAACCATGCTAACACAACAGCTGAGTCGGTCCATGCGTATACATCTTTTTTCGGTATGTTCAAAATTTGAGATACCTCGTATATTAGTTTTGCAGCTAAAACTGCACCACAGAGCTCCAATCTTGGAATAGTTACCTCCTTTTCTATTGGAGACACTTTAGTTTTAGCGGTTACTAAGCTCACGTGAACTTTACCTTCAGCGTTTATCGATCGACAATAAACAACCGCCGCATAAGCTGATCTGGATGCATCAGCAAATGCATGCAATTCTCGGTGAGTGTTCTCAGACAGGTGCATCCATCTCGGAATTTTTATGTTTGTTAGGTTAGATAAATTTGATCTAAAACATAACCATTCCTCTAACAGTTCTTCAATCGTCCCATTCTAAATTTGCTCGCCACAATTTTTGAATATAAATTTTGGCTTTTACTATAACAGGCGCTATCCATCCCATGGGGTCGTATAGCCTGGCAATATCAGAAATTACGTTTCTCTTTGTTATAACATCCTTAACGGCTCCTAAGTTAACCGTATATTCAAATTGATCTGTAGTGCGATTCCAGCTTATTCCCAAAACCTTTAAAGTATCATTTGCCTTCATATGAATTGATTGATCCAAATTAGTATTCTCTTTATTTAGATATTGTAAGAAAACCTCACAATTACTACTCCATTTCTGAAGTTGAAATCCAGCCCTCTGCAATAGTTCGTTCATTTCCTTGTACATTAATTTAGCTTCTTCTTCCGATCTACATGTAGTCATGAGATCGTCAACGTAAAAATCTGTCGAAACTTTTTCTGCGGCAATTTTATAATTATGTCCTTCATCTTTAGCAACTTGTTGTAAACTTTTAACTGCGAGATAAGGCACACAAGCTGTACCAAAAGTTAGTGTAAGTAATTTGAAGTGTTGCACTGGTTGATTAGTATGAGCTCTCCAAAGTATACGCTGATATTTTGTATCTTCTTCATGTACTCTAACTTGACGATACATTTTAACGATGTCAGCTACTATAGCAATTGCTCCACATCGCCACCTCATCAACAAATGCCTTAAGTCTTGTTGCAATTTTGGACCAATCATCAGACTATCGTTTAATGAGATATTATTTACTCCCTTTTGAGATCCGTCAAAAACTACTCTCAATTTAGTGGTGTCTTTATCTTCCCTGATTACTGCATGATGGGGAAGATAAACTGCTGTAGAATCTTCAATTTCTAGATGACTGTCTATTGCCTTCATGTGATTCAAAGAAATATATTCTTCAAGAACTTTCTGGTATTCATCATAGTGCTTTTTATTTCTCAATAGTCTTCTTTCGGTTGAATAGAATCTCTTTAAGGCCAACTCTTTAAATTGCCCTTCTTCACAATCCGGCTTTACTTTTTTGAACGGCAGTCTGACCACGTACCGCCCATCGTAATCTCTCGTAGTTGTTGATTGATATAACTCCTCACATTTAATTTCTTCCTTAGTAAGCCTTTTTTTTAAAATATTATTAGGTTCTGTTTCAAGTTCCCAAAATTGTTTCAAAAGATCGTCTTCTCTGATTTGAAGGTGCATATTAATAACTCTTCTTTCTTTTGTACTTGTGTTTTTTGATACTCTTCCTGATAGTATCCATCCAAAAATCGTATTTTGCGCGATCAAATTGCCTCTTGGATACTTGATTAAGCCTTCACTTAAGATTTCACTGTAAGCTTCAGCTCCCAATAACAGATCAATTTTGCTAGATGTTGCGTAGCCCGGATCTGCTAGGAAAAGATCTTCGACTCCTAAGCTATTAGGTGATGTTACATCTCTCGACGGAAGTAACCATGAAAATGATCGCAGTACATATGCATCTACTTGAATTGAATTTTCTGGATTCTGGCGTGATTCTACATGTAGAGAAACCATGTATTTCACTCTCGTTTCACCAGGCCCCAGACCTGACACCCAACCATTCACTGGTGAGCGCTTTAGTCCAAGCAGTTGCGATGTAGCTTCTGTGATGAAGGACGCCTGTGAACCTTGATCTAATAGTGCTCTTATATAGTGTTCACAGCCGTTCCGTGCTCTACTTTTCAAAAGTGCAGTTGCTAATAGAACTTCATTGGGTTGATGATTCTCGTTTGCAAAATTAGATACAATTTTCGTCTCGATTCCCAAAGAAGTTGATTGTTGTGAAAGGTTTTCAGATTCAATATTGTCAGAATTTTGATATAAATTTTCAGTAGTACTTAAAAACCCTTGTATTGTTTCTTTGTTATAGTGCAAAAGTGTGTGATGACGTCTGCCACATTTTTGACAGCTCTTTGACAGTCTACAATTTTTTACTGAATGATTCGGTGCTAAGCAGTTAAAACATAGTCCTTTCGGTTGAACAAAGTCTTGTCTCTCTTTTGGCTGCTTGCTACCGAACTTCTTACATGCGAAAAGATTGTGATTCTCTTCACATAGTGCACAAACGGGATCCTTATATTTTGTTTTATTTTGATCAAGAACTGATGCGTGAAATGATCTTGACTTCTGTGCATTTTGTGTTATTTTAGACTTTATTGGCTCAATCATTTCTAGCGCACGAAATCTAGCTTCTAAAAACTCAGCAAGTTGACTCCATTTTGGTATTTCATTTGAGTCAATATTACTCATTTGTATTTCCCACTGTTTATGTGATTCGGTATCTAATTTAGAAATTACTAGATATACTAAAATCGCATCCCAAGATGTTATGTCAACGCCCAAATTCTTTAACTGTTTAAGGCAGCTTAACGTAGTATCAAGAATAAATTTTACTCCATTAGCCGATTCATGACTCATTTGTTTAATGGAAAATAGTGTCTTTAAAATAGCATTACAATTAAATCTTTTATTATCGTATCTCTTTTTCAAAAGTATCCACGCCTCCTCATAGTTCGCATCAGTAATTGTTAAATTGCGTAGTAAGGTTTCGGGTTCGCCATTCAAACAACCTTTTAAATAATGAAGTTTTTGTACATTCTTTAACTTTTTATTGTTGTGAATTAAACTTTCGAATAAATCATGAAAAGATTGCCATTCGTTATATTTTCCATTAAAGGAGGGTAGTTTAATTAATGGTAAATGAACATCACTCTGCATTGAACACGATCCCGTAGTTGACATAGAAACACTAACATTATCAGCCTCATTTGTAGACTTAACTTGTTCGAGTTTATTTTTTAATAATGACTTGTAGGTAGTGTAAAATTCTTCAAATTGTTCGTAAAAATCTTCAGCAAAATATGAAATTTCCTTTTTTATATCTTTAGTAGCGTTCTTTACAATTTCGCGATGATCGGACTTAAATTCGTTCCATAATGTTTCTACTGACTCCAACCTTGATTTTTTAAAATTTCTTTCTGTCCTTATTAAATTTTCTAACCGATCTTCTTGCACGCGAATTAATGACTGCATCCTTATTTTCAATAGTTTATAAAGTTAGTACACAATAAAGTTCACTATTGTCGTTAATAATTGTTCAAACTGTCTAAAGTATTCACAAATCAAGAATACTTATAAAGTTCAAAAGTTATTCTATAAATAAATTTACAGGCGAAATTTAACTATTTCCTTGAGAGGTAAACTTTTAAAGTCAATGCACACATTAAATTTTACTAAGTCCCTTTAAAGTGATTTTTTTCTAAGTCCGTACAACACTGAATTTAATATGTCTTTTTAAAGCGAAATTTTTACAAGTCCACAAACACGAATTTTAACTAAGTCTTTTTAAACGAAATTTTTACAAGTCCACAAACACGAATTTTAACTAAGTCTTTTTGAAGCGAAATTATTATAAGTCCACGAACACTGAATTTAACTAAGTTATTTTTTACCGCGAATTGCACTATGTCCTTATTTTCACTGATTTTAACTTAGTATCTATTACTTACAGTTTGTTCCCGGGTTTCGGCACCATAATGTTCGACACTATACACTATTACCTGATCCGTAGGGCTCCAATTCAACACAAGACACAATATTCATTACATAAAGAAACTAAATACCTTATCATTTGTAAGAAACAAAAAGATAGCGCGATTTAAGTACGTACAGCGCCATCTATTGATGATTATATAAACTACAAATAACATAACGAATTTAAATGACACCTAGAATTTCGACATCCGGATCTGAACCCCATTGAAATGGCGTGGGCCGCAATCAAAGGTTACGTTAGCAGCAAAAACGTAGCGTGGAACGTCACACGCGTTATGGAACTGGTGAAACAGAAGGTAGATGCGACAGGATCAAGTGAATGGCAAAAGTTATGTTCAAAAGTAAGGTCTATTGAAGACGACTATCGCAAAAGCGACCATGTAGTGGACCAGTTGACAGACCAACTCGTTATTTAAATGGGAGATTCAGATAGCAGCAGTAGTAGCGATTGGGAAGTCTTTGATGATGAAGAACCCGGTCCGAGCACCAGTACCAACCCCAGTACCAGCCCAAGGGCTTCGATTTCATTTGCTGATTTTGAGGGTTCAATCACACCGTTGAGTGATAGTAATTAATTTATTTTCTAATAATATTTCCAGATTTTATTTTTATTTATTTATTTACTGATACAATAATTACTAAATATACAATAATTAACCCGTTGTGTTTTATTACGTACCAACCCTTTAATATATTAAATATTTATTTTAAGCTTTTTAGATAGTATGTGATTTTCGCAACGACTGTACCGGAGGACGCCATGTTAGGTCAAGTTTCGTGCCGGGTAGTATAAGGCGACGTTACTGGTGCGAGACGTGGCGGTGCCCGTGTTCCACCGCGCGCGACCGCTGCCGTATAATAAACATACCGTATAAATGCATAGTCAAGCTATTTTCCACTTCTTTGATTTTGCTGCTGCTGCATGGATTGAATACCGTCAAGACTGTATGAAACTCGGGTGGCAAAATATCTACGGCGGACCAATTGGACCAAGCCCTGCTTTGTGTTAGAGCCCCTCTGTAGATCGCATAACACGACAGCCCCAATTTACGAGAATTCATAGAAAATGATGAGGAAATTACTTCTTCTAGAAAGCGCAGGCTAGTTAGACCTGTGCCACATGTCCCAAAAAGAATGAAAGATGCACAACATTTGCCTATTTGTGCCAAAGGCACTCAATACAATAGGTCGAAGCGTCGTAAGAAGGGTTGTAGCCAACTTACATTTGTGAAATGAAACACACCCTATTATTGAAATGTGCTAATACAAAGCTACTGTACCGACTTTCAATGTTACTAGAATGGGTTTGAATAGGGGAATTCCCATGGGTCCCAGCTCCATCTACAGTAATCACATTTAAAGGGAAAATGCTTCCCACTAAAGCATATTCCTAACATACTTCCCTTCCTGTTGAAACATATAAACTTCCCACAATCCAATGCCTAAACTGCTGCCTTTATGGTCATTTTAAAACTCAGTGTTGAACACAGTCTATGTATTTTAACTGCCCAAAATACCACAACAAGTGAGTCCGGTAATGTAAGTAAAGGTAACGCCACACAGATTGCTCAGGTATTCACTTTCCCACAGATAGGGACTCTCCTGAGTTTTCACGTCAGTAATCCATCAAAGTTGTTGTCTCAGGATAAGCATCTTCAGGGTTCCCCCCTCATTCAGTAAAATGATTAGAGAATTTCTGGCAGAGCAACTCAACACTATGGATAATGAAGCCATTCCTGAAGATGATAATAGAGAAACTATGGCAGTGTGCAACGTAGGCCTGATACTTCAAAAAATAATGATATTTTTCGTGTACATGAAACAATAAAAGAGGAACTTAGTTAATTATTCGTTTAGTACTTTCGAGAAGCGGTTCTTAAACGACGAGTGCTCCATGGTAAAGTCGTATTTTTTATTAAACGAAGCCAGCTGGCAATAACTAATGTCACTTTCTAATATAATGTTGTCATATTTAAAGTAATAGTGATGCGTTGAGTTGTCGTTCAAACAGATGAATGAAGAATGAGTGTAAATAGTTAATCATTTTAACTATAATAGAAAAGAACAATATTTCTATTTTACATTATAATCGTATAAAAGTGCTTTGATATATAAGTTATCTACTAGTAGTATGTAACTACAGTCAGTTTTTGACAGCTTATTACAAAGCGCAGCACGGCGACTAGTTGCAACACCGATCAACGCCGTGCGCGTCGGTCGCCATTTTGTTTGTCATTCTGCTTCTAACCTCTGGTCTGATAGTACGAATGTTTGTTCTGCGCTCACGCTGTTTAGTTATTGTTTTTGATAAGTTTTTCGTTACATTGTGTTTGTGTACATTTTTTGTTATATTGTTATTGCTGTGTTATATATTTATTGTTGTTGTTAAATATTTCTGAGCCAAATTTGAACTCTCAAACTTGGCTCAGAAATATTTATCAGTGATGGCTACCTCGGTACCATCTGAAAGGATTTTTTCCAAATCGGGCCAAATATTAAGTGAGAGGCGCATCTATATTCAACCAAAGCGAATGGATTTTTTTTTTATTTTTAAATATGAACTAGAGATTCCTGCCTTAAAATGTTTCTAATAGTTTTTTGTTACTCAAATGGTGCGTAACAATTGCGACAGGTACAAATTCATTCTAAAAAAAGATTTCCTTTGTTATTTTAGTTTTGTTTTAAAATGTTTTTATTCTATTATTATGTTTGGATACATTCTAAGAAAAAATATTTTATAGATCTTTTAGTTTTGTTTAAAATATTTTTATTCTATTATTATGTTTAATTTCATACTAAGCAAAACTTTTTTTATGTTGATTTATCATTAGACTATTGTTTAAATTTTATTGTCAATACATGATTTTCAATACTTGTTTCATTATAAATAATCGATATAATAATCGATTGTGATGTTATTGAGATATAACATGAGTTCACGGTGAAAAAAATCAAAAGAGTAAATCCAATATCCATTGCAAATTTGGTAGATTCAACTAGATTCCATCAACAATTCACTTTTACCTATGAAATAAAACTAAGTTTAGATTAACTTAAACACAAGTATGTAATGTACACAATAAACATCATATACAGTATACGAATTGCATACGCAATACGAATCGATTCGATGCTCTAACATAACAGCATGGTAAGAGATCAGAAGTAACGAGTACTGATTACTAAAGTAACGAATACATAACGGGTACATTTTCTTTCGTTACTTTTACACCTCTATTACATTTATTATGGAAGTCCCTCTTACAGATAATAGTATATTTCATTATTATAAAATGTACTCATTACCTATTTTGGATCAAGTTAAACGAAACTTTTATAATTATTCCCGAATATCCCTTCCTTATGTTGAAAGGTTCAAAATACTTGCCGGTCGTGTCTCCGTGTCAAGAAATTCTCAGTGATAACCAGTACATATGCACTGAACATAATATCGTACCCTACTCAGCGATAACCTGTATGGAACAGTTGATGCAGTTTCACAGTAATCTAACACAATGTCATCAACGCGTTGTTCTTATAGAAAAAATTAAAACACAACGTCTTTCTGCTTTCTGAAAAACTTCTCTCAACAAATAAAAATTATTATTTTATTATAAAAAATAACTGTATTATCTTTAATTTTGTATTTATATCAAGTTATTAATGTAATATATAAAAAGTATATTAATATACTGAGTGTCGTTCGTTAATGTGCAGTGTTTTCTTGTGTTGTGTTCGTCAGCTGACATTACGCAGGTAACGAACTCAATTTTAAAAAGTTTTCTTGTTCAACTTCTTGTTATCCCTCTAACTTACTATAGAAACCCTATTTCACAATTTATAAGTCAAATATTATAGCAACTGTTTGATCACACTGACGCCGTCTATATTATTTTATCTAATAACTTCTATTTTTATAAAACATGATGACTCGTAGCACCAAGGCGCGTCAGGCCGAGGAACAACTCCAGCTGACGCTCCAGGAACTAAAAGCATCCAGGACTCAGTGTGATCTACTGTTAAAAGAAAGGGATGATAATGAACAAGAATTCTTGCAAATTCTTAATAAAAACAACGCATTAAAATCTGAGCTTTCGCAGTTACATTTACGATATGTAGAAATGGAAGAACAAAATAATAATTTGCAAGAAATAGTCAGTGGGTTTGATAATTGCAGAGATGAGTATGAGAAAGCTCTTATGCTCACCAATGACTTAAAAGCTAAATTACATAAGGCCCAACTATATATATCAGAATTAGAAAACAATAACCTCAACTTGAAGGCCTCTCAAACCCAGTGTCTATATGATGAACTGGTTGGACATAAAGCCACATTAGTGTCCCCGCTCACCAGTAACAAAGACATTTCGACAATTGATTTGACTGGTGATGACATGGGTTCTTCCAGTCTAGTATTAAGTAATAATAAATTCAAGAAATATATTAAAATTAATAGGTATATTAAGAAAACACAAAAATTGATAAAATCTAGAAATAATTGCCTTAATTATGAAAAAATCTGTAAGGAAAGAAATACACTCAAATTAAAAATGATTGAGTATAATAAGAATGTGAAAGATATGAGACAAGGTTATGAGGCTGATGTGACTGCTCTTCAGGCTGAGATATCATATTTAAAAAGCTCCTTAGACACCATATCAAAAAAATATGAACTGTCCCAAAATGAAATTACTGGTCATATCGCAGCCATGAACAATCTACTAGACTTAAGTAAGTATAATTCGGAGCGCTTTGACTCTCTCATAAACCACTATGCTTGTGATTGTCGGGGCGCTTCTGACTCTGGGGATCGTTCTGGGCTGTGCCCTGGTATGGTGCCTCCATCTCAGTCAACAGCTCGTGTCAGCGCCATACCAAGCAAAACACATCATGTTCCTCCCAAAAAATGTACTAAAATTTATAGTGATGGAATGGGAAGAGATATGGGTGTTTTGCTCAATGACATGTGTAGGGGACAATTAGTAACAAATTATTGTATGCCAGGTGCAAGTTACTCACATATAATGAATAGTACTTTGAATTGTACTCATTGTCCTTCTACTACACTAATCATACTAGTTGGGAGAAGGGGAAATGTGAACAAAAAAATTCTTGATTATTATTACACTAAATTATTAAATTTAAATGTAGAAAGAATATTAATGTTCACATTTCCTTATATTAAAGATATGCCACAGGAAAATGCAATTAGGTTTAAATTAAATAATAGGTTACATATAATGACAAATAGTTATTATGTATCAAAAAATGACATCAATAATAAAATTGAATTAATTGATATTAATAATATAATTAATAATAGTTCATGTTTATTGACATGTGATAGGTGTCACCTATCAAATTTTTATAAGAGACAGATAGCAAGCACGCTATCATATTTTATTGTTACAAAATCAACCAACTGTTTGGTTGACCAGACAACTGCTTCTATTGAGCAGTATAATAATACAAGACCATATATTTTGGAATATGTTCCAAGTAATTTAAATTAAACTCTAAGACAATAGAGGTAGTCTCTGGCACCAATAGTATAGTTACCATAGAAGCCAATAAAAAGAAAAGGAAAATAACTAATAATAAAATTGTAAACCTGGTGCACCAAAATATTCAAGGAATGTTAGGGAAGGACCTAGATATTGAATTATTTTTGACCTGTAATGATATTGATATTTTGTGTTTAACTGAACATTGGCTTCTGAATTATCAGGTCATGTTTAACTTTAGTGGGCACCAGTTGGCTAGTTTGTTCAGTAGGAATAAAGCTATTCGCGGTGGCTCTTTAATACTTATGAGTAAACACTTTAAATTTAAGGAACGTAAAGATATTGTGAGCCTTTCTATTGAGCAAACTATAGAAATAGCCTGTGCAGAGCTTGAGCGTGTCATTGTTGTATGCGTATACAGGCCCCCTAGTGGATTATATGAATTGTTTGAAAATGTATTGGAAAATGTTTTATCAAAATTATCTGAATGTAATAAAGAAATTATTGTTTGTGGAGATTTTAATATAAATTTACTGCATAATACAACCACAAGTGTTAGATTCAGATCATTGTTAAATTCATATAATCTGGTAAATCTGTTCTTAGAACCAACTAGAATAACAGATTCCACAGCAACTTGCATAGACAATATATTTGCAACCCATATTCCACAAAATAAAATGATTATTAATAAACTAAATTCAGATCACTGTGGACAACAGGCTTTATTTAATTTTCATATTAATAAAATAAGCAATTGTGAAAAAATAATGTTTGTTCCTTTGACCAGAAGTCGTATTGAGAAGTTTAGAAGTAATATTATGGCCAATCTCCTTCACCTAACTCTTAGTAATAATCCCAACGTTTTGTATAATAACCTATTTAAATTAATTAGAAACAAGTTTAATGC
Organism: Vanessa cardui; assembly: GCF_905220365.1. Taxonomy (NCBI): domain Eukaryota; kingdom Metazoa; phylum Arthropoda; class Insecta; order Lepidoptera; family Nymphalidae; genus Vanessa; species Vanessa cardui. The sequence continues at coordinate 2,799,030 of NC_061150.1, read as the reverse complement.
AATATTCACTTCTAAAACAGTTAATACAAAAAACTTTTTGAAATTCAATGATTGGGCTACTATTGGAATTCATAAAAGTAGGCAACGAATGTACGAGCTTTATAATGAAAGGACGTACAATCATAGTGCCACTTTTGCCAACTATGTAAGTAACTATTCAAAATTATTTAGAAAAGTGTGCTTTCTGGCTAAGTCTTTAACTATAAAAAATAGAATTAAGAATGCACATAACAAAATAAAAATGACCTGGAAAGTTATAAATTGTGAAACTGGTAGAAGTGGTAATCGGAGCTCCGAATTAAACTTAAATTATAATAATAAAGTCATAAATAGTGAACGGGAAGTTGCTTCAGTTTTTGAACAATTTTTTGCTAACATACCAGTTTCTACAACTAGGTTACTTATTTCTTCTCCAGCTGTTGCCGAATCATTGATGAAAGAAAATGTACGAGAATGCAAATCAAAATTTAATTTTACCCCTGTAACACCAATATCATAATTTGTGCATTTAAATCATTAGACATTAAGAAAACTGCTGATCTATGGGGTATTTCTGTAAAGGTGATAAACTCAATTATTGATGTGATTGCACCTTATCTTGCAATAATATTCAATGATTGTGTTCAGCGTGGTATATTTCCTGACCTGATGAAACATAGTAAAGTCATTCCAATATTTAAATCTGGTAGCACTTCAGATCCTAATAACTATAGGCCTATCTCAATATTACCTACCCTCAGCAAAATATTTGAAAAAAATATTTTAAATCAATTATTAGCATATTTCAATAGACACAATCTGCTTCACAGAAAACAATTTGGATTCATGAGGGGTCGCTCGACTACCGACGCAGGTATCGAACTTATAAAAAATATCTATGAGGCCTGGGAGGGGTCGCAGGATGCCTTGGGGATTTTCTGCGACTTATCCAAAGCCTTTGATTGTGTTCAGCATGAAACTCTGGTCAGGAAACTATATCACTACGGAATTAGAGAATGTGCACTCGACCTTCTGACTTCCTATCTTAACAATAGAATTCAGAGGGTTGACGTTAAAGGGACAAGGTCTCCTGGGGTCTCAGTTGGTATGGGGGTCCCACAAGGATCAATTCTTGGACCTTTTCTATTCCTCATATACATAAATGACTTGCCCTTTCTTGTTGGGAACAAACATGATATAGTATTGTTTGCTGATGATACCTCTTTGGTTTTTAAAATTAATAGGAAACAGGTTCAGTATGACGATGTAAACAATGCTATGTCCGATATAGTACATTGGTTTAGCGTAAATAATCTTAGACTGAATAATAAAAAAACTAAAATTGTAAAATTTAGCACACCAAATGTGCAAAATGTAAAACCCGATGTACTTATCAATGGGGAATCGATGGATCCAGTTGAAACAACTGAATTTCTTGGCCTTACTCTTGATGCCAAGTTACAGTGGCTCCCCCACATAAACGGATTGGCGGGTAGACTGAGTTCTGCGGCATTTGCGGTCAAAAAAATTAGATTACTTACTGATGTTGATACGGCTCGACTAGTATATTTTAGTTACTTTCATAGTATAATGTCCTACGGTATTATGCTTTGGGGTAACGCAGCCGCTATCCAAACTATATTTGTGCTGCAGAAGAGGGCTATTCGCGCAATCTATAACCTAGGAGCCAAGGAATCATTAAGGCATAGATTTAAAGAAATTAAGATATTGACTGTTGCTTCTCAATACATATTTTGTAATGTTTTGTATGTACGGAAAAATATTAATGTTTTTATGAGAAAATGTGATTCTCATAACATTGGTACAAGGAACAAACACAATCTTGTTACTCCTGTTACTCGACTGCATAGAGTCAGTAACTCTTTTGTGGGGCAATGTATACGCTTCTACAACAGGATCCCAGAAAGCGTTCAAAATGCTTCTGTTGCCAAATTTAAAAAAATTGTTAAGGAACGCTTGTGTGCAAAAGGTTACTATACAATTAGCGAGTTTATGTTTGATAGCACACCTTGGGAATGAAACGATCGCCTCCTGGCTATTTCTAATCATATACTACTATGTACCTTATAAATTTGACAAAAAAAAAATAACAGAAAAAAAAGACCCGCTGAGTTTCTTTCGCCGGTTCTTCTCAGGTCAGGGTGTTGCTTTTTCCGAACCGGTGGTAGTGTTTATTTGACAATCAATAAGTAAGTGTAATGCTTTTATATTGAATAAAGGAATTTGAGTTTGAGTTTGAGTTTGCTGCGCGTTGGATAATATTTTCAAGAGATAAAGAAGTAATGTCCTACAAGTGTGGAAACGATGTAACAAAAACATGTATGATTGGAACTTATCTAGTACAAATTGATCCTGGCTGTGAGGTCATCCTCGGCGATCTCCAGTTATTTTATTTTCAACATATATTGAAAATATTTGAATACAAGATGACACCCATTATTAATCTACCTGAGATAAAGAATAAAAATATATCTATTTCTGCCGAGCCGATCGATATTAAAGGAATCAATTTGGATGATATAAAATATCTTTCTGCGGTTTTCAGGATAAATAGTTTAAGTGAAAGTGAAATAGAATCTGTAATAAAAGTGAATAGTGTCAGTTTAGGGACCCTAATTATATACTTAATATTACTTGTTATGTGCTTAATTTTAATTTCAAAAAGTTAAAAGATAAATTCTTCAGTAAGGGTTGAAACCTTCAGAATCCAGATGCCTCTGACGGTTTCGAACTTAAGGGGGGAGGAGTTATGTCAGCTCAAAGCATGTGTCAATAGAAGTGAATGCTTAATCAGCAGAATGTAAGTCATTGTGTCATTATATGCTTTGGGATCATATGTCTTGGGAAACGATTTTGTAAAAGGGAACAACATTCGACTAGTGCATAAACCTCTTCGGTCGTGTCAATTTTAATTATAATTAAATATTTCAAAACTCAAATATTATATATATCTTTAAAAAAGTATGTCTTGCTCCCGTAAAGTCGTCTGCGTAATCGTAAGTTTTTAAAAATGCATACATAACAAACTGTAAATAAAGTCATTGAATCAATATCAGGGAAAACGAGTGGGAAAAATGAGCTTATAATTTGATTTGGTGACGAACGGGGTTTTAGCCGATAGGAGTCCGGCACTCCTGGGCTTTCCTTTTCCAGGCGTCCATGATGGATTTTCCTCGTTTGTCTTAACGTAGTTTTATCGCAAAAAAAATAAGAGGGAGTAAAGTTTAAAAAAAAAAACTTGGAAGCTGAATGGTAACCTTTAGGACACGTTAAGTATCATTGTGTTATTTGTATTAATAGTATTGTAGTTAGTGAGTAGTTATAGTTGGTTAATATGTTTTTATTTGTTGTTTTTCTTTTCTTTTTTTTTAATTTTTTACACTTCTTATTCTTTTATTATGTATGTTTATTATGTACTGTGTCCTAATAAACATTTCCTTCTTTCTTTTCTTTCTTTCTTTCTGTTCCGGCACTGAAAACGCCGATCAATTTAGGCCTCCTAATGAACCTGATTTAGGTGCGAGTAGCTATATTGTTGTATGTTTGTGTCGTTGTGTTCCCAGGAATAAGAATTACAAAGTTCCAGTCAGTGATAAAATTAAAAAATTGGGTATAATATTCGATAAAACCGTTTCTTGGAATCCACAAATTAGTGAGGTAAGCAGAAAAATGTTTGTTGCTGTTGGTTCCCTACGTAGATTCCGTAACCTGTTACCGATTCCCACCAAAATTGCGTTAGCACAATCTATCCTTTTACCAATTCTTGATTATGCAGATTGCTGTTATCATGATCTTAGAGAAGATCAATTCAACAAACTTGAGCGCATTCAAAATCTTTGCATCAAGTTCATATTTGGGCTTCGCAAGTATGACCACATTTCCGATTTTCGCAAAAAGCTCGAGTGGCTCCCGATCCGCCTTCGCAGGAATACACACATTCTCTCTCTTCTCTACTTTATACTTTTCAGCCCCAATGCCCCTATTTATCTTAAACAGTCCTTCCAATTCTTAGGTGATTCCCATTTGCGCAGTCTTCGCTCCGAACAAAACCTTACTCTTAAAACTCCTTCCCATACTTCTTCCTTTTTTACTAAATTCTCTGTCCAAGCAGTACGCTTGTGGAACTCCTTGCCCATAAATATAAGACGTGCACAATCCGTTGCTGCTTTTAAAAGGCTTCTAAAACACTATTATTTGTCATTGTGAAATATAATAATACTTTATATATAAGTATATATTTTTATGTATTTGAATTTATTTATAAAACATATGTATTATTTTGTTTATACACGTATTTATATGTTATAACATGTATTAATCGTATGTAGATATGTTATGTTTGTGTATATATGATTTATCTAAAAGGTGTACACTTCCGAACCCCTTTCTTAGAGTATTCAATGTCCTCTATCCAAAGGTTGTCTGGAGGAGGTCGCTCTTTTAAAGGTGTACAATAAAGTATATTTATCTTATCTTACAAAGTCTTCTTTGACAATTATTTTACCTCACCTGAATCGATATCCTACTTGGCTAAGATTTGAATTCATTCCTTAGGCACCGTCAACAAAGACCGTTTAGGAAATAATTTGCAACTGCCATCTCTAAAACAGTTATCGGATGCCAATAAGACCCGCGGATACTCAGAAGAATGGGTCACTACTGTAGACGGGGCACCAGTGACCACAGTTATGTGGCTAGATAGCAAACCTGTGGTTTTATCATCTTCTTTCGTCGGTGAGCAGCCTAAAGACAAAGTGAGACGTTTTGACAAAAAACGTAAACAGTACATAGATGTCTAATATAAATCCTAAAATATTTTTTGTTCTACAAATACAACTTGTTAACTAAAAATACAACTTCAAAAGAATTTTATTTGTATCATAATATTCCTTTCCCGATACCTCATAATTTAAAAAAGCCAGACTCATTCAGCATGACCATACCGGATTACAAGTACACCGCTGTTACTAAGGACAAACTATATTACAGCAGTTTCCAGTCCCTGGAAATTTGTATGACAGCCAGTGTTCAGAACTATATATGCAGTATAAAGAATGTTGTCTCGTCAAGTGCCAATTCATCCTGTGAAAGTGAAACATTATCCAAAGTTTTTACGCAACTTCCAAAAGAGTGTAAAACGGAATTTCTATACGGTAATCTTGATATTTGGAAGAGTCTTAATAGCAATCGATGAATTTTTGTACAATGTATACCAACTAAATCATCAATAGACTGCGCTAAATCCGAATTACCCGACATAAAATCGAGGTGGTTTATGAGTATAGTAAAAGTCATTCTATCCCACTACTTTTTGTAGCTTTAACACGAGCTACAAGTCTTGAAGGGTTGTTTATATGTAACAGTCAGGATAATTTAAGATTTTATCATGAAAGAAGAGTAGATCCATAGTTTCAAATTTACAGCAAGAATTTAAAAGATTATCTCCAAACAAACTTACTACATTGCAAGGACTGAGCACTGAATTTATAAACTCCAGAAATAAATTGACCATTTATACTTTAAACTGCCAAGTGTCAGAAAACATACTCCTGATTTATTACAAGATTATAATTGTTAAATGAGTTATTTTTTTATTACTCACTAAAACATGGTTTCCTGCAGATGAATCAGTTGACTTACCTAATTTTCATTCTATAGCTAAACTTAAGAGACAAAGCAAGACTCGCCATCTTCACAATACAGAAATAAGTACATATTTTATTTGATTACTCAACTTTGTAAAGACTTCTCACAACTTACAAGAATAACATGGAATTATTCAGAAGCAGGACACGGAAAAGGTGCTCCTGATGGTGTTGGAGCAACTTTAAAAAAAACTGCGGATGGAATGGTTGCATTTGGAAAAGATGTAGGTACTTATGAGCAATTCCACGCTTTAATTACAAAATACACAGATAATAACAATTTAAACGTCGTTGTTAAAAATGTAGATAAAGAAAAAGTCTTATTTAGAGACAGTTTATTTCCGAAACAATTAAAACCATTTAGGGGTCAAGTTTCTGGGAGAAATCCGCACCTAGAACGACAGTACGCAAAATGATTGTGACATTTCCGAAATTTATTCATGGAAAACATCGCGGTTGTATAGACAATTTAATTGATTTACAAAAAGAAAATGCTCTTTCTACTTCCATTGAACCCGCTGTTACAACTCTTGATATTTTAAAACATAAGAAAGCAAATCGAGAAGTAGAGGGTCCACCAGAGGCAGATCGGTCAGAAAAACGTCAAGGTCAAGAGGCACAGGGCGGGTCACGGTAAGAGGAGAGGCTAGAATAAGCAGAGGGACAGGTGAGAGAGTGTGGGCAGAAACATCTTATACAGATAAAACTCATGATTACTCTTCGCTTCCGATAAATAAAGTGCGCTCTCCTATTGATTACTTCCGTGACTATTTTGATGATTCATTTCTGGAAGAAGTAGCTAGGTGCACGAATCTGTACCACTTGCGCAAAACCGGCGTTGAACCCAAGACTGCCAGACTTGAAATAGAGAAACTATTTGCTGTTCATCTAATCATGGGATGTATTCCCTATCCAAGACTACCTTTTTACTGGAAAACTGGAATGAAACTGGCATTGATCAGCGACACCATGACTAGAGACAGATTTTTAACTCTTCGCAATGCACTTCACGTAGTCGACAGTGACACGCCAACAGAAGCTGAAAAAAACAATGCTTTGTGGAAGGTGCAACCTTATGATAAATAAGGTCAAAGAAACATGTAACAGAGTAGAGAGAGCACCTGGATATTACTCGATAGATGAGCAAATGATACCCTTTACTGGTAGATGCAAACTACGCCAAGTAGTCAAAAATAAACCGAGGCCAGTAGGGTTAAAAAACTTTGTTTTAACGACCAGTGAGGGTTTAATGCTGGATTTTGTCATCTATCAAGGGGCTAAAACTATGTTCGGCGACACAACTCTTGGTTTGGGCCCGTCTGTCATTCTCCATCTTTCTCAGAGTATACCACCCGGCAGTTGTGTGTATCATGATAGATATTTTACAACGGTCTTTTGGCAGAAGAAATGCTCAGGCGAAATCTTCACAGTACTGGAACAATAATGCTGAACCGGATTCCTGATCGTTCCTCAATCGATTATAAAAAGGATATAGAGATGGCTCGTGGGGAAAAGCAGCAGTACGTCTGTAAATCAAGAGTTCGGGTCGAGTCCGTGGTCAGTATAGGTGCATACTGTGTTGTTCTATTTTAAAAATCTCATACGATCCTTTAGTCTCCATGTTTTGCATTTTAATAATAAATTCGTACTAGAGGACCCCTTTGTGATAAATTATAACAGTAAATTTAGTGCGGATAGTGTAAAAATCTACGTTTTTTTCTATTTTTAAATGGACAAAATTATGAACATTTCCGTTATACTACCGTTATATTACAGTTATAAAAAAGATGATTTTTTAGTTAAATTTCGGGAAAAAAAGCATTTAAAAGCATATTGGTTATGCAGGCAACAGTGGTCGCATTTATTTTAATGACCACTTAACTGGTTTCAACAAAATGCTGTTGCGTAAAACTAAGACCTTAGCTCGTGAAAAGAATTATAAATACGTTTGGGTCAAGAACTGCTCAATTTTAATTAGAAAAAATGATACTTCCCCTATTTACCATATTAATGCCGAAATTGATTTAAAAAAAATTTAATCTGTACTTACAATTTGTATTTCTCGATGCATATATTTGAATATTTAAATAATTGTTAATCTGTTTTTAAGAATTGTATTGCTATATTTATATAAAATATATCGAACAAATTACATAAGTGGGATTTGGAGAAAGATGAAACTATGCCCATATTCTGGACAATATTTCCACGATATGTTTGTATATATGAATACGGGTTGCTTATGTTTAATAATCTTGGTATTATCAACTAGACGGCTTTCCTTAACCGTTGGTTGGTAAGCATATAGTTATATTAAGATCTTATGGCTACTAAGGTGAATTTATTTTATCAAAACGTTCGAGGTCTACGCACGAAACTTAACAATTTATACTCGAATGTTCTTCATTCAGATTATGACGTGATTTGTTTGACTGAAACCTGGCTGTTACCGAGCATTCATGATTCCGAATTATTTGAATGCCGTTACACAATTTATCGTTGTGATCGTGATTATTCTTCCAGAAACGATTCTATGGGCGGAGGTGTTCTTATTGTCGTACGTAAGGGAGTGTCTGTTGGCGACGTGGTTATTAAACCTTCTAATAATGTATATTCCTGTGACATATTAAGTTTGTGAATTAAAAATAGCAATAACCAATCTAGATGTAGAATTTACTGCTGCTATTTCCCTCAATGTAGTACACAAGGCGATGACCTGATAAATTTCTACGAAAATATCTCCGAAACGCTTATTGTGAACCCTAGGGATATCTTTCTGATACTAGGGGATTTCAATATTCCTTTTGCGGATTGGTCAAGATCTAGTGATTCTACGTCAGCTCAAGTACACGGATCTAGTTCTCATGCACTTGTCACATCTATGTCAGCTTTCATGAATTTTAATAATCTGAAATAATATAATTTAATTCCAAATTACCATAACCGTCACCTTGATTTGATATTTAGTAACTCTTTATGCTTAGTTAGCAATTAAAGTATCTTGTATTTTGATTAACGGAGTTACCATTCTGAGCAATTCTTCAAAACTGTCTGAACCCATTCTTAGAAAATTTGAAAAATCTTCTGGTTCCAAATAATACATAATCGACATATACGAGATTTTCTTTCTTAATAACAGCCACTTTTTTAACCAGTATCGTTTTTTACATCGCTCTCTGGATACACATAACGATGCTACAGTATGTGCAACACCTGCTTTTTGAAATTTTGTTAGTTTCGGCGGACCCATGTCTAACTATGAACGTGCGTGCACAGGTTGTGGCAAGCAATCGCGAAATTAAATTTAATGGAAATGAACGGATCGTGAGTAGAGAACGCTCAATCGCGACTTCAACTAATTGTATCAGCAGATTGTAGGTTGTGTTGAATCGTGAGTAGGGCCTTTAAGCCACACGATCGTGAGGGTAAGTTTTCTGGAGACCACTTCAGGATTTTTTTCTTTATTTTTTACATGATACATAGGCATCCATGAAAAATCATGTAAATTTTAATGAGTGTAAATATTTAGTTTTTATCATTAATTTGATTTCAGTTATACTGTATATAAGTGTAAATTGTAAGCGTTAATTAAATTAATTAATCTGTTACAGGTGGAATAGTACATCTTATATGTTGGAAAGAATGATTAAAATAAAGGATTCTCTATGCCTTTGCCTTTTGAAGAAATTACCCGAAATATGAGTGATAATAACGCCAGTATCTCGTCAGTAATTCCACTTATACACACACTTAAGTATACATTACAAACTGAAGCCAGTAAACAAGATACGAATGAAAAATTTAAAAGTATAATAAGATAAATTCCAAATTTGGTGACCTTCAAACAAACAATTTCTTTGCAATAGCAACCTATCTAGATCCTCGGTATAAAACAATTTTTTTTAATAATATGGTTAAAGAGAAAATTGAAACCAAAATAATGTCACTATTTGATACAGTTGCAGACACATCTAAAAACGAGGTTGAAAATATGGAATTACCAGCAGAAGCTAGCCAATACGAGAAACCATGTTCGCCTTAAGACGAATATGTATTTAACAATCTCAGTGTCATAGAGAATAATGACTGTTCTGCGATTGAAAACGTAAGTAGCGGAACAGCTGTTAGCCCTATAGTGTATAATTCTAGTCCTACTAAAACTGGTAAAAAAAGAAAACTTTATGAAGCAAATTGGAAAGTCAATGTAGCTAAACGACTAAGAAATAGAGGGAAACCTTATCAATCTACCAAATTAAAAAAAAAACATGCCAAGTCGTGAATTGAAACCTACTTGTAAAGAAAATTGTAAATTTAAATGTGGGTTTAAATTTACAGAGGAGCAAAGACAGACCATTTTAAATGACTATTGGAGCTTAGGTGCGATAGAAAAACAATGGACTTTTATTGCTAATAGCGTAGACATAGTCATTCGCAAACAACGTTACGTTAAAATTGATTCAATTCAGATGGAAATGTTGGAACTAATCGAAACAACAACAACGCTTTATTTTTGACTATTTCGGGTGAAGTGTAAATTGTTCTTCAAAAACACTTTGGGGATTAATAATCGACCCATAGATACTGCTTTGAAAAAGAAAAATAGCAACACTAATATTTCTTCCATGAAAGATAACCGAGGTACACATTGAAACCACTGTAAAGTGGACGAAAGCATTAAAAATGGCATCAAATTGTTTATCGAGTCTATACCGAAGATAGAGTCACATTACATCCGAGCTAATTCAAGAAGAAATTGTATTGATGGTAGCAAAGCCGTTACAGATCTTCATAAAGATTACGCGGTAAAATGTAAATCCCAAAACGTCCCCTATGGAACTTATATTACATTTTATCGTATTTTCACACAAGATTTTAACATTTCGTTTTTTACTCCTAAAAAGGATTTATGCGATATATGCGAAGCCTATAAAAACATCACAGATGAAGAGAAGGAATCTAAGAAACAAGATTATGAATTACATCTCAATGAAAAGAATTTGTCTCGTATTGGAAAAGAAGAAGATAAGAACAACAAAAATATTAGTAGCAGTCTATGATCTTCAAGCAGTGTTCCAATGCCCCAAAGGAGACGTGTAAATTTTTTACTACAAGGCCAAACTGAATGTACTTAATTTAACAATTTACGTAATTCAATATTTTTTATAGATTGGAAATAGTATCAATTGAAAAATTTCAGCGCGTAGCTTCAGTGAAAGTGGGTGAAATATTGATTGCAAGTATCCAAGATATTTTAATAACGAACGACGACGAACGAATAATTTAAAAAAGATTTTAATAAAAAAATTGAAACGAAATTTATTTATTTTTTTGCTATACAGAAAATAAAAATATTTGAATTTAATTGAATCAGTTTTATTTCAAATATCAGTCAAAAACAATACAAATAATTCTAATAAACTAACTATTTTTATGAGATTTATAACTTAAACCCATTGTGATTGACCGAGTTAACCAATAATTCAACTAAACCGACTTGACGATATTATTTTCATAGTAACTTTTTGATGCTGATTTTTTTTAACTTAATTTTTTTTTCTTTGTGAAACGATATTAGTAAAACGAACCAACACTACGCTTTTTGTCAGTGTACAAATTACGAACAGTTCCAATTTTACTTAATAAATCCATTAGCAAACTTATAAACTTTAAAAATAGGTACGATTTATGAAGAAAATAAAGCATGTATTTATATAAACTCGTGACATTTAATGGAGCGCCTGCAAACTTCCAGACAGGATAAATTACATACATATATAATTGTATTTAACTAACATGACTGTATCTTCAAATGGTGAAAAAGAGTAACTACTGAGTTTCTTGCCGGTTCTTCTCGGTAGAAAAATAAACAAAATTTGTTGTTAAATGACAATTCAAAAGTGGTTGTAAAAGCCTACTTGAATAAAGTATATTTATATTTTGATTTTTAACAGGTAGGTATGGTAGTATTACCATACTTTTATTGGTTTTTGACACAAAGACGAAGATTTTCCAAAGTTCATTACTACCACTGCATAATTAAGTACCTGCCAGTATGTGATTTAAAGCGTAACATGTGATGGATATTTCTTTAAAAATTCCATAAAGGTGAAAGCCTGCTCTTAACCGCAATTAGATGTGAAGGAAACAGAATTAGCATTGCACACTGACGTTACGTGCAAGGAGCAAGTGCAGCGAAGCAAGTTTTTCAGCCTTAAGTATAAATCTCAATCGCTAGAGATACGTACTGCAGAAAAATTATCTAAGTCAAAATCATTTTTGATAGTGATTGAGAAAATGCCAGATAATATTAAACTTTGACATCACTGCAACTTAAATGGAAGACAAAGGCAAGAGGGCGACGCTATACTCTAGAAGAAAAAATAATGACCCTATCCATATACATATATGCAGAGATGGCCCAGTGGTTAGAACGCGTGTATCTTCGGGTTCAAACCCAGGCAAGCATCGCTGATTCAAATTCATCTCATGCTCAGCGGTGAAGGCAAACATCGTGAGGAAACCTGCATGTGACAAATTTCATAGAAATTCTGCCACATGTGTATTCCACCAACCCGCATTGGAATAGCGTGGTGGAATATGTTCCAAACCTTCTCCTTAAAGGGAGAGGAGGCCTTTAGCCCAGCAGTGGGAATTTACTGGCTGTTGTTGTTGTTGTATATATATACAGGGCCAGAAGACATATAAACTTATGAAAACAATATTTGTTCTTCCATTCATATGCAGTCTTCAAAACCCTTGAGTCGTTTTATTTTAAAATCTGGATTAAATCAAGAAATCATGGCAAAAATGGCATGGCATGGTGGTAGTGTTTAATTTGACCATCAATAAGAAAGTGTAATGCTTCTACGTTGAATAGAGTAATTCGAGTTTGAGTTTGAAACCTTTAAAACACGACCAAGAAAACGTCCAAAGAAAAAAAATTAGTTACATTAATATTTGATAAGGTATCGCTGTCACCAGGTCTTTTATTTCAGTCTTGTGCCAAATAACTGGAGGGGAAGAGACACAAAATAATAACCGATCAAGCCCTTGTTTTTATGATAAAGGACATAAAAAGTAAATTAAAACAACCCATTTGTTTTACATTCCGCCACGGCTGTACAAAAAATCAGACTTGAAAAGTCTGCTCATAAATGTTATAAAACAAATGTCATGTACTGGTTTGGCAGTTGTGGTCACTGTGTGTGACCAATCTGCAACAAATTTAAGTGTAATTAAAAGCCTAAAAGATGACACTAAAGGTAAGTATCTTAAAAACGAAAAATAACACAATACATTCTTTTTTGAGTTGAATGATTTAAGTTTTTCGACTGTTTGACCTTTACTGAAGGAGATGCGAAATTATTTGGTGTCCAGATTTTTTTACAAAATTATTTATTTTATTTCTATTAAAATGGTAAAATAAAATACGCTATAGAATATAATATAAGCTTTTATTGCAGGATATGATTCCACGAGCTTCTACACCCACCATGTAAATATATCCGATACGGATTCTGTATTCGATTCACCAAGAAAAACGACGCTGAAAAAGCGAGTTCAAAAGACAAAGGACGGAATTACAAAGAAAAAATAAAGTTCTAAAACACAAAAATAAAAGACTAAACAAAAAAAATACTATATGACAAATATTGTAAAGGTTTTAAAAAAGAATAACTTTGTGTCAGAACAACAATTTTTGGATCTCAACTTAAAAGCAGAACCAACCAATCTGTTTAACAGAATTGTTCAAATAAAAAAGTCTAAGAAGAATTACAGAAAGAAATATCCAGCTGCTCTTAGGAAATTTGCATTAACTTTAAGTTTTTATTCCTCGGCAGCTTACAAAAACATAAGACGGGTATTCCATTCTGCTCTTCCTCATCCTCGTGTTTTAGCTAAATGGTACCAAAATAGTTCCATGTTGCCAGGCTTTACAAAACAAGCTTTTGACATATTAAAACAATAAAGTTCTCTGTCTGGGAAAAGACTTATCTGTGGCCTAGTTGTCGACGAAATGGCCCTGAGGCATCAAACACAATGGACGGGCAAAAGTACAGAAGGATTAGTCAATTACAGTACTGGACCATAAGAAATCAAAGAAATTGCAACAGAAGCATATGTTTTCGTTTTAGTTTGCCTATGTGCAAATTGGATAATTCCTGTTGCACATTTCTTTGTTAAAGGATTGTCATCAGAGATTAAAGCTAATTTAATTATGGATTGCTTAAGATTAAGTCACTCAGCTGGAGTTGACGTAGTAAGTTTAACTTTTGACGGTTGTGCGGCTAACTGTAAAAATTTTGGGTAGCAGGCTTGATCATGATGTACTGAAAACGACTTTTAAAAACCCCAATACCGATGTAAAAGTTTCAGTTTTTTTGATCTGTGCCATATGATAAAATTGGTACGAACCACTTTTGAAGCTAAATCAATCATTTTTAATAATGACGGCAAACAAATCAGGTGGCAACTATTAAAAAATCTGAACAAACTGCAAAGGAACCAAGGTTTAAATTTTGCAAACAAACTAACACAGGGACACATAAATTTTCGCAAAGAAATTATGAAAGTCAAGTTAGCCACCCAGCTTCAAAGCAGAAGCGTCGCAAATGCTCTACAACTATGCGATGAGACGTTACGTTCTTCCCATTTCCCAAAGATTTGTAGTCCTACGATTGAGTTAGTAAAAATTTTTAACGATTTGTTTGTTATTTTTAATTCAAAAGCTCGTGACAACATTTCGGACACGAAACGACATCCCGTAGCAGCCGTAAGAATGAAGAAAAGTTGGATGCCTTCGAAAAATATGATGACAACCAATTTCTAAGTCGGTTCCGTATTTCCAAAGATACGGTATTATACCTGGAGTCATTGTTTGATCAAATTTTTATAGCTCTTCGATTTTACGCTACTGGTAGCTATAAAAAAGTTATAGGAGACACAGACCATGTCGACCAAGTAACTGATCGCCGTGTGGTACATAAAATCACAGCTGCAATAGCAAAACTCAGTTGCAATTTCATTAAAATGCCGAAATCCCAAGAAAGATTAAAAGTGGCAAACGACTTTTATTCCATTGCAGGATTTCCGAGGACATTGGGAGCTATTGATTGTGCACACATTGAAATCAATTCACCAGGTACCTACTTACATTAGTACTAGAAGTAGTAATACGTGTCGTATAAATGGGAACACAATTATATTTTTTAATTTTGTTCACAAGGGATATCAAGCTGAAACCTTTCGCAACAGAAAAGGGTTCTTTTCGATAAATGTTCAAATTGTGTGTGATGCGAAATTATGCATCCGCAATGTGGTAGCAAGCTGGCCGGGCTCTGTTCATGATAGTACTATTTTTAACGACTCGCCTATATGTGCACAATTTGAGCGTGGTGATTATGCAAATTATGTGCTTTTAGGAGACAGTGGTTACCATGTCGACATTCTTGCTTACTCCTCTATTAAATCCAAACACAATAATAATATATATTTTTTTACTATAGTAAATATTGGACAACATCACATACATGTCTATTATTACTATTATTACTCTGATCCCAATGTAAGTAGCTAAAGCACTTGTGTTATGGAAATCAGAAGTAACGACGGTACCACAAACACCCAGACCCAAGATGACATTAAACTAATTAACCTTCTACATCGACTCGGCCGGGAATCGAACCCGGAACCTCACAGTGGCGTACCCATGAAAACCGGTGTACACACCACTCGACCACAGAGGTCGTCACAATGGCTGAAGAAGCATTTAACAGAGCTCAAATATCATCGAGGAACCCCATTGACAGGCTTTTTGGAGTTCTAAAACATAGACTTCCATGTTTAAGTAATGGCCTGGGAGTAAGTGTTAAAAAATATTCCACCAATTATTGTGGCATGTGCAATGCTTCATAATATTGCACTGTCTAGGCGAGATAGCATAATAGTTGAAGAGGAAACATTAAATAGTGTAGAGGAAATACAAACTGATGAAACAATCTATGAAGGCAATTAGAATTTTGTTGTTCGATCATCAATTATTAATACACATTTTACTTTTTAATCATTTTTTTATTTTCTATTTAGTATGAGCATCTTTTAAACATAATTAAATTGACAATAAAAATCTGTCTTATATTTTCAACAAAATAAGTTATTAATAATATTCCTAAAAAATAAATAAATATGTTTATAAAAATGTAGATAAATTTATAAAAATACTATGGTCGACCCTGTAATCTTTTCTTCCTCAAATGAAGTATTTCCATTTCTATTTTATGTTTGTAATGTTCCATTTTATATCTATTATATTCTCATTTTGTCAGTTTCTTTCTTAGACCTTGTCGGCAATGTCACGTACTCCCAAGCTACCGCGCACGTACTCGTTGCTAATTTCATCACTTCTGTTCTCTCCGCACATCCACCGAAGCATCTTCATTTCAACCACTTGCAAGCACTGGACATGGCGATGAGTCAAGGCTTCGCTACAATAGGTGACTGGTCTGATAGTGGTTTTATATACATATAAGTCCCTTAAGTTTCACTAGCATTCTTTGGTCGCGTATAATAGTACCCAGATATTTTTATTCATCACAGATCATAACTTGCTGCCCATCGATGACAATAGGGCTATTTAGTGAATCTGGGTCGTTATACACCATGTATTGGGTTTTCGAGACACTCAACATTATACCGCCTCTATGTAACTGTTGTTTCCATTCTCTAAGAGCATATTCCAGGTTACTTCGGGACGTTGTACAGAAGGGGGTGGGGTGGATTTATATGGACTAGGGCTTGGTGGATTGTACACAGAAGAGGAAAATATCTGTTTTGCAATCTCGGCGGAGGATCTGCGGACATTAGGACAGCAACATCCTGAGAAATAACAATTTTTATTGAGTGCTATCGCAAATACTCAGGACAATCGTTATCCGTGGCAAAGTGTTTACCAGAACAGTGAAGGCATGTAGAATTTCCTTTCTTAACCTCACACAACTCACCTATATGGGATTGGGAACACTTAAAACATCTGGATGTGAACACTGAGTCTCAGATGTGGCCATAACGACAATAGTTCAAGCCAATTTTAGTAGGGAGATTATAGCTTTCAACAGGAAGGGAGGTATGGAAAGAATAGATTTTATTGGAGAGAATTTGACACTTAAAAGTTATAACAACTGATTGAGTTGAAATCCAGGTCACAACACAATGAAGGCGTTGACAGTTTTAAGATTTATTGACTAATAAATCTTAAAACTGTCAAATTTCATGATTTCTCCACAACCATGAGGAAACTCGATAGACTCCATAAGGTCCTCTAAAAACCAGCTAACTGGAACGACTTTCGATGAGCAACTGTCTTTTTTGAAGAAGGAAGTTCGGGAGAACCGGAAGAGTTATCCTTAGATCGTTTACAAGTGGAAGATTCAATAACGTCACGAAGACTCTACAATAGCGCATGCTTCTTTTTTGATCGAAGATTGTCGTCGTTCTGAATCTGTGTTCTACAAAAAAAGCTATATGTCGCCCTTTTTGAGATAGCGACGCAGCAATCAAATTCTGATGCATCAGACCCAACAGTAATCTCCTGAATAACGCCTAAAGTTCATTATAGCTAGTTTTTGAAGTATCGTCAATTGGGAAAGATTTAATGCCAACCAATTGTATTATTTTTTGGAAAAAATATTGATCAATTTTTCATAGTGAGCAAATAAACTACGTGTTCGTTTATATTCACTGTTATTCTGTGTGGGTACCAGATCAAATAATTGTTTCAGCCTGTCAGAATCCGGTCAGTATTGTCTTTGATATGGTGTCCAAAAAGATAAATAGAATTAACCCTATATGTAGATGTTTGTTCGTTTAAGCTTAAATTTGACAGCAGCCATAAAATATGCAATTGCCTTTTTGATGTGGGTTCACCGTCGTAGTGATGAACCTCATCAGTAGTTTTACAAGAAGAAACCTATTCTATCTAGAGTAGGTGCTACTCTCAAGTACATCACAGTTACCGAGCTGTGTAAATAAGTACCTCATAGAACAAGTTCATCAGTAGTTCATGACGATTTTATTTCCGTGGCAAGAAAAAGGAAGTTAATACCTGTGAGCTGCTGAAATATCAGCATGACTTTCAATATACTGATGTTATGTAGTATTCTCTTTCCACATTTCCATGACAAATCAATGCCAAGAAATTAAAATGGTTGTAGATAATCTTTTAGAGGCCATAAGTGCAACATTTGATATCAGTGCAATACAGATGATTGCCAGAGCAACAAGAAATCAGAATTAGAGTAGCTTGTGGTATGAAATTATTAGATATGGTCGTATTACTGCTTCCTAAGCAAGCTTCATTTAATATAATTGTTAAATGACGATTCAAAAGTGCTTGTAAAAGACTTGAATAAAGTATATTTAGAATTTTTTTTGTAATCTCGGTGTATGAATGACACATCTTCTAACGACGGAGAACTCGAACTGCGAAACACAGTTTATTGGAAATTACATGTATACAAAATGCTGCTCTTTTATCCATATACGAAGAGCTACAACTAATGTTGGGTTTGCCTAATAAATTTTTGTATAAATAGGTACATGAAACAACAAAATCGACTCCGCGAATTATAATGATAACTTTAAAAAAAATACGCTAGTATCAACCTGATGCTATCCTGTCTTTGGATTTCGGTTTGTAGACTAGTTCTGTTACTAAAATCATAAGGGTTACTGTTCCTGCTGTAGCATCTGTACTAAAATCACTTGTATTCTTCACACCTTTATCCGATGTCCTGATGAATCTACCTATTCCATTTAGGAAAAATTACATTCAGGTTCAAAGCCTTAATGATGAGGCCTGGACCTTTTGGTACACATTCGAGCCATTCATAAACAGAATCTGCTCTTAGATCAATCAGCTATTAGATGTGAAGGAGACAGAATTAGCATTGCACAAAGACGTTACGTGCAAGCAGCAAGTGCAGCGAAGCAAGATTTTCAGCCTTAAATATAAATCTCAATCGCTAAGGATACGTGCTGCAGAAAAATTATCAAAGTCAAAATTATTTTTGACAGTGATTGAGAAAATGCCAGATAATATTCAAACTTTGACATTACTCCAAATTAAATGGAAGACAAAGGCAAGAGACGATATACTCTATACTATTTGCGCTGTAGCTTGGTGCGGGTGACATTTGCCCATATGACGTTGATATCTGTCAGTACCATATGACTAGTGATGTTGCGTAATTCATTTTTATCACTAACGATACTCGCAGTATAAATAATATATATAGTACTTATATAAAATAATTAAAATCGGGTTTATGATTTTTTTTCGTAACAACATTTTTGCTCAATGCAATTCAATTCTTTGGTTAATGGCAACATTTTTGCTCTATGACGCGTCGGTGCGGCGGCCATTTCGTTTACTCGTGCGATGCTGTCAGTACGAAAGTCGCGCCTTGTATGTGACACATATTTATTGCTATTTCATTGTTTGTTTTCATTTTTGTTAAATTGTTATTTGTATTAGTTTGTTCTTTATTTGTTAAAGTTAGTTGAGTTTGTTGTTTTAACCATGCCTAAGCATACAAAAAAAAACTGTTTTGGGTAGTCAGGCCAGGGAGCTTGTTGTTCACCTCCGAGCTACTTTGAAAGAGAACAACAAAATAATGGAGCGTTGTTATCATTGAATAAAGTTGTTGACCGAGTAGCTGAAGCTCTTCATATTGGCCGCAATACTGTTTCACGTATAACACGTGAGAAAATTGGCCAAGATGGAATGTCTGAAAATAAATTATCGTCACCCAACAAAAAGCGGACTAAAGTGAAGCCAATCACAGATTTAGATGATTTTGCTAAGGCTGCTATTTGAAATCATATTTATGATCATTATAAAAGAAAGGAGCTACCCACATTATTCAAGCTTCTAAAATCGTTAAAAGAAGCTGACTTGTTCAAAGGAGGTATTACTTCGTTGCGGCAAGTTATGAAAGATATTGAGGTAAAGTCACTCAATTCCGAGGGGTTCCATAACTGGCAGGTAATTGCGATGTATTTAGAATAACGGTATTTTCATTCAATTTTACAAGTTCACTTTGACCGCAAAATACGTAATTCAGTTAAGAATATATTGACTCATGTTTATGTGTGCAAATTATTGCCATAGTGTGTGCACAATTTAAAATAATCGGTTAGTTCGACGCCAGCAGCTGACCCGGAAGCGCGCTTCTTGTATTTCGAACCTAATTTACGTGAGTACTACATTTTTTTAAATAGCGTTTAATTTGTGAATTTTACGATCTGTGACTTTTTTGTTTATGTAGGAATATTAAAAGGGGTATTTAAAATATATAAACGTTTTAGATTTTGAGTATTTGTTCTGAAATTCATGAGAAAATTAGATTTTAAAATACCGCGGCATTAGGTTTCCAATAATTCAGTAGGTTCCTAATTGCCGATGTACACCACGGGATTAGGAAATCGAAGAGGGTTACGTTTTTTTAAATTTTGAGTTCACTATTGTGATTAAGAAATTAATATTTTAGTAGTAATCTCTTAAATAACCAATAGTTGTAAAAATGTATTTCCGATGTACACTTTGACGTTACATTTGTTAGATATAATAACCTAAATAATACCTTTTTAGGTACTTTATTGTTTTCTTGGTTCGAAAAGCAACATTGATTTTATTAGATTATTGGTGTGTTCTGATTGAATTTTATTTATGCTTTATATTTTTAATGTAATATATATCGATAGCATTTAACTAAGTATTGGTATATTGACAAATATTTTATTTTATATCACTCGGAATTAAAAAACTTGTTTGAGAGTATTAAAACACAAATCCGATGTATTTAGAACGGAATAAGGTTATATGAACACTTAATTCCGTGGTATCGATACCAGAAAAATACAGTGTGTTCCTTATCTAACTTTTCTCGTTTATAAAGCACTAAACCATCCATACATCTAGTGACCCTTTAGATTAATTTTGATAAATCATTCTTTTCAGATTTACTTACGTAATTTTAATATTTAATCTTAATTGTTTTGTTATAGAATAATGAACCCAAGAAAAAAATACACAAAAAAAGATCTTCAAAATGCTATCACGGAAATCAATAATGGCAGCAGCGTCTATAAAGTTTCTCGAGATTATAATATTCCAGAGACGACATTGCGCGATAAACGTGATAAAAAATATTGCGGTGACATTCCCGGTAGAAAAACAATACTTTCAAAAGCGGAAGAAACAAAAATTGTTGACTGGATTCATTATCTAGGAAAACAAGGTTTTCCAGTTACCAAAGAACAATTAAAACAAGGAGTAGCCAAGTTGGTCGAAAATTTAAAAAGACCGAACACTTTTAAAGATGGTATCCCAGGTAAACATTGGTTTACCGGTTTCTTATCAAGACATCCGACTGTTGCAAAAAGAGTAGCACAAGCATTACCTACTCATCGTAATAAAGTAACTGAACAAGATGTGCGCAATTGGTTTGATAGAGTCAATAACTATTTTGAGACCAATAATTTATTAAGTGTACTTAACGATGAGTCAAGAGTTTTTAACTGCGACGAAACTGCTTTTTATCTGTGTCCCAAAGAAAAAGACGTATTAGTCAAAAAAGGGAGCAAGAGAGTGTATAATCGAGTTGCTAACGACGAAAAAGAATGTTTGACCGTCTTAGTAAATGTTTCTGCCAGTGGCAAAATCGCTCCACCTATGGTGCTGTATCCATACAAACGCCTGCCAAAAAACTTATCCCTAACAGTCCCACCTACATGGGGTGCACGGAATCAGGGTGGATGAACATGGAGGCTTTCTATGAATATGTGGCAAATGTTTTTTATAAATGGTTACTTGAAAACAAAATAACAATGCCTGTTGTTCTCTTTATGGATGGGCACACCTCGCACATTTCCTTGCCATTGAGTCTTTTTTGTAAAGAAAAGGGAATTATACTTGTTGCACTACTACCGAACTCGACGCATATCCTTCAACCACTAGACGTTGGAGTTTTTCGACCTGTTAAGGGTACGTGGAAGGAAATTGTTCATGAATTCAGGGTAAATAACAATTACGCCAAATTAAAACGCACAGATTTCGCAAAAGAAGTACAAAAATGTTTCGATAAAAGTCTTAAAGTAGAAACAATAAAAAATAGCTTTAAAAGCGCTGGAATTTTTCCGTTTAATGTCAATAATATTGATTTTTCTAAAGTTATGCCGCAAGAAACGGATACCGCTGTAATTATTGCACAGGAACCATCTACAAAACAATCTAATAATTTTATTAAGGAGTTTGAGAAACGGCTGGACCCGGAAATACTTGAGTACTTTGTTAGTTCAGGAAGTGTGTGGAAAGGTGAGGAAAAATATAGATGTTTATTTGAATTTTGGAAGAAAATTCAAGACGAAGAATCGAATCTCTCTACTATTTTCAATGACACAACAATTTTGAATAATATACAAGATTGTGATGTGTCAGATGTTGTTTTGAATATGGAAATAGCTTCGAATGGCAGTGTCATACTTCCCTTGAGCCCTAATCCTGAATCTATCATGAGCATTGGTATTAATCAACGAGGTAATAATCGACCATTGACGCCACAAGATGAAAATTCTAGACGCAGTTCATTTGATTCTGGAAGTGTTTTGCAAAAGAAAAGCTCACTTGAGCATGTAGATGATTATTTATTACAACCTTGTTGTTCCAAGACTCTTAATATATCCAGAGCAAATTCACGACGATCAAGCAGTGACCAAGCGTTAGATATTTTTGATCATGTTAATACAGAACGGTCTGAACAGATAAAAGATATTGTAGTACTGAAAGAAACTTCTTCTGACAAAATAACTAATGAAGTTGTATTGCAGGCTTGTCGTTCCAATTCACAAAAATTTCCATCATCCAGGGCAAGCTCACGGCAGTCGAGCAGTGATCGAGCACTGAAAATTTTCAATTCTGTTGACCCTAAGTTTTCGACTGATAAGCTAGAAGTTGATAACTCTACTTCCGATAAGAAACTTAACTTCCCAACTCCTTTTAAAACTGCTTTTTACTTTCCAAAGTCTCCAAAGAAAACATCAACTAAACAAACTAAAAAACTCACCCCAACAGTTGCAGTTGCAAACGAATTTATAGAATATCAACGTAGAGTTGAAATAGAAAAGAGAGAAAAAAATGAAAGAGTACTCAAAAGACGTGCAGAGAGATTAAAGAAACAAGAAGAAAAGAAATTAGAAAAACTCAAAATGCAGAATAAAAACAAACAAAAAATAAGTCACAAAAAAAAATAGAATTACATTAGAAAAATCAAACGTTCTTGAAAAAATTAAAGAAGATCAAGAAAACGAGGCAAATATAGAAGGTGACAGGATACAAATACCATATCTTTCAAATAACCCCACTTACATGTTGAACTCTGCATCCTCTGACGACAATGAAGATGTGACCTTGACTATCAAAAGGAAAAAAGTTCTTGGTATTAAAAAAACCTATACCGACTTGTTCGGTGAATCTTCATCGGAGAATTCAACATAGCTCATTTTTATTAATTTTTTTGGAGAAAGTTCTTATTTGGATAATCAGTGTGCTTTTTTATACTTCTCATCATTCTCTGGTACTATATCATAGCTCCGGTGTAGAAACGCATATTAAAAAGTTAAAAATATTATTTTATGCTTGAAGTCGGTACCAGCCATACCAAACTTAATCTGATAAACAAAAATAACTGATTATATATATCATACTAAAACGCAACTTTTTAGTATGAGTTTCAAAACCGGCTTTATTGTTTGCTTATTGTCGAAATTATTATTTTTAATTAGAAATAATGGGCCTTATTACTTAACAACTAGTTTGTAACCTAGTTTTTGATCTCATTAATAATAAGGAAAAGTTAGATGTTATTTTTGATATGATTATTAAAAATTATTACTTTTTATTATAGGATTATAGAACAAAAAAAAATGTTGTGCTGAAGTTGATTATATTTTTAATTTTATACCTACGAGATTGGTATTTAGCCATAAGTATTATTAATGTTTATGTTTGAATTATTAATATCTAGATATTAATCATGTACCAACAATAAGACTGATTTCAAAATAAAAGACTTGATTTTTGGACACTCTGTATTTATTATCCCCACCTCCATTTTATAATATTAGGTACACTCGGATTTAGGAACAAAATCCATCGGAATTAGGATTTTTAAATCGGAATTAGGGTCTTTGGAATTATTTATTTTTTTACATTATTTTACATTTATACTATTTGTTTACTGACCAATTGTAGATTTATTTCAAAAGTAAGATAAATAATACTGCTGATAAATATAACCAAATCTTCAAAAGAGCACATTAGATACTTAAATTTTAATGTTCACTTAACTTCAGGTGAAAATACCGCGGAATTAGGTGACTTTACCTTGGTTTCGTTTACAAAAAAGTTAACAAAAGGAAGATTATTTATTTACAAAAGCAAGATGTTCATTCTTAAGAAAGGCCAAAAACATAAGCGATTGGAGCAAAGTTGTCTTTTTGGATGAAACGTGGCTAAACGCCAACCAGACAGTGGGTAAAAGTTGGACCGACGATACGGCACAATCGGGTACCAAAGTGCCGGAGGGCAAAGGCGAACGCCTTATTATTTGTCACGCAGGTACAGCAAGTGGCTTCGTCCCTAATTGTTTGCTGGCTTTTAAGTAAAAAAAAACTACAGAGTATCATGAGGAGATGAACTACGAAAAATTTAAAGATTGGTTCATAGGTCTATTAAATAATTTAAAAGAGCCTATAGTAATAATAATGGACAACGCACCCTACCATTCGGTACAAGTTAATAACCCCCAAACCAATCCAACCGCAAAAGCGAGTTGGTAAAGTGGTTGAATGAAAACGGAGTTACAGCAGATATAAAAATGTTAAAAGCAGAGCTTATTGCCTTAGCCACTCAAACGTCCGGGCGACTATAGTCGCCCAAAAATTTTTCCGGTTGAACGTTAGGGCGACTATGGCAGCCCAACAGACTTGTTAATTTTTAAGTCGTTTTTCTTTATGTTATCGTTGAAATAGCTTTTTTTTTCGACACTATACGTATCTATATATATAAAAATGAATTGCTGTTCGTTAGTCTCGCTAAAACTCGAGAATGGCTGAACGGATTTATCTTATCTTGGTCTTGAATTATTCGTGGAGGTCTAGGGAAGGTTTAAAAGGTGAGAAAGATTCGAATAATTGCCGGGAAAATCCTCAAAACAGTATTTTTATATTTCCCA
The DNA here is from genome assembly GCF_905220365.1 of Vanessa cardui. Taxonomy (NCBI): domain Eukaryota; kingdom Metazoa; phylum Arthropoda; class Insecta; order Lepidoptera; family Nymphalidae; genus Vanessa; species Vanessa cardui. Next base: position 2,774,096 of record NC_061150.1, on the reverse strand, counting down.
TACAAACGTTTTCTAAATAAAATGGAGAGTCAATTTGTAATTTATTACCGCCGCATAAAGTTCAAATTCGCATGCGCGTTGGAGGATCTAATATCGCGTTCCGAAACTCAACAAAAGTGAAAGTGAATCGCGAACGCGACAAAATTGCATAGTCTCAAAATACATAGTACATACATAGTGGTTGGCTTCGAGAAAATTAATTTTAGCTAACTTCAGTTATTAATCTGTCAGATTATTTTATATATAGAAATCGAAAGATAAATCTTAAGTTTTGTCACAAACGTTTAATTATAAATCTTAAGTTAAATTTCTGAACGCAATCATAATATTTGACATTAGATTTGACAACCAACTAATATGTCAATCCATCCTGTCTGTCGCTTTTCAGTCAGAGCACGGAAAAAAGTATTACGATATTATATTGTGTTACGAGTTACGATATCTATGAGTGCATCCTTCTATCTTTGTGGCTACGTGCGCGAGAACTTTCTTTACTTTGGTGATCCTTTGTGATAGTGACACTTTACTGCTAAAATAAGCGGGAAATTTTCTCACTTTGATTAATTACAATTTACGATGCCGAGGAGAAGACGACCTAACGTAGGTCGTCGTAGTCAATCAAATGTGCGAAGAGCTACCTCACGTGCTAACCGCACTGATGACCAGAGACAGAGAGATCAAGAAAATAGTCGTATTGCTATGTCAGAATTGCGTTCTTTAGTGAGTGACAATGTAGGAGATAGGCTTAGAATGCAACGAGTTCGTGCACATCAAACACAACAACAGCAAGCTAGACATAATGAAATTGAGCGAATCCGCAGACGCAGTGCTCCTGTGATTCTTGAACGAGCTGCATTCCACTATGATCCGGCAATTGATTATTGTGCCGACAAATCAGTAACAATTGGGGAAATGAAAACAATTTGTAAATATTGTAAGGCGTTAAAATACACTGGTGAATCTACTGGATTATGTTGTGCTGAAGGCAAAGTAAAATTGCCACAATTGGTCCCACCACCAGATCCTTTATGCTCTTTAGTTTCTGGTATTGGAAATGATTCTAAGCACTTCTTGACCAACATTCAGAAATATAACAACTGTTTCCAGATGACATCATTTGGTGCTACACATATTATACAAGACAATTTCATGCCCACTTTCAAGGTATTATATAAGAATTTTTTTTTATATTATTCAAGTTTGTACTAAAATAAATATATATCGGAAATAATTAATGGACAAATTTTTAAAAATTACAGATACAAGGACAAATTTATCACTTACTGGGAACTCTGTTACCACTACCTGATGCAGATCATCAATTTTTACAAATTTATTTTATGGGCAATTCAGATGCGGAAATTAATAATCGTTGTGCTCACAATCCAACAGTGAAGAGAACCATTGTCCAACAATTACAAATGTTTCTTCATCATAATAACAATTTAGTAAACATGTTCAAAATAGCATTGGATCGGATGCCATCTGATAGCCATAACATTATTATTCGAGCTGACAAAACACCTGCCGGTGAACACACAAGGAGGTTCAATTCACCTACCATTGATGAAGTGGCTGTTGTCATTGTGGGAGAAAATTTACAATCTAGAGATATTGTGCTTCATCGTCGGAATAGTGATTTAAAACGTGTATCTGAAACACACAGGAGTTATGATGCACTACAATATCCTTTAATCTTCTGGCAGGGGGAAGATGGATACCATTTTAATATCAAAATGGTAAATCAAGTAACAGGTAAATGAATTGAACAAGATTAAATAATATTTTTAAATTCAATTCGTCGAAGTAACAATTTAAACATTTATCATTTTTGATTGCAGGTGCTGAAACCAACAAAAAAGTTAGTGCTATGAATTTCTATTCATACAGACTCATGATCCGTCAAGGTGAAGTAAATCATATTTTGATGTGTCAACGACTTTTTCATCAGTTTGCAGTTGATATGTATGTCAAAATTGAGACTGAACGATTGACATACATCCGTTTGAAATGAATGAATGCTCAGGATGCTATGTCATATGTTAGGCATTATGGCCGCCCAGACTTATTTGTTACATTCACATGTAACCCAAAATGGTCCGAAATCGAGAAGGAATTACTACATAGCCAAACACCAGTTGATAGACATGACTTAACCGCCAGAGTTTTTAAACAAAAATTAAAATCTCTCATGAATTTTTTAATAAAGCATTGTGTGTATGGCCGAGTCCGTTGTTGGATGTACTCTGTAGAATGGCAAAAGCGTGGATTGCCACATGCGCACATTTTAGTCTGGTTAGTGGACAAAATAAGGCCAGATGAGATTGATTCCATAATTTCAGCTGAAATTCCAGATGAAATAGTTGACCCAAAATTGCATGCAGTAGTTACCAAACACATGATACATGGACCTTGCGGACATTTCAACTACAATTCACCCTGTATGGTCGACGGTAGGTGTTCCAAGCGATACCCAAGAGACCTGCTTGCTGAAACCATAACGGGAAATGATGGATACCCATTGTATCGTCGGCGATCAGTTGCGGACAGTGGGCGATCGGTAGTTGTGAAGGTAAGAGGACAAAATGTTGATGTAGACAATCGTTGGATTGTGCCATACTCGCCAATATTGTCCAAAGCTTTTGAGACTCACATCAATGTGGAATATTGTAATTCTGTGAAGTCGATAAAGTACATATGTAAATATGTTAATAAAGGTAGTGATATGGCTGTCTTCGGTGTAACCAATGCAAATGATGAAATATCACAGTACCAGATGGGTCGCTATGTAAGTAGCAATGAAGCTATTTGGCGAATCTTTTCATTTGCGATCCATGAAAGACACCCTACAGTAGTCCATTTGGCAGTCCATTTAGAAAATGGTCAACGAGTTTATTTTAATGAATCTAACGCGGCAGACAGGGCGGCACATCCACCGTCGACAACATTAACAAGTTTCTTCACAGTCTGTCAAACTGATGATTTTGCTCGCACTTTGCTGTATGCTGACATGCCACGCTATTACACATGGAACGCATCATCGAAATCGTTTCAGCGTCGAAAACAAGGAACACCAGTTGAAGGACATTCAAATGTATTTGCTTCAGATGCTCTGGGTCGCATCTACACAGTACATCCAAATAACGATCAATGTTATTATTTGCGGTTGTTGTTGGTGAATGTTCGTGGTCCGACATCGTTTCAACAACTGAGAACAGTTAATGGACAGCTGTGTGCGACTTACCGTGAGGCATGTCAACTATTACATTTACTTGAGAATGATTCGCACTGGGATGATACGCTCAAGGATTCCGTAATATCTTCATCGCCGCATCAAATTCGTACATTGTTTGCGATTATCATATCGACATGTTTCCCCTCGAATCCAAAAGATTTGTGGGTTAAGTATAGAGATGACATGTCTGAGGATGTTTTGCATCGTGTGCGCCGTCAAACTTTGAATCATACACTACAAATGACTGAAGAAATTTACAATGACACATTGATCATGATAGAAGATATGTGTTTATTGATGGCAAATAAAGTATTGTCGTGTTTGGGAATGACAGCACCCAATCGTCATATGCACGATGCATTAAACCACGAGTTGCAAAGAGAACATCAGTACGACATTGAAGCATTGGCCGAAACAGTTCGTACAAATGTTCCACAATTAAATCAACAACAAAGAATTGCGTACGACACTTTGATAGAAGCTGTGAACAGTGGATCTGGTGGAATTTATTTCCTTGATGCTCCCGGAGGAACCGGAAAAACGTTTTTAATTTCATTGCTTTTGGCGAGGATCAGATCGCGAAATGATGTTGCTCTAGCGTTGGCTTCATCTGGAATAGCTGCAACTCTGCTAGAAGGCGGGCGGACTGCACATTCTGCCTTGAAATTACCACTAAACATGCAAATCACCGAAACACCAATTTGCAACATCGCCAAAAATAGCGCAATGGCCAAGATCCTACAGGTATGCAAATTGATTGTTTGGGATGAATGCACAATGGCCCATAAGAGGTCACTGGAGGCACTGGACAGAACGTTGAAAGATCTTCGTGACAACCAAAATATTTTTGGTGGGGCCATGATTCTGTTGTCAGGTGATTTTCGTCAGACTCTTCCAGTTATTCCCCGATCAACTGTTGCTGATGAACTAAATGCATGCCTAAAATCATCAAATTTATGGCAGTACGTAAAGACACTCCACTTAACAACTAACATGCGAGTATTTTTGCAACAAGATGAAACTGCAAATGTGTTTGCGAAGCAGTTGTTAGACATTGGAAATAATAAAGTTGCAGTGGACACCTCGACCGGATTCATCACATTACCTACAGATTTCTGTCACATCACAGACTCAAAAGTGGAGCTTATTCAGCGAGTTTTCCCAGATATAGCGCAAAAGTTCAATAACCATAATTGGCTGGGTGAACGAGCAATATTAGCAGCGAAAAATAAAGATGTCGAGGATCTTAATGCGACCATTCAGAATTTTCTTCCAGGACAGTTGGTTTCCTTCAAATCAGTCGACACCGTAATGAACCAGGATGACGTAGTCAACTATCCCACTGAGTTTTTAAATTCACTGGAATTGCCTGGATTACCACCTCACAATTTGCAGTTAAAAGTGGGATCAGTTGTCATCATGCTGCGTAACATTAATCAACCTCGACTATGCAATGGAACAAGACTGGCTGTGAAAAGACTGATGAATAACGTCATTGAGGCGACAATCATAAAAGGAAAATATAAAGGAGAGGATGTCTTGATCCCGCGGATACCGATGATTCCAACGGACTTACCATTCGATTTTAAACGGTTACAATTTCCAGTGCGTCTGGCCTTTGCGATGACCATAAATAAATCGCAAGGACAGTCGTTAGAAGTTTGTGGAATCAACTTGGAGTTTCCCTGTTTCGCGCATGGACAATTATACGTCGCGTGTTCGCGCGTCGGAAAACCGTCTTCTTTGTTTATTTACGCACCACAAAACAAAACAAAAAATATAGTTTATGAGAAAGCTTTAAATTAATTAACAGACTGTATTTTAACAGTGTGTGTCTGTGAATATCAAATTTAAACCTTATAAATAGCCAGTATTTCAGGAAAACTCTGTTTTGTAAGCAAGCAACATGATGTATCGAAAATAATATAATATAATAATTCATGCTTTATTCAATAAATGCTTTTTTATTAAATACGGATTCGATTTGTTTGTTTTAAAATCATTTTATATAAAAGATTAGGTCTTTTATTTATCGATGAGGCAGTACGAAGTCTGCCGGGTCAGCTAGTCTATGATAAAAAACGTGTACTGTTTCATTCATCAGAAGTCTGTGGCTACTCAGAAATAAAAAAAAAAATGTCAAATATCACTCTTGTGTTTTGGTGAAGTGCTTTGGTTGTGCAAGTGTTTATAATGTAAGTATTTCTGTTTTTACTATTTTAAAAAATATTGATTAATAATTACTTGTAGACAGTAAACAATTCATAATTACTGCTTAAACACCCTCTCAAGGTTAAAATGTAACAAAAGAAGTGAGTATTTTAAGTTTTATTGTCCTGTTCCGCAGATTTTAATGGCGGGCGACTACGGCCGCCCGTAACGTTTACGTATTTTGTCAAAATAAGGGTTTGTACAAACGGCAAACGGTACTGTGCGGGATATGGGTTTTCCACGTTGGCTTTTGCTTTTATTTGGTTTTGCGTTTTTAAAATTTGGTGTGGACCTTTTAATTAGCTTTTTTTATTAAAAACTTTTATTTGACTTTATTGTTTGTTCGGGTTATATCTTGCAACTAAATTTTAAAGCACTTATCCTCATCCTATTGAGTTTAAATTTTGCATACACGCTTAGTATGAATGACAATCCATGATTAGTTCTGTGACGAGAAGAATATATAAATAAAAAAATATGCAGTATCATTTTTGTTGCTTTGTGTATGTGTGTGTGTTGGAGTTGGAGTTTTGGAAAATATGTCTAACAAAAAATCTTAAAATTTATTTGCTGCTTTGTATTCTGTTTTAACGTGAATGTGAATATTTTTATTTTTAAGAAATCTAACATTGAATTATACAAATTTTAGGTCTGAGAATAGAAATGTTTGTGGTGGCCAAGGCAGTGGCAGCCAAGGCCGTGGGGGACGTGGTGATGTGCTGATTGATCAACTGTAAGTGAACGTTTTTTTAGTAAAAGGGTCCCATATGTGACAACTTTTTATTTTGCAACTATTAAAGCGTAAAGTAGTAGTAACAGTTTATAATTATTTTTTAGATCTATTAGTAACAATGCGGCAAGAGGGGCGCGTCGACGTGGACGTGGGCATGCGCGAGGACAAGGCCGTGGGAGAGGACGAGGTGGACAGGCGTGCGTATCTTTTTCTATGATAGCAATCGAAAAAGTCTGCAGGAAGACATATGTATACAGACATATATTTTACAGCTTTTTTAAAAATTACTTTTTTCAGTGCTATTCAAGAAGACCCGTTACACCAAATCCGGGCGAAGAGGCAACTCACCCAACGCTGCATTAACGCGCTCCCGGCAGAGGCGAAGCGAGAATTTTTAACCCGCAAACGGGAAGCTGAACTGGAGCGCATGCTCCTACCGGATGCACCACCACGCAAACGAGCAACAAAGTATGAATATATATATATATATATATATATATATATATATATATATATATATATTACACACACACATATATATATATATATATATATATATATATATATATATATATATATATATATATATATATATATATATATGTGTGTGTGTGTGTAATATCGCTATATATTAAAACTATCAGTTTGTCTTTTCAGTAACATATTACATTACATAATTATTTTACAGAAAGGCATCTCCAGAACGAATGCCCTGTGTCTTCAAAAACCTACCAGGAGGTAAGATCATTACCTCATTGTCATTAGTAATTTGCTTTGTTTAAAGTTCGCTACATGTAAATTTGTTTGTTTCAGAACACTCGTACACTCGTCCAGGTGAACTCGCAGCAGTTCCATCCACATCACGTGGCCCTCAATTTGTAGGTAAGATCATGACTTGATCGTGTTGTGGTTATTAGTGATTTGCCATGTATAAAGTGGAATAAAGTGGTGGTGGTGGTCAAGTAAAGCTATTAATTTAAGAAAACTGGCACACAGAACCAGCAGTGGTTGCATTTAAGTCAGGCGTATCTCATTCTGTCGTTAAGAAGGTTCTTTCTTTTGCCGCACTACTTTGCCTAGTTTAAAATACGTTACATCTAAAGTTATTTTTACAGAACGGTGTCCCTCTGATGCAGCTCTTATTATACCCGGTATGTTTTTTCTGTCTATTTGAGTCATGGTAAGAATAATTTTGCGTGAAAAATCTGTTTGTTTCAGTCAACAAAGCTGGAAGAAAGAGACTGGACCTAACAGCAAATGTCAAAAAGCAAATGTTTTTCAGAATCTGATTCTGACTGCTAATTAACTAACTTTTACCAATCAAAAGTCAGAATCAGATTCTGATCAATTCTTATTGTTTTTACCTCAATTAAATTTCTTTTGTACAGAAATCGGTGCAGAAGTTGTCGTTGCCGCGGCATCCACTTCCAGCCCTTGTAGTTCTGGTCCCCCAGCAATTTGTTAGTATTAATAGCCGGTGTTTATTCATACTAGTATCGGTAAGGGTGATGGGTTTTATATACAAAGTTTATTTCAGGTGTCTCTTCTGTGTTGTTGACTTCTATGACAGTGACAATGATGACAACCTAAATATTGATGACTTGGACAGTGATATCCTCCCGATTAGATTGGAGCGTAACGCTGCGGCTGAACCCGCATGCGTTAATGACTTAACTGCTTTTCAGACCAAAGTTTTACAGGCGGAAGATGACGCTAATGATCGAGCTGTACGTGACATTATGCCCGATGACAGTTACACTTTTAACTGGAGTAAAGACAGACAGACTTTCCACGGTCAGCGTGAGATATTTACTGGAACGTCAGGACCAACTTTTGACGTTAATGTCCAGACTCGACCGACTGACATTTTCGACAAGATGTTCGACGTCGACTTTATCGATGTTATTTGCACAGAGACCAATCGGTACGCAGAGCAGAAGATAGCTTTGCTGCGAGAGCAGAATCAGCTATACACTCACTCTCGGTTCAACCGGTGGGCTCCTACCGACAGAAACGAAATGATCACATTTTTAACAATACAAATCCTACAGGGCCTCTTTCCTTTACCGGAAGAAGAGGCATATTTTAGATTTAACGGGTTTGGAACATTCCAATATTTTTCAAAAATAATGTCTTATAACAGATTTCTATTGTTAAAAACTTCACTTTGCCGACACGCAGACATTACAGGACAAGACTAAACTATGTAAGATACGACCCATACTTGATTATTTTAACAAAAAGTTTTCGACTCTGTACATGCCTTCGCAAGTGATAGCCATTGACGAATCACTCCTCAAATGGCACGGCAGGCTGAGTTTCGCCCAAAAGATAAAGTCCAAGGCCGCAAAAGTGGGTGTGAAAACATATGAGCTGTGTGATTCGGCTAGTGGCTATCTCTGGGCGTTTTTTGTGTACACAGGCAAAGACACAGAAGTGACTGCTGACAATACAGACGGACAGGTGGACCAACCAGACGACGAACAGCCGATTGACAGACCTGATAATGACGAGACGAATAACAGTCTACCGACGTGTTTTTACAATGACCGACCTACAACGGCTACTGCCAAGATTGTGTACGACTTGATCGAGCCCCTGCTTCACCGTGGACATACATTAGTAATGGACAATTTTTATAATAGTCCTTTACTATTGCGATGTCTTAAAAATCAAAAGACAGACTGTTTTGGAACACTTAGACTCACACAGTGAGACACCTAAAAAAGACAGATTTGCGACAAGGTGAAGTAGTGGCCACGTACTGTTCTGATTTGTCCGTTTTGGTATGGCGAGATGCTAACATTGTGAGCTTGATCTCAACATATCATAACCTTCAAATTGAGACTACAGACAAATACAACAGACTGACTTATAAACCAAGCATAGTACTCGACTACAACAAGACCATGGGAGGAATAGACAGGAAAGATCAATTTCTGTCTGCTCAGCCCGTGGAACGTGTGAGGAACAGAGTTTGGTACAAAAAACTCTTACGTAGACTGTACAATGTTGCAATTTTCAATTGCTTTGTGATATTTTCCAGTGTTCACCGGAAAATATAACATCGTAAGTTTCGGACTGTACTTGCGGAAGACTTACTGAAAAGACATCGACAAATAGATTTGACAAGTGAATCACGACATTTGAATCTCAGATCAAATACGACTGGACAAGTAGTGACGACTGTGAACCGACCTACCGTACGACATAAAACACAGGCCAGACCCATAGTTGACAGCAACCACTTTCCGGTTAGAACAGGATCAAAAAATACATGTTGCTGGATGTGTCCAAAAAAAACCAGGACTATTTGGAAGTGCGAAGAATGCGACGTCAATCTTTGCATCGAGGGTTGTTTTAAGGCCTATCATAAACCATAGGAAGAACAGGGTGGGTGCACATATGACAGAATTTCAATGAAATTAGACACATGCAGGTTTCCTCACGATGTATATGTATATAACAACTTTTATATAATATATTTAATTATACTTAATATATAATATATATTAAGTATAATTAAATAATAAAACCTAATTAAAATTTACCTTTTATTTTACATAATATGATTTACATTTTTTATATATTAATATTAAATAAAATAATAGCACCTAATATTTACCTTTTATTTTACATAATATGACCATTTTTATATATTAATATTAAATAAAATAATAGCATATAATATTTGTCTTTTATTTCACATATAAGCATTTGCGCTAAAACTAGTGTGTACGAAACTTTAAAAGGTCGGCCATCTTGACGACATTTCGCTGTCGAGTGTTATCGCGATGCGAGTCGTGATAATTGTGGAGAGAGTGTTTTTGTTTTGGTTTATTTTAAAATTCACGGTATGTTAAGTATTGACTTTTAGGTACCAAATGAAAGCTTATATAATCTATTTTCACGATAAATAGATAAAATTAATATAAACTATAAAGTAAAGTACTAAAACTTGGTATAAAATAAAAGTTAACTAAAATTTTACCTATGTTTCTACATTTTTATTTTATTTTTTGTACTTTAAGTTAATATTTGTCTTTTAATATTAACAAATATCAATTCTCCATAGATTCAGCTATGTGTAGGGTTTTTTTTACTTTGCTATAGCTCAGCGCTGCGAAATTACGATCGCGCGGGCGGACGCGTTCAAGTGGTTAGTACGACGTCATAAACCATCAACTCCTACCTATGCTCTGGGCGAAATGGCAAAAGAAAAAGGCCAACAGGTCCTTCGACTACCACCCATACCATTACATACCATTGTCAGTATAACGCTATTGAGCTGATTTGGGCCCAAATAAAAGGTCACACCGCAAGAAATAATACATCGCCGCCATTTACGGCAAATAAGATGTTGGCCCTATTACAAGACGCCATCAACAAAGTTCAGCCTGAAGACTGGTCGAAGGTTGTGAATAAAATAAAAAGGGACATTATGTCTGATTGGGGTCGTGACATCCATATTGACAATATAATGGACTCATCGTTAATAATATCCGTCACAGATACAGATGATGAATTTAGTGACAATTTAGATGTTCCTGGTTCTGATATGAGTTTAGACGAATAAAATCATTTTTATATAAGATATGTTGTTTCATTAATATAATTATAGACTTTTTACAATAATAATTGAACTACAGCCAATATATGTATATTTTTTATTATAAAAAAAACATCAACTATCCATTGTAGCAGTACATCCCATCACTAAATACGTCTATGGTATTACGTTAAACGCATAATACTTTACTTAATTTTTCTTTCCATTAGATTATATTTGTACACTAGAACATTCTGGTTTGGTTTAATTTAAACTATTTCAGTAATTAATGCTTTAATTTATTACGAATGTGTTACAGCTGAAATACTAAGTCATAATTTGTAAAACGCGGCGACTTTCAAGAGTGAAACGAAACGTTACTGAAACTGTCACCCGCACCATGCTACAGCGCAAATAGTATAGAAGAAAAAATAATGACCCTATCCATATATATATACAGGGCCAGAAGACATATAAACTTATAAAAACAATGTTTGTTTTTCCATTCATACGCAGTCTTCAAAAACCCTTGAGTCGTTTTACTTTAAAACCTTGATTAAATCCAGAAATCATGGCAAACTTGGCGTAGCATGACGGTAGTGTTAAATTTCACCATCAATAAGAAAGTGTAATGCTTCTACGTTGAATAGAGTAATTTATCTAGTGTGATAAAAATATAAATTCATGGTGAGGTATCAAATAAAAGAGTTACATTTGCACATTTCAAAACATTTATTTTGAGATTATTGTCATGTAGTCTGTGTTTGGAGATGTGATTAAAACTGTTATAAAAAACTATTTTCCCTGCCCTTGTCTTGAAAGTTTGTGAAGTGTTTAATAGTGTTTAATAAGCCCAAGAAAGTAACAGACTTGCAATTGACTGGTTTTTTATAAGTGGAAAGATCATTACTAAGAATAATTTGTTATGACTTCGGGTCAAGGCAATCATGTTAAAGTGATTAAAAGCCTCAGTCAGAGGGTATTAAATTTAACCCAAATCCATGGTAGCCATGAAATTATCTCAAACCAAATTGTGCATGAGAATAATTTAAACAATGCCGGATTCCTAAAAATCATTCCAAAAAATCGATGCAAAATGTAAAGTTGGGGCAAAGGGAAGAAAGTTTACACTCGAAGAAAAAATTATGGAAGCATCTATTTTAAAACAAAGCCAGAATTACAAAGCAGAATTACAAGCTAGGGTTACAATTTCTTAAGAAAATTAATTGTTCTGCCTTCTATACGAACACTTCAATGCCTCTTGAATTATTTTAATATAAAACCAGGTATTAACAAAGAATTCAACGTTCGGACGTCTTCGACAGAGGTTTTGTTGAATAATGCGATTAAATATTACTTGAGGAATTATAATGACATCTGGCTTGAAAACTGGTTTTCGTTATCTCTGACACGTAACATCTGGACTATTTGCTTTGTTTATCGGACACTTGTTTTGCTTACGGATTGGTATAAAACCAGAAATTAACAAAGATATTTTTAACCATTTGAAATTAACTGTCAGAAAACATCCTATTGAGAATAGGTTGTATAACCTTTTATTTGATGAGGAGGCATTGTCACCTAGTCTCTACTTTTCTAAAAATAAAGTAATTGGCTTTGAAAACTTTGGGAGTTAAAAAAACAAAAAACATTGCTGATCATGCACTAATTCTGGTGATTAAAGGTATTAATTCTAAAAGAAAGCAACTAATCTTATTTACTTTATGTAAAAGTACTACCAAAAAGTTTGATTTGAAAAAAATATTAATAGCCACCATAAGAGTCCATTAGTTGATACACCTCATCTATTAAAAAGACTAAGTAATATTTTTATGACAAAAAAAATATTAAATTTGTTCAAGAAAAAAAAAGAAAAGCTGGCAAAATGGGAATATTTAAGAATTTTATTGCATGAAGACTCTGTCTTCTGTCAAGAAGATGAATTAAGAATAATTAATAAATTGACAGAATACCATATAGATCCAAAAACAGTGCCAAAAATGAAAGTCAAATATGCAGCCAAAGTTTTTAGTCAGCGAGTGTGCCGTTATGAGATACCTAGCAAGTGAGTTCGAAAGAACATAGCTTAATACGTGGGTGGTCTAAAAAGTTTCCGACCTCAACTTGAAGATGGCAGCACACATCAATTAAAGTCAGGGAATGTAATTGTGCATCTTTTGACAGCAACACTTCAAAGTTTCAGCCATTTTTGACACGCGGTTTTTATTTGACAGTCGTTGGAGTGAGTCGATGTGAGTATTTTTGTGAAAATGGAAAAAATCGAGTATTTATAATATAAAATATTTGTTTTTTAAAGGGAATACCCCTACGCAAATCAAAGATGAGTTAGATTCTGTGTCCGATATTGTGTACCGTCATTTACCACATTATATTTTTGGGCAGCCGAATTTAAACGTGGCCGTAAGAGCTTGGGAGATGATGAACGTTCGGGACGTCCAAAAACGATAACTACTGACGATAACATCGCTAAAGTTTACCAAATGGTGTTAGAAGACCGCCGAATTAAAGTGAGAGAGATAGCAGAGACAATGAAAATGTCCAAAGAACGTGTTTGTCACATATTAAATCAAGATTTAGGCATGAGAACGCTGTCCGCGCGTTGGGTGCCGCGTTTGCTAACGTCAGACCAATGACGTGTTCGAATGAACATTTCCAATGCTCTGTTGGCGCAGTTTAGGCGCAATAAATCCGAGTTTTGGCGCCAACTAATTACTGTAGATGAAACTTGGATACGCCACTATACGCCTGAAACAAAAACACAGTCAAAACAATGGACTGCAAAGGGAGAACTGGCTCCAAAAAAAGCGAAGTCTGTTTTTTCGGGATAGCCATGGAGTTATCCAAATCGATTATCTTCAAAAAGGGAAAACCATTACAGGAGCATACTACGCATCGTTACTTCACAAGCTGAAGGCAGAAATTGCGGATAAAGGTCCACATTTGCAGAATAAGTAAATTCTGTTTCACCAAGACAACGCCCCGAATCACACCTCAACGGTTGCCATGGCGAAAATCCATGAATTACGGTTTGAACTGCTTGACCATCCTTACTTACCTTACTCACCAGAACTAGCCCCAAGCGACTTCTTTCTGTTCCCTCAATTAAAAACTGCGCTCGGAGGACAAAGATCACCTTCGTGAGAAGGTGATTACCTCCTCATTTGACGATTATTTTGCAGAGAAGAATGCCGAGTACTATTTGGACGGATTAAAGAGATGGGAGCATTGCTGGGAGAAGTGTGTAGAGTTACAAGGAAACTATGTATGTAGAAACATAAAAATAAATTTTAAGAAAAAAAGTCTTGTATCTATGTTAGTGTTAAATAAAACACGTCTATTCGCATGAATCGTTTATTCGGACTGGCTCGACGTTGACAACTACCCTATACTTATAACATTAAGAACACAACACCTCCACCCTTATACAAAAATACTTAAAATACACTTTACTTATTGTAATACTACTTAAACAAAAAATATAAACAATAAAAAAATTTTTTTTTGCTCGATATCATCTAATCGTTCTCGCCGAAACCATATCGAACTGGTGGTTTCCGGACTCGCATAACCCGACGATCTGATGACCGACTACTACCAGGGCTAGGCCCTTCCCTTTCCTCCGACACATTTGACTCTTCCACGGGGGCTGGGATCAACGAATCGCTCACCTCTTTCGGTCCTGTAGTTGAGATATCATTGGTGCTTAAACTGGGGCGATCGTTATTGTAGAGTGGCGGTTCTAAATTGGACACGCCATTATTAGTCTGATTTGAGTTATCACCATTGGTCACGGAGGCTGTCAAAGACTTTCGAGATAGTTTGTTACCTTGATTTTTATATTGTACAGCATCTAAAACAACCTTACTGGAAATATCGTTAAGTTGGTTTTTAGTAACTCTTATTTTAATTTGATCGATGTGCCTGTGTGTTTCTGTTCCAAAAATGGATCTTATTCGGTAATCGCTATTCCCTAATGCCTCAACGATCGTACCGGCTATCCATTTATCTACGCCCTTGTACTCACGATACCAGACGAGCGCTCCAGCTTCGAGCTGGCGCTGCGCCCCTCCCGCAGCTCGCTCGCTGCGCGCCTGTTGCTTTGCAACTCGCGAGGCCCTTTCCGGTTTTAAGTTATCTAGTCGCATCCGTAAATTACGCCCCTGCAAGATTCTTGCTGGGCTATCTCCGGTAGTAGGATGTTCGGTATTTCTATATGCTAAAAGAAATCTGTTCAACGCTACGGATACTTCTAAATTTTGTTTAAATGCTTTGTTTATTACTCTCTTGCATGTTTTGACCGCATTTTCAGCGGCTCCGTTTGAGGCCGGGTGATAAGGGGCTGAGAAAATATGTTCAATACCGTTATGTTTTAAAAAATTCTGAAACTCATAACTAGTGAAAGGAGGTCCGTTATCACTTACTGTTTGCCTAGGTATACCAAACCTTGCCCAGAGGTCTCGTAATACAGAAATAACATCGCTGGCTGTCGTTCTTTTCATACTGATGGCTTCTATCCATTTCGAACAAGAATCGACTACTACTAAATAAGTTACCCCACTTATAGGACCCATAAAATCCAAATGGAGCCTAGACCAAGGGCGCGACGGCCAAGGCCACGAGCGGGGTGCCTGACCAGGAGGCGCATCAGCCGTGGCCGCGCACACTGAGCACGCGCGGCACTCCGCCTCCACGGCCTCGTCGACTCTTGGCCACCAAACATAACTACGGGCCAAGGCTTTCGTTTTGACCATGCCCATGTGTGTATCATGTAACTCTGAAATTACTTTATTTCTACATACCGCTGGTATAACTACCCGGTGACCCCACATAATACAACCAAGTTCGGAGTATAATTCCTTCCTCCGAGCAAAGAAGGGTTTTAATTCTTTTATGTCTACCTCTTGAGGCCAGCCATCTACTATTAAACTTAAGACGCGAGCCAAAATAGGATCCCTGTTCGTTTCCTTTCTTAAAATATTATAATCCAGCAGCATCGCTTCGGAAGAAAAATGTAAGTACGTTTGTTCAGGTAGGTCTACGTCAATAACGTAATTTTTTTGAGATTTAATTAAACGTGATAATACGTCAGCTGTATTTTTGTCTGTTCTTACGTATTCAATGGTAAAATCATAAGCTGACAATTTAATTGCCCAGCGTTGAAGCCTACTCGCTGCCGCGCTTGGGATACCTATGTTGGGTCCAAAAATACTAACCAAGGGTTTGTGGTCGGTCCGGAGTATAAACCTTCTACCGTATAGATAATTATGGAATTTTTCGATTGCATAGACTATTGCCAAAGCTTCTTTATGAATTTGACTGTAGTTTATCTCATGAGCTATCAGAGAACGTGACGCGTAAGCTACTACCCGCTCGGGCGCGTTACTCCCCGCGCCGACAGCGCGCTGAGCCAGCACAGTGCCGAGCCCCCTGGAACTGGCATCGACAGTTACCACGGTTTCCTTTTCCATATCAAAATGTGCTAAAGTTGTTGAATTTCCTAACATTTTTTTTACTTTAATAAAGGCTGTGTTTTCTTTTATTCCCCATTTCCAATGTTTACCTTTTCTCAAGAGGTTATAAAGTGGTGCCAAATGTGAGCTCAAATTTTTAATGAATTTTCCACAAAAGTTAACCATTCCTATGAATGACTTTAATTCAGTTATATTATTTGGATGGGGCATGGAATTTATTGCTTCCACCTTATCCGGATCGACTCGAACACCGTTCGTATCGATGACAAACCCCAAGTATTTTACTTGTTTTGATAGAAAACTACATTTATTCTTTTTAATTTTCAGACCATTTTGTTTTAAAATATTAAGAACACGTTCTATTGTGCTCAAATGGTTTGTTAAATCTGTATTTTTAATTAAAATATCATCGTAAAATACAACAACGTCTTTAATACCCTTAAATAAATCTACCATAATTTTTTGAAAGATTCCTGGACTGGAAGACAGCCCATAGACAAGGCGATTATATTTATATAAGCCCCTATGCGTATTGATAACGGTGTATTTTCTTGATTGTTCCGCTAGCACGATTTGATTGTATGCTTGTGAAAGATCTAGCTTAGTAAAAAAAATATTTCCACTTAGATTGCTAAACAAGTCTTCCATTTTTGGAACAGGATATCGATCAACTTCCAGAACTTTATTTAAGGTTACTTTAAAATCAGCACAGAGTCTCAAACCTCCGTCCGGTTTCCGCAACACGACCAATGGTGTCGCCCAATCGGAATGCTCCACCGGCTCAATGATGCCGGCGCGCAGCATCGCATCTAGCTCCGAGTCGACGCGCTCGCGCAGCGCGTACGGCAGCGGCCGCGCTCGGCAGAAAATCGGTTGGGCACCTTCGCGAATACACAGCTCGGCTTGACCGCCCGTGTACTTGCCCAATGTGTCGTCAAAAAGGGTTTTATGCCTAGAAACAATTTCAGCAATCACATTGTGGTGATCTTTGTTAGCTCCTAAGTGATGATTCGGAATTGAGCCTACCGGTATACATATTGGTATTTGTAACTCCGCTAACCACTGACGACCCAAAAGATTGGTCGTTCCCTTCTCTAATACATATAGATCTAATCGTTTTTTTATAGTAGTATACTCCACTATTGTTTCTATAAACCCTATAGGTTGGACAATGGAGCCATCATAAAATTTGATATTTAATAAACAAGGTATTAATGGTAAATGGCTAAAGTTTTCATAATAAATTTGTTTACTAATACAAGATAAGGCGGAACCGGTATCAACTTCCATTTCTAACAAACAACTTTAAGTGTTATACGCACCGGTTTATAATTACATAATGACATTTGATACATGTTTTGTTCACTCGAGTCTTTCAGTTCGCCGTCTTCGTATTCGTCATCTTGCTCACTCATCAAATGTCCCGGGGCTCTTTTTTGCCCGGCACTGGACGCTCCGTGCTGCCCGAATGCTCGCCGACCGCGACCCCGCGCTCCTCTCCTTGAACGCCCTGTGTTGTTTACGTACCCGCCGCGTGATTTCATAAACCGATAACTACTAGCTGTCTCCGCTGAATCAAACATTTGCGCACGATAAGATTCATGTTTTTTAGGACACATCTTCCTAAGGTGACCGATCTCGTGGCACCCACTGCACACGTAATCCTTATATCTGCACTCCGTAGCTTTATGTCTGTTATCGCCGCATTTCGAACACTCGCTCAAATAGATTTTATTTATTCCCTCGGTCCGGGCTACGTCTTCAACCGCGCTTGCATCGCGCTCAGCCGCTTCTAATGACAGCGCTAAAGCTATCGCTCGGTTGTAAACTATGTTTTCTTCGGAGAATAATCGCTGTCTAATTACTTCACTTCTGAGCCCATAAACTAGCTGGTCTCGGAGGTTCTCATCTAAGGTTGCGTTGAATTCACAATACCTTGAAAGCTTCTTAAGTTCTGTGACGTAAGCTGCTATTGATTCGTCTTGAAGCTGCCGCCGCTGACGAAACTTATACCTTTCAGATAAAACCGACGGTTTAGGTTGCAGATGTGCTGATAGCAACTGCACTGCCTGATCAAATTCAAGGCTGATGGTTTCTTAGGACTTGCCAAGGCAGCTAATAAATCATACGCTTCTTCTCCCATAACCGAAATTAACGTCGGTATTTTTAAATCATCCGCCACTTTGTTCACCATAAAGTACATTTCTAGTCTTTCTACATAACTTAACCAGTTCCCCGATTTTACAATAAACTCACGCATATGTCCGACCGACATTTTGTAAAATTAATTCCTAAGTATGATACTATGTTTTTTTTATCCGCGTTCGCCACTGTTAAATAAAACACGTCTATTCGCATGAATCGTTTATTCGAACTGGCTCGACGTTGACAACTACCTTATACTTATAACATACTATGTTTATAACATTAAGAACACAACAGTTAGGTCGGAAACTTTTCAGACCACCCTCGTATGTACTGCTGTCTTAAGTCTTTCATCAAACCTTTTAGTAAATTGGAGGGCAATCCCGCTAGGTGTAGATGCTTCTCCATCGTCAAAAGCTTTGTTTTCACATACATAACAAATCTCGAATAATCTAATAAATATCGAACTGTTTCAGAAGTTGTGTATTTTCGATAACACAAGAAGAACCTTCGGAAGAACCTCTTGAGCCAGAATCGAGCTTAGAAGTTGACTGGAATAGAATTCAGAACATCAAAATCAAAAATCAAAGTCAATTTGAAGATTATGTGGAATGCGATGAAGAGCTAGCTACTACTGGTACATTAACTGATGCGGAAATCATTGATTTCGTTAATCAGAATGGAGACGCCGATAACGATAATCAAAATGACGATGATCAAACTGATCCAGCAGATTTAAAACCATCGGTGTCAAATAAAGAAGCAAGAGCAGTATAAGTTCATTCATTATAATTATGTACTTGACTCTCATTTTATGTTACCTAATGTAATTTCTTGTAATAAATGTTTAGGATTGTAAATTTTGTTAAGTTTACAATCCTTAGAAACCAAAAAGATACGTTGATTTGTGCATATGCTGCACAATATTTTCGTATTCAAAGACAAATATATTTTTATATCTAGCTACGGTGCTCTTACATATGCAAAGAATATTAGTACCAGCTTAAAGCAACAAAATTCTCTAATGGAAACAGATTTTAAGACGTTGATTCACATAATTGAGGCCAACTGGAGGTATGACGTTCCAAAAAAATGTACTAATGTTACTGCAGTTCTTTTAGCTAATTATTTAAAAATTCTCAAAGAGTACCTTCGCAAAGAAGCTAAAATAACAGCATCTAAACTAAACCATCCTGACACAAGTGTCGTAGAAGCGTATAAAACTTGCTTGAAACTGTTTACTGTGTATTGAAATACAGCGAGTAGAATATATGACATTAGTCGAAGATGGCGACTCTATTATTATGAAAATTTAATTCTGAAAGAGCCTTAACTTTATGATAAAAAATAAATGCCAAAAAATCTACCCAATTTTCGCAACAAAAAGCGCATGAAAAGAAAACAAAATACAGGGTGGGCAATATATGTGTTGGCGATTTAATTCTTCTATTTCTCAGAAACGCGGGGCGCGGGATGGCGCGGGTATGTGTTGTTAGCTGCGCCACTTCTTGGAAATTTAGTCGCCATGGAGCCATACACGGGTGTGCAGCTTGCATTTTGTGTCCGAGCGTATTACGAAAACAATAAATCAGTGATTACTGCACGACGTTTGTATCGACATGAACATTACGCAATTTAAGTGAAGTTCCAAGCGCCAATGTGATACGGAAACCGGCTCAACAGTACCAATTACGGCTCATGGTCGCCAAGTCTCTGCAAGATCAGTCGACATTGTGGAAGGTGTTCGTGTTTCAGTTCAGCAAAATCCGCAAGAGTCAACACGCAAGAGAAGTCAGACTTTGGGTATCAAAAGAACGACTTTACGACGGATTTTGAAGCGTGATTTGCATATGAAGGCTTATAAGATTCAGTTAGTCCAAGAATTAAAGCCAAATGATGCCAATAACCGACTTAACTTTGTCAATTTGATGCTCGAGTGGTTCAACGATTTCAATAACGTGATGTTTAGTGACGAGGCCAATTTTCACCTTAATTGCCCTGTGAACAAGCAAAATTGTCGGTTCTGGTCCGAGACTAATCCCCGGCGTTTGCATGAACGTCCACTTCACAGCCCTAAGCTTTTCGTGTGGGCTGGGATAACGTCAAGTGGTATTATTGGGCCATACTTTTTTCAGGATGAAACAGGGCAAGCGATGACGGTGAGAGCTAACAATTATTGCAACATGATAACAGACTTGGTGCCAGCTTTGCAAGAACTTCAAGGCAATACCTCAAGGATGTGGTTTCAACAATTAGGGGCCACATGTCATACGGCTATAGACCTGCTGAAAAATGTTTTTTCCGGGAAACTCATCGAAACGGAGGGATATTGAATGGCCACCACGTAGCCCCGATCTCTGTCCATGCGATTATTTTCTATGGGGCTACCTCAAATCGGTAGCCTATGAGAATAATCCGACCAATTTAGAGCAGTTGAAGAGGAATATTATTCAGGAAAGTAACAAAATACCGAGAACAACTTTTCAGCGAGTTTTCCAAAATTTGCGATTTCGGTTCCAAGAGTGCCAAGCAGCCGAGGGAAGTCATTTAAACAACATTATCTTTAGGTTTTAAAAATTCCTATGTTACTACTTTTTAAAAATAAATAATTTTTTTTAATTTTTTGGTACTTCTTTTTTAATATTAAAACACCCTTAAGGCCCACCCTGTATTACATTTTAAAACTACATATATATATTTTGTTAATAAATTTTACATAGACCTGGGTACCTTTACATACCCTCATTAATATAATAAGTTGACCTTATTTTTGACTTGCTTTTCAAAGAATTACTAAAATATCAAATACATATTTTATTCATAAAATTTGTAATTCTTATCTTTAATCTCGGTGACTCGAGCAGGCAGTTTTTAACCTTTATTGTGTGGACCGGCGTCGTCTATTGTGTTAGCAAAATCACATTTGTATCACTTGACTATTTTGAAGTATTACTAAATTGTTGTCTTAAATTTTCGCGATTATTACACATTTAAATAAAACTAATTATAACGGATGAAGCACTTTGCAGTGTTCGTGGTCACGGGTAGACTGTGACCCGTGACCACGAACACTGCAAAGTGCTCGAAACGTCGGGATGTTTAAAAATAATTAATATACGCGATTCATCCGTTATAATTAGTTTTATTTAAATATTACTAAATTTTTACGCGAGAGGGCGCCAGTGTCCAAGGCTTATTGGCAGCACGGGACAGCGGGCATCCGAACGTGGCTGGGTCGACTGGTAAGACCTAGGAGCTTTGATTGAAAATTATTGTACTTATCATAGTCAAAAATTAAGTGAATACATTTATTTACATCTACAAGTATTGTGTCATTTTCCAACATCGTAGTGGATATATACAGTAAAGTGTAATAATTGTTTGTTTGGTATTTATAATCCTTATCGCGTCGCTATCGTTCTCTTTAATAGTTTATTCAAATATTTATTACATTTTTAAATTACATATTCATTACTCTTTATATACCTAAATATAGTGTTGGGCGGCGTTGTGTTCGTAGTGTGTCGTCACCTGTTTATGTATTCATATTTTTTACTCTCTTAATCTTTTTCCTTTTATTGTCTTAGATTATATATCAAAAAATAGATTCCACCGAGACAACAAACGACAAGTTCGGCAAGCGACGGGCGAGGGAGACATTTTAACTATTTTATTATAGACCCTGGTACTTTACATGCCCCAAATGAATATAAGGGCAAATAAGTTATTTTCTTTGTCATTCTGCTTCTAACCTCTGGTCTGACAGTACGAATGTTTGTTCTGCGCTCACGCTGTTTAGTTATTGTTTTTGTTAAGTTTTTCGTTACGTTGTGTTTGTGTACATTTTCTGTTATATTGCTATTGTTATGTGATATATTTATTGTTGTTATATTGTTTCGTATTAACGATATGGAACCTCAACCAAGCACATCAAGCCAAAGTTTGTCTCCAAGAAAGAAGCGACCACGGGTTGCTTTCAGCGTTTCCGAGAAACTTATGATTCAAAATATCTACAAAAACGTATTTGAGGAGAAAGCTGCTTCACTTTTACCTATTGAGACTCCCGAAAAAAAATAATGTGGTGCGAAAACAGCTGACGTTTTAGGAATTGGTGTGACATCAGTTTACAGTGTATTAAAAGAATACAAATAAAATAAACAATTTAAGTCTCCCGAGAAACGTGGACCGAAGCACTGTTTCAAAGATTAATTGGACGATTTTACTTTTGCCGCTATAAGGCGAAAATTCCATCAATTTTTTATTGAAAATGAGCCACCCACCATCACAAAGGTAACTTAAACTTTATTTCTTTTATTGCATTATATTATTTGTCTACCAGAATATTCTTAATCTTAAACGAAATTATTATTTTGCGCACACTTGCGTAATCAAAAACTTTGTTTTATGACTTTACAGACTTTCTTAAGGTTGTCAATGAAGACCCAGACTTACCTTATTATTCTTGGAGTACATTAAGAAAGGTTATGAAACATTTAAATTTCAAATTGTCACAAAGTCAAGACATAGCATTTTAATTGACAGACATGATATTAGTTTATGGCGCCAGCGATACCTTTGAAAAATTAAAGAGTATCGAAGGGAAGGAAGGTATACTTATTACCAAGATGAAACCTGGATTAACGAAGGTATTTTACTTATTTAAAATTTATTATTTAATTAAAAGTTTCCATTATAATTTAATTTCAATAATAATATTTTTGTTTATCTTTAAGGTACCGAAGAAAGCATGGATTGACCACTGTGTTATCGTCCCGCCAGGACTTCTTAGACGGCTTGACCACTGGCTTAAAACAGCCAACAGGAAAGGGAAAAAGATTAATTAGCGGCCATATAGGCGGGGAAGAAGGATTTGTTGAAGAAAGCTTATTAATATATGAAGCCAAAAATAATAAAGAAGGTTATCATCAAGAGATGAATGCCGATTGTTTTGAGAAATGGTTTAGTGAGGTCTTGCCAAAGTTAAAATTGTATTTCAAATAACTCATTTTCCAGATAAAAGAAATAAACGTGGACAGTAAGACATCTAGCCCCATATTACCGACTGTTTCGTCACACACAAAACAAAGAAATGCTGTGGCTGCTCCTAAGCGCAAAGTAAACTCCAACTCCAACCACCAAAAAGAAGACATAGGTATTAGGCTAACTTCGTCGATAGGTATCGATGCTGGTTTTTCTTATCCAATAAAAATTAATTCTTAAACCTTCTAAAAATATGTATAGAAATGTGTACGTACGTTTTTGTGTATCTAACTGAATCCTTGAACAGAATTAGATATTTTTGTGTGTTTTTGAGTGTATCAATGGAAAATGTTTTTGATAAAAAAAAATAGTATTGTGGCGTCCCGCCTCATTTATTATACGGTATATCATCCATAGACAATGACGCTGTAAGAAATATTAATTATTCCTTACATCGTCAATGTGCCATCAACCTTGGGAACTAAGTTGTTATGTCCCTTGTGTCTGCAGTTACACTGGCTCACTCACTCTTCAAACCGGAACACAACAATACTGAGTACTGTTATTCGGCGGTAGAATAACTGATGAGTGGGTGGTACCTACCCTACCCTACCCTAATTGATCGACGGGCTTGCATAAAGCCCTACCACCATGTGTATTGTATGTGTTTCATTTGAAGCAACAATGGTTAAAGCAAATCATATAGACATTGTACGGCAGCATAAACGAGAACATTCCGACAAGTATGATGTGGACGAGATAGCAGTGCAGCATGGGATAATTGTTTTACGTCTGCCCCCATACCACTGTGAGCTCAATCCCATTGAATTGGCATGGGCGCAGGCTAAAGGATATGTTGCAAAAAAAATAATAAAACTTTCTAAATGGCAGAAGTAAAAAAACTTTTTGAAGAAGGAACATATCACGGCTGAAAAATGGAGTAGCTGCATTGCTCATATAATTAAAGAAGAGGATAAAATGTATGGTCTCGACAACATGATCGACAATGTTTCAGACAGATTTATAATTAATGTCACTGATAGTTATAGTGATGATTTCTCATCTGATAATGAATAAATACAAATTATATATTCAGCGTTGTTTATTATTTTCATTTCCTATCATGCATTGTTATATTTTATACATCTATAGTTTCAATTACATTATGTATTGAAAACAATTTCGGCAGATATGAACACTAACTACTAAACAATCCAAGCAATTTCATTCATTTTTCAAGAGTTTTTCAATCATTCGATTTCTCACAACACTATTTTTTTTTCACAAAAATGTGACAACACAGTAAACGTCAGTTGACTTCGTCTAATTAAAAATACGACTATAATTATTGACAGGAAAGAAGCCATATACACTCTTTCCAATCCTTTTATTTTCTTAACAGAACTAAGGAGCTATATACAGTCCCGATAATATTATCCGAATTATTATGACGATTTACGCAAGACGGCAGGCAGAGCTGGATGCAAATAGCCGGAGAAAAACCACAGTGGCGTGCAATTGGAGAGGTATGTCCAGCAGTGGACAAACTCAGGCTGATGATGATGATGAATGTCAGATATTAAAGTAAATAAGAGTAATCTCTGGGAGATAAGTTTAGTTTTGGTGACCAAAATTATTGTTTGGCACGAATTTTGGGTTACTACAACACCTGTTCTTCGACATATTTCTAATGAGGACCTTCATATCAAGAAGATGAGAGTTTCAAAGAAGTTGACTTTCCGTGTCACGCACAATCAGCAGAAAGATGTGTTAACTGTAGCTGTACTTCTAGAAGTGGCTTAATTAGAACCAAACCAACCAGAAATTCCAAATTTTGGAGACAATAATGACTTTGTTTAATTAGTTTCAATAATAAAAAATCTTTTGAACATGATTTTTATGTGTGTTATTTTAGGTATGCCTGGCCTGTCTCTTTACTATTCTGTATCCTGTCTCTTCGATCTGCCGGTACGTTGCTGCTGATTAATTATTATTTATTCTAGTCTGAGGACTTGTTGTGTTGACTTGTATTGCTGATTTACTCATTGTTTTCAATTTCAGTCGTAAGGATAGAGACCCAACTCGTGAAGACCGCCTTTGCAGTTGTCATTTTGCTGATGAAAAGGATGTTGTTCCATCAATTTTTGCACACAATAGTAAGTTTTGCAAAACAAGAGGTTCGACGTTTTGTATCCTGACAAGCCGAAAAGGTACACATACTTACATATTATACTTTACGAAGTCCCTATTTTTTTTTTGGCTAACCGTGGTTGATTCAGTTAGAATGCAAACATGAACTATTATGACATGAAAGATTTATGGTAGGTACCCTACCTTGTACCCCTACTGAATTCATAACATAATGTTTATTCCAGTTCTAGAACAAAGAAACAGCTGATGCCTGCAGAAGACGTTACAGTTGAACGGGAAACTGTAGTCCAAAATGTTTCAACCAACCATCCCACAATATGCCAAACAAATGGAAACAGTGATGTTTTGACAACTGCTGAGAATTATTTCTTACAACAATAGAACCAGAAATTAAAACAATGTCTTGCCAAAGGAGAATGTAGACTGTCATTTGAGAATATTCAGGCAGACGACTTGCTAGTGTTTCAATATACGGGATTGCCAACAGCAGCCCATTTTCAAGTTTTAGTGGAACTGATAAGCAGATTTGAAATAAATTATTACATGGGTTGGAAGGTGGAAATAATTATTGTTAGTGGTCAATTATTATGCACATTAATGAAGCTTAGGCTCAATGAGCAATACTTTGATTTGGGATACCGATTCAAGATCAGTTCCACCACTGTTCAAAATATATTTATAATATTTCTAAATATTTTGCATGATATATTATTCAGAGGAATGATGGGTGTAATTTCCAGCAGAGAAAAAAATACTTTCTTTATACCAACATGTTTTGCACCATTCCCAAACATTAAAATTGTACTTGATTGCACAGAAATTGGGATAGCCATTCCGGCTTCAATTAAGGAACAAAAAGCAGTCTTCTCACACTACAAACAGAGGCACACATTTAAAGTGTTAATAGGAATAGCTCCTAATGCAACCATTACTTATGTCTGTGATCTTTTCCCTGGATCTTCATCCGACAAGGCCATTACCAAAGACTGTGGAATCCTGTCACACATGATGGCAGGTGATCTAATCTTATGTGACAAAGGATTCCTTATCTCAGACCTTTGTGCACCACTTGGTGTAAAAGTTAATATACCACCATTTTAAGCCCAATAAAGAAAACCCTGTACTTTTGTTGCTGGGTAACCTCTTTCTCTCTCTCTCATTTATCTATCGAAGCGTAGGATTACTTTAAAGCGAATGGAGTGACAGTTTTGAATGACAGGCTAGCTAATAATCCGGGAAAAACTATAACTATCTATGTCATAGATTCTATGACATACCGGAGCTAGTTTAAACGTCACCACCACTGGCCGCTACAATTGAAAATATTCAATCAGGATTCAGAGTATCCGGGATTTCACCGTTTAAAGGAAAACATTTTTCCTGACTCCGAGTTCAGCGGTTCTAATGTGACAGCTAGGCCGATGCCCAAATCACATGACAGCGGCAATTCTTCAGCATGTGATGGGAGCACAGTTACTGTTCCTTCGACTTCTGATGCATCTAACACTTTGCCTATTGTCGAAGAGGTTCCATTTACTGATCACAATACTGAAATCGAACGTCACACTCTGGCACCGCAGTGTTCACCTGTTTATACGGAACAGATTACCACCACAATGCTCTCTCCCACAAGATCTTTGAGTACTGAATGTGAGTCACCTTCCCTTTTTGACGAAACATTAAATTCTGTATTTGAAGCGGATCTAAGAGAAACTCTCAAAACCCCAGAAAACGTTAATGCTGCAAAAACAAATGTCCCTCAATTTTATACAATGTGAATCTACTCTCAACTTAATTAGCAACACTTGAAGACATAAGACCCTTTCCTAAAGCGGCGCCACGATCAGATAGAAGAATTATTCGGAAACGTAAAAGTACTACATTTACAGACACCCCTGAAAAACAAAATCTTATAGATATGAACAAAGTAGAGAAACTTTGAAGAAATGATACCAAAAATAGAATAGTTTAATTTACTTCTCATGCTGACTAGAACTGAATTTCCATTTTGCATTTTTAACCTTGTCGTTTACAATTGTTTTTATGTACGAAACTTTTTGAACCAACGCCTTTCACTAGACCCATTCTTGTAACATTGTAAGTCAATAACACTGCTTTGTACTTACTAAATACTGAGACAGTTTTTTAAAAAAAAATGCTGAGCTGTGTCAAATTGAACTTCAATTTTGTTGCCACCAACATCTTTAACCCCATCGTTAACTATACAGCCAATTTTGTGATTATATAAAAATTGGTCGAATTTAATAGCTCGGCTAGCCAGACCGGAGATCAGCAGATGACTCAGTTGGATCAGCAACTTCACGAGAGACATTGACGATGAAGGGTTCTGTATCCTCATCAGCATAACTTCCAGGGCCGTCACTGAAAGGAGAACTAAAATAAAGTGACTGGAAGCATGGACATGAGGTAGTGGAATGAACTAATGTTTTCTTTGAAGGGCAATCAGAAGCACAAAAGAACTTCACGTAACACTTGTGAGAGGATGATTTAGTAGGAACAAATTTTGCTTCTGAAAACCTGCGATGGGCAGGTTCTGAGGGACGATACACATCCATGATTTACTGTTTAGTGTAACATAGTAACTAATATACTATGGACACACAGATATCTCACTAATGTGTGTCAAGCAAAACTAACATTAATAATTTAAATATTCCTAGTACATTCATTAAGAGTCTCACACTAAATGCAGCTGATAGTGTGCAGAGCTTGATAGAAAAGGTAATTAACAAATATTAAAAAGCTAGTAATTTATAATCCTCATGTATGTAGTAATGACCAAAAATAATAAACTAAGACTCGGATTCATTTAAATTTAACATATTGAGACTTTTAAAGAATTTTCAACATAGACAAAAATTTGCATGTGTTAGTTTGATTAGCATTAAAGCTTTAAAAATGTTAAAGTATCTATTACAGAAGTAATAGTAATTACAAAGATATAAATTATTTTTTTTATGTATAGTAAAAATACAAATACAACACAAGTTGTGTTGTATTTTTTTGTCTACCTATTTTTATAGTACTATCATAATAATTAAGAGGTTAGAATAAGTTTTTGTTCTTTTTTATAGACATGATTAATAAAGAGATTGCAGGTTATAAAATCTCTTGAATTTTGTCAGATCATATTAATTTTTTCACAGAAACATACAACTATTACAGATTAAAGCACAATATTTCTATAATTGATCTCATCTCTAAAGTTAAACCTCATAAATTCACCAGTAAAATTTATAGATACTTTAAATAAATTTGCATAATAAGTTCAAAACATTAAATACTTATTATTTAAATACCTAGTGTGATTTATAGGTTAATTTATTTTTATTTAGCTGAAACAATGCTTATTGTTTACTTTGATGTTAAAAATAATAAAAAGGTTATGAATCTTATTATTATTTATTATATAAAAGAAAACCGGAGATAGAATTTATATTTACAATGGCAATTTGAACTGACTGCTCGCTTTATATTTAAATGACTGAAAAATTGTTGTAAATATTGGATGTCTATTGACTAAAATTATTATAAAAACTCGTATTTTACACAATAATTCATTAATTTAGAAGAATTTAAATACAACAAGTAATGAAGGAGTCTTACCTTTAAATACACACTTTTAATCGTTTCATTGTAAATTACCAACTCACAACACAGTTATAATTAATACAGCAATAAAAAGTGCAACAGAGTGGTATAAACTAACAATTATAGATCTATTCATAGTTGAAATGAAAACTAAAAATTAGACAGTACAAATTATACTGACTGAAGGCGAATGGCGCAAATTGGTCGCAAATGGCGCTAAACCGCTAAGCGCTAACAGTCATTGTCAATGTCAATCAAATAGTAAACCAAAAAGGAACCGTGAGCAGGGTTGCCAATGCCTATTCACCTAATTCCCCAAAAATCTTAGCAAATTCCCCAAACTGGGGAAAAAAAATGTCCCAATTCCCCACACAGAAATAAAGGAAAAACATCATGTTATTGTCTGTTTGTTTTTCATTTCCTAACAATAAAATCAAATTTTCGAGGTAAATTTCGTCAAATCAGACTAGTCATAAATACAGACGACCTTTTTTTTCGTTGAATCAGACTAGTCATGGTTAATGTCTATATATTGTGTGTTTTTGCTACCATGCTAGTCTAAGGTTGCAAATGCCTATTCATCTAATTCCCCAAGAATCTTAGCGAAATTCTCCAAATTGGGGAAAAAAATGTCCCAATTCCCCACACAGAAATAAAGGAAAAAAAATCATGTTATTGTAAATATACATAAGTCTGTTTATCATTTCTTTTGGTGGTGAAGCAAATAAGCTAAATTGATGAAAATTAGTCTGAAATAAGGATTTAGGAAATACATAAACAGATTATTTCTCATATCTAAAACCTATGACTCAAAAATCTTAATCATCCGGCTTTAACATGTGATGTAATAGTCTAAGATTCGATATTGAACAGCGAAATCAGAAGTTTTTACATTAATGATTTTTTTAATTATTTTTCTTCATAAATGTAGGTAAGATTACAATACAGGCAAAGAAATATGAATCATATTTTTATTTTATTTTTTTTAAACTACTTAAATATATTTTATGTTACTACCTACCCATAGAAAATTCAATTAATGTGAAAAAAATTAACACATTTTATTTATACAGTTTGACTATTTGACGATAGATGGCGATAAGACAATTATGTATAACATTTCACGATAAATATTAGTTTTACAATAAAATAAAACTGAACGTAGAATATGTTTAGCTTCATTTCATTGTAGTACTATATAAAAATGAAACTTTTTAAAAATTTGTATACATTTTTTTTACTATATTCTACTGTATCTGTTCCAGTGATAATTTCGTTTTAAAATATTTTATAAATAAAAAAAAACTGATGTACATATTGTATTCAACTTTTAAAGTATACCTACACATAAAGACCGTTTTATTATTTTCAACTACAAATTTTGAAAGAAATGGACATTTTTTTTATTAAAACATTCAACAGTTTTAACCGCCATCTAGCGAATTAACTCTAAACTGTTAAGTGGCTAGGCTAAGTTTCAAACCTGTTTATTTAGTTGTATTGGATTATTAATATTACATTATATAAGAAGTTTCTTGACAATATTTTTCAAAATAAATTTTAACATAGCCGTATGTTTATTTATTTATTATAATTATATATGTAATGTATGATTAAAATTTTCTCAATATGACTGCGACATCTTTTATTGGATAGGATAACTATTTCATTTAAGTAATTACAGCTTACTAAAAATGAGTGAAATTATTTTTTGAATGTGTGACATTAATATGTCATTGCAATAACTCTTGCAATAACAATTTGACTCCAATTAATCAAATAACGTAAAACTTTTAAATTACATTACTTTGATTATTGGATAAAATATGTTAGTAAGATAATTTAGTATATTCGTCAATAGATGGCAGTAGTGGGAAAAGAAATTACTAAGTTCCCTCGCGACCCTTCGTGTTGATTTACAAAGGATTTGTTAGGTATGTCAAATTATATAACAGGTTCAGTTTTGTATATATGTATAATGAGGTGACGCAACGGTTAGACCGCATGCATCTTAACCGATAATCACGGGTTCAAACCCAGCGAAGCACCACTGAATATTCATGTGCAAAATTTGTGTTGTTGTTGTTACTATTTAGTTGAAATATAATTATAAATAAAGAAATAAAAGATTATATGGTTTTATATTATTTATTCATTCGTATCATAAATAATATGTTTGGATTATCACAATTTGTTCAATATTCGCCAAATGCATTACAATTCTTAATACTGTAGGAAATTTCGAGATTCAATCGTTCACAGATAATTAATAAATTAATAACTAACCTTATTAGTTATAAAAAATGTACTTGTATGTTAAAATTAAGCTAAATAATGCGAACACAAAAGGCAGTTGATCAGCTTACAAGATTTACAAACGTATGCACTGTTCCAACCAAGTATTTTAGATTTAAATATTTCACGACATTTGTTAATAGTACAGCTATATTGTACACTATTAACCGTTCTTGATTAATATATATTTATTTATAATACAGCACAATTTCACTATAAACATGCATCCATTTTAATTTCACTGTAAAATCTATTAGCGTCGCCGACATTTAAAACGCGCCATTTTTCGAATCAAAATACCACAGATTATTAAAGATGTGGATAAATTAAATCGTGTAAATTTAATGTCAAAGATGTCTTTTTGTTTCTTTAATCCTATGGTTGGAACAGATTATACTTGGCGATGAAGCTGGTGTTTCACTATAGAATATAATAATAATACATGCCGTCGTATAAATGAAAATATATATTTATATATAACAGCTATATTAGCTATATTTATCGAGAATATAGCTTTTATTAGAAAACGTATAATCAACGAAAATACGATTGTAAAATGTTAAAAAGGGGAAATTAAATTTCAACATTTTACGAGTAAATTAGTGAGTTTTTTTGCCAGAATTGACAAGTTATTATTACTTAACGAAACAGTATATTGTTATTGATATTACGTTGTATATATTAAATGGATATCTGTATTTTAATTAACGTTAATTTCGATGTTTCTCTAATCTGAAATTCACTGAATCTGAATTAGACAATTTTTTGGTACTACAATTTAAATAATCCTGTTTGCAATGAATTTATATCCCGCGATTTAATTTATTTTACATTATATGGTGAAACTCCAGCTTAACGTGTTATTTATTCGACTTTTGTTCATAAAAATATATCTAGATAACTGTAAGGTTGTTCAAAAAAGGACCTACTAAGACCACTATGTTAAAAGCAGTTTCGTCATAAGCACAACGCGAATCCAGGTGCAAGGAGATATTTAAGAGAACTTATGTAGTGCAAGACTGGTGCCCAAGAATAGACCGTGTGGTCCTTTGCATCTTGGATTAAGATGGGCCAGTGTTTGATACGCTGAAGAATATTAGCTTCTGTTACATTAATATCGGTTAAAATGGAAACGACTCGCGTATAGTCTTAGTAGGTACGTTTTATTATCCAAAATCGAAAGTAAAATAATATTAATTCTACTTAGTTTATGTTCTTAATATATTTTTATTTTATAACTAACCAATATATTGTATATTGTTTAAATTAAATAATAAAGTAAATTTAAATAATTGAAATTGAAATTACAAAATCGGTACACACGTGTTGCGGGATGTTTTATTTTTGTTTGAAATTAAAAAAAAAAAGGTAATATTTCATAATGTTTATAAAACACGGCAATAACTAAAGCTGAAATTGTTATGTGTTCAGATTGATTGAAAAATATTGGAGAGATTATATTCTTAGATTATTTATATATACAGATAGAGTGTCACTACAAAAGAACTATTACAGATTAGCCATCTTTATTGTCTTGCTGTATGACAGTTACGCTTGACACGTTAAACGTCACGCTACTTTATTTGTGTGCGTGTACTTGTGCGTGTATTTGTGTGCGTGTACTTATAATACGACACAAATTAGATGTAGCATCGGAAAATGAGATGAAATGAAAATTAAATCGATTTCTGTCGATTTACACAACCAATAGAAACTTCCTATCGCGCCATTCGACGCTATTCGTTGCTATAGATTCTCGCGTCATTTCAACCTGAGACAGCGAGTGCATGTAAATCGACGCGTCAAATTGACGAATATATTAGCTCATGTGATATTACAAGTTATTGCGTTTGTGTAAAGATCATATTCACATGAGAAATAAATATTGATATTTGGGATAGCGTACTCAATTCGGATGTGATCGGTTTTATGAATTTTCTTCCATTATTTTTTTAAATGGTTCTTCGCTAGGACAGTCTATCTAAACATATACATAATCAAATATTATATTCTTGTCTATGGTATATAACTAAATTATGAAATAAACATATTCAATGAAATTTCTAATTTTGTGTACATACAATTAGTTAAAACGATTTTGTAATGAGTTTCATAAATAAAATTTATTAGCCAATAATCTCGATTTTAAAAACACATATATGTATATATAATACATTCTTATTTAAATATGAGTAGCCTTGTTGCGGCTAATTGTATCATATATATGTATAGTATAAAGCGATTAAACATTATATACAATTTTATCGACTAGTAGACTCCATACAATGGCACTTACTTCGTAATATTATAAAAAAAAAACTAAACAAATATGTATAGGTGAATAATGACAATTTAAAAAAGGAATTCCTTTTCACGCGCGTTCTATCGTTCTGTTTTCAAAAATTCGGATTTGGAAATAATTGTTTAATTACATGACTATTTAAAATTGTGTTATCGATATGTATTTATGATCTATTTTTATTGAATATTTCTTAATATAAATTATGCGTGTATTTTAAATTTTATTACGAATTAATTTTAAAATAAAATGACTATGCTAGCTGTCATATTATCAGACGAAAAAAGCTCCTTTGAATACTTACTTAATTAAAAAGTATAAAACTAAAATTTAAAAAAAGAACTCGTTAGGTCTACCTTAAGTACTACATATTTACATTTCATACATATCACTATTATTGTCTCTAATTTGATATTTTGGCGCGGAACCGCCATTATTTCTAATTTTTTAAAATAACTCGTTACACAATAAATACAGACCAAAAATAATATTCTTTTTTTTTAAACAAAGCAGATACAAATTTGTACCACCAATTTTCAATGGATAAAAATGTTATAACTTAATTGTAAATACGTTAAAATTATACTAAAAAAATCCATAGATATAATAAATAAAATAAAATAATATGTTTATTTATAAATTAAAATAACAATAATTATTTACAATATTTACAATTCGTTATTTTCAAAATAGAATAACCTATTAAATATCGTTTTATAATGGTAGTTCGTAATAATTCCATTTTTTGTTATTTGTTCTTATCGAAATGAAATTTATTTGCAACGTTAATGTGTAACGAAAATTATAACGTTAACGCAAAAAGATTTCAATTCTGTCACATTTGCTAAATTTCAAGCGCATTATTTTTTTTTAATAATAAATAGCATCTGTTTGGTTATCTGTCTCCAATTTTTTTTCTTCTTCATTTATGTATTCAGCAGTACTGTTACTAATGCACAAATTCGTTTACGGCTCCGCTGTGATGGAACTGCTGTGTGTTATCGACTATGACGCTTGTATACGCGCCTTCTTGCACCGACGGGCTCGGTGTCATCTTGCCAAAGTTGCCGCCGAAATTCCCGTCAATCTGTCGGCCATTTTGTCCCTGGCTATTGTGACCGTAAAACGAAATTAAATTCGTGTAATTGTATTGATTAATTTCCGAACTCTCGATCGAGCTACAGGACGATGAACTAGCTGAGAACGGCCTCTGATTCTGTGGGTACGCGTAATTGTTGGGCACGACTTCCGGTTCCGTATAATTTTCGTAAAACAACTCTTGGTAGCCACCGTTTTGGTATTCCTCGTGGTTCTCGTAAGGCGGGATGACGGGTAGCGTGTATTCTGGGTAGTTGTAGCCACTGGAGTCTGTGCTGAAGTCGTTCTCGTTTATGACGTGGTTTATTTTGTCTGTGTGTCTGTGCGGCATCTGGGGGGAAGTGGAGGGGACGTGTGGTACGTCTACGTGGTTCAGTTTGGGTGGGCCCTGGTCGATGTTCAATATGAGATTCTTCTCTTCTATATCACTGTAAAGGAATATAGGCCTTATTACCATTAACAAAATTTTATTAAGACTAAATTAATAAATAAGTCGTATCATTAATTAAAATAGTACTTTTTTGAAAAAAAAAAAATCGCATGGAGTTAGGCTCGGGTTCCATCATAGGATACTAATTATTGTAAAGAACAGCATTGTAAATCTGTTCATTTGGAGAGAGCAACTATGCGAGTTTCTCGCTGTTTCTTTTGGCTGGAAGCTGTATTCCGAAATGGTGGTAGTGTATAAAATAACGACGATTCAAAAACGCTTCATTGTGAAGTTTAGTTGAACAAAATTGATTTGATCATGTGTTTTAGACAAAACAATTAACTTTTCGGTATTTTTCGGAAAACATCGTCAGTTAAATTTAATTAAAAAATAACTTTAATAGAAGGAGATAGAGTAGTAATTAGAGCAATCAAACGTTGACATACCTAAGTACGTAGTTGACGGAGACTATACAGTGTGGTCGCGATGACCGCGAGTTGTGGACGATGGTCGCGTAGCTCTGCATCCAGACCCAGCCGCCGGACTTGGTCAGGAAGCGGTAGTAACGAGACGTTACTTGACCCTTTGTCAACACTGTGAACAATATTTGATAACTATAACTATATTCTACGAACAATTTGTCAGTTATGTTCGAAGGACAGAATTGGTTTAATGACGCTAGGAGTTAATTCTACTAACATAATGCCAGTTTATGGCAGTTTACTACTAACAACAAAACCACATGTTTTGCCAATAAATTATATGTGAATAAAATATACCTGTATTAAGATCTTTTTGAAAAATATTCATGGCATAGGAATAGAATTGGATTTGTTATAAGTCATTACCGTTACAAGTTAGTAGAATTGCCCACGTTTTATTGTGGCATAAAAGAACCTAGAAATATCGGTAGGGGTAAAAGCATTCCACGACTGCTATACATGGAAAAGGAAACGTGCCCGGTTTACATATTTATATGTATATATATTGTACTTAATGTTATATATACTTACGTGTACAGTGCGAGTAACGCATGTGTAGAACGTCAGTGCCATGTATGTAGTGATAGAGTGTTTTCTCTATCAAGTCCTGAGGCTCGTATCCGGTTAGTGATGCAACTCTGTAACGAAATTGTAACGATATATATAACGATAATATTTGTAACGTTATCTGGCAAAGGTATTACGTTATTCAGCTTCTTTGAGCTTAATGTCATAATGTATTCTTCAAAAATTAGCTTATAAGTGAATTATTTTTTTAATGTTAAAAAAGAGTAACTACTGTGTTTCTTCTCGGTAGAATCTACTTTCCGAACCGGTTTGTTTAGTTTTGTTTTCAATTATTCATTCAATATCTTTACATTTTAATACATATTCATTTTTAAACTTCTCCATATCCATATTAATAGTTTATTTCTAGAAAGACTGGACTGGCTTTAGAATCGGCCTAAAATTCAAAAATCGAAACTTAATAAATTATTAATAATCATAAGAAATAAACAATCAATTAAAAAAAAAATAAAGACACGTGCCTAAATATTTTTGCAAAATTTAAAAAAGTAAATCAATGGCATATTGTGAGCCCAATATAATGTTTGAATTGGGTTCTTTAATAGGTATATCACGTGACGCACGACCCTCGGCACTCGCCTCTCATTGTTTTCTCGTCCGAAAAAAGTGTTGACATAAAAAAAACCTGATCGCTTCCGCCAATTAACGCTCACGCATTGTTAGGAACCCTTGTCTTAAATATCGCATTTTTATTGAAAGGAATAAACAGGATATTAGTTTAGTTTTATTTCCCTATTATTTGATCTGTTTTTTTTTTATCTAGAAAAAAGTTTTTATTCGATTATAATAAGAGTGAAATATTTTATAACATTTAGGTTTTATTAAATTAAAAAGTACAAATTATTGTTAAAGTATTTGTATATTTTTTAAATAAACAAAGTGTAACAGACAAATACATAATTAACATTATACTAAGACAAAACTAGGCTGTTGGTCGAATACTTTTGACAATCATTTTGACATGAGAAAAAAGAAATAAAAATTTGATTCGATATTTTTTTACGTTAACGTGATCACTGCTTAAATTATTAAGTAATAATAACATTAAAAAAAAAGATTTTTGCCAAATGACAGTTATATACAATGATATTCTAATGAACAGATATGTTATACCTACCCATACTAAACAACAGAAAAATGTGTGCCGCGCCGGGGACCATTTATTTTACATTTCGTTACAAGTAAAAAGGATAGCTTGATAAACACAATAAGTAAAAGGGATAACTAGATGTTTTATTTTACGCAAAACGTATTACTACGTAATTATGATGTATTATAACGTATTACTGGCATAATTATGATGAAAACGACTAAAGGCAAACGTCCCAATTAGGACGTTTTTTAGTCTTCATTTCATGCGCGTTAATAACATATCTGTTTACTAGAACATCATTGGTATATATGTAATTATTGTTTAAACAAATGTCTGGTTTTGCTTTTTGGAAACTCGAGTCGCGCAAATAAGTGGCAATTAGACATGACAGTACGCCAATACAAGTTTTTTCGCTATTTTTTATTGCACCCTTTGTAATAGAATATTGTTCTGAGAGTATATTTATCACTAGTAGATGCCCGCGGCTTCGGTTGCATAAGTCGGTTATTTAAGGCGTTGATTGTAATGTGTCAGGCAAACAATGTAACCTATCCAGTGGCGGATTTACCAATAGGCTAAGTAGGCTGGAGCCTAGGACGGCAGATCTAGAGGGGCGGCAAATTTAGCCCAAATTTGTTATTACAACAACAATAGTCTGGACCATCTCGACTCTCTCGAATTTGTTATTATTTTACAGAAATTAAAAAAAAGAATTTATAATTAATATGTATACACATTAGATAGAACACAAATCATAAATGTTGCAAAAAAAAGTAGGGGCGGCAAAAATTTAATAGCCTATAGAAAGACACACATTAGATGTAGCATGATGATGCATGAGCAATGAAAATAAAACCGATTACTGCCGATTTACACAACCAATAGAAATAGCTCCCTATCGCGCCATTCGACGCTATTCGTCGCTATAGATTCTCGCGTTAGAGAAAGCGATTGCATGTAAATCAACGCGTCAAATTGAGGAATATATTAGGTCATATGATATTACAAGTTATTACGTTTGTGCAAAGATCATATTCGCGTGAGAAATAAATATTGATAATTTGGGATAGCGTACTCAATTCGGATGTGATCGGTATTACGAATTTTTTTTTTTTTATTCAGGTTGTTGGAAATTAAGAGTGTTGGCTATATAATGTGACACCTTGTGATTGATAAAAAAAAAACTATTAAAAACGATTATTTTAAAAAATTATTTCTAAAGACAACTCTATTTATATAACCATAAAGTACAGTTTTGTATAACTCAATAATCTATAAACGATATTGTTATTGTAAATTGAACCGTATTAGTATACGATAGAGAAGTTTTTCGTTCGTCATTTCCATTACGTGTTGACGTTCCTTCCGCGCTTGTCAGCAAGAAGCTATGTAGCTGACTCAGTTTAAAATCGTTTTAATCATCATAATAATTGTTTTAAAATATTTTGATAGTATGCAATTTCAGTGTTCAAGGTTTTCGAATAACGCACGTGTTTTAATCGAATGCATTCTATATTTGAATATTTTAACCAATTATGTTCTAGTAAACAGATATGTACATAACGCGCACAAAGTAAAGACTAGAAAACGTCCTAATTGGGACGTTTGCCTTTAGTCGTTTTCATCATAATTATGCCAGTAATACGTTATAATACATCATAATTACGTAGTAATACGTTTTGCGTAATTAAAACATCTAGTTATCCCTTTTACTTATTGTTTTTATCAAGCTATCCTTTTTACTTGTAACGAAATGTAAAATAAACAAAAATAAACGGTCCCCGACGCGGCACACTTTTTTCTGTTGTTTAGTATGAGTATAACATATCTGTTTATTAGAATATCATTGATTTTAACTTTTTTTTAATCAATTATTTTTTATTCCCAAGCAGCTAACGACAGGCAACGATGATACCACAAACATCCAGACCCAACACAACTAATGAACTTTTTCTAAGTCGACTTACCGGGAATCGAACCCGGAACCCCGGGATTGCAAACCCATGTAAACCGGTGTACACAACTCGACCAAGGAAGTCATTTCTGCCACTGGTCCAAAAATAATGATAATTTATTTCTTAAATCAAAATTAGTTTCAAATTTATTGATACATTATTTTGATATTACTCAGCTAACAAAACAAAAAACATTACCATAGACAATATATGGCATAGATAAAAAATACTAAGAATTTAACAGATATTGAATATCAAAATAGACACACCTGGGGGACAGATGGTTGTCACATGACACCTTGGAACCTTCATAGCGATGATTCAACTAATCTAACATTCAATTTTTTAAATATATTGAATGTAATAACATTAAGCTGTAAATTATTTTGTAATTGTTGTTATGCGTTTTAATACTAGTTTTTTTATGGTATAAGTTGGCGGACGAGCATATGGGCCACCTGATAGTAAGTGGTCACCATCACCCATAGACGATGACGCTGTAAGAAATATTAACTATTCCTTACATCGTCAATGTGCCACCAACCTTGGGAACTAAGATGTCATGTTCCTTGTGCCTGTAGTTACACTGGCTCACTCACCCTTCAAACTGGAACATAACAATACTGAGTACTGTTATTTGGCGGTAGAATAACTGATGAGTGAGTGGTACCTACCCAGACGGGCTTGCACAAAGCCCTACCAAGTATATATTTACAAGTTGCTTTATTTTATTATTTTTTTTATGTAATTATTATTGTTGTGTTGTTTTAGGTTATGGGTCTCCAATTCGTCTAGTGCTATTATGCCTTAAAATTAATTTGAGCCTGTAATCTCGACCGATCAATCTCCATCGTGTCTTCTCCATCGCACGTGACATTGGCAAAATAATCTGTGCCTTTTTGCCACAGAAAAAAGCAAAAAATTGTATTTAAAAAAAAAAAAATATTAGACAACATCACATACTGTTGTC
The DNA here is from genome assembly GCF_905220365.1 of Vanessa cardui. NCBI lineage: Eukaryota > Metazoa > Arthropoda > Insecta > Lepidoptera > Nymphalidae > Vanessa > Vanessa cardui. The sequence continues at coordinate 2,733,778 of NC_061150.1, read as the reverse complement.
TTAAATTTTCGCGATTATTACACATTTAAATAAAACTAGTTATAACGGATTTGAAGTACGTATATTAATTATTTTTAACATCCCGGGTAGACTGTCTACCCGTGACCACGAACGCTGTAAAGTGCTCGAAACGTCGGGATTTTAAAAATAATTAATATACGCGATTCAAATCCGTTATAGCTAGTTTTATTTAAACATCACATACATTATTTGATCCCAATTTAAGTAGCTACTAGCACTTGTGTTATGGAAAATCAGAAGGCTACCACAAACACCCAGACCCGAGACAACATAGAAAACTAATGGTAATCTACATCGACTCAGACGAACCCGGAACCTCAGATTGGACCCATGAAAACCGGTGTACACACTCGACCACGGAGGTCGTCAAAGGTGTGATAATATTGATAACGTTTTAAAACAAACAATTTAATATATTATAACATATGAGATGTGGTCCCTCAGTGTTAATTCTTTGGGTATTTTTTTTTATTTTACGCAACATCCACGGGCGCACAGTTGCCCGTGTACTTTTTTTTTCAATTTAATTTAATATTTTTGTAATAATTTTGGCGTATAGTGATTTATTGTAGTTATAATCCTTTGGGTTATTACGTCGTTAGTGGAATTAGAAGCCACAGTAATATATTGATTAAAGTTTCCGTAGTCAATCCTGCTTTAGGAAATCGTGGTTGAATAAAAATATTTGCATAAGATCCAATCCTCTTTTTTGGGGGCATATTTATAGGTGATTTTATGTTTTTTTTTTTCAAATTTGATGGCCTAGTGGGTAGAACTCGTGCTTAAACGATGATCGCGGGTTCAAACCCAGGCACCACTGATTATCCATGTGCTCATGCTCGGCGGTGATGGAAAACATCGTGAGGAAACCTACATTTGTCTGATTTCATAGAAATTCCGCCACATATGCATTCTAACAACCCAAATAAAACTGATTACTGTCGATGTACAAAACCAATAAAAATAGCTCCCTATCGCGCCATTCGGCGCTATTCGTCGTTATCGATATCGTGCGTGTAAATCGACGTGTCAAATTGACGAATATATTAGCTCATATGTTATTACAAGTTACTACGTTTGTGTAAAGATCATATTCGCATGAGAAATAAATATTGATAATTTGGGATAGCGTGCTTAATACGGATGTGATCGGTTTTACGAACTTTGCCGATGATACATCTAAGTTATGTCGTACTATAAGTATTTAAGTTAGACATATGATAGCCTTACTTAGCTAACTTTCTCGTATAGTTAGAGACGTTTAAACTTGTGAGGGCGATTGACCATTTGACACGTGTGTCGATATTCAAAGGCCATAAACATCAGGGCTGTCAACAACGAGTTTTTGATAATATAAAACTACCAAACGGGAATCGCCGACATCGTATTTTCATTGAATTTTATGGGATGTATGAAGCTTACAGCTGTTCTGTATTTTGTAACTGCGATTATAAAATACGTATTCAATTTTTTTTTAATATACGGCATGAAAACTCATAATAATTAGAAATAATATGATCACAATATTCTTTAAATTTAAGAAAGATCTTACAAGCACTCTTGATCGTCGTTTCACAACGTTTATTTTATTTTCCCCGGCTTGAAATGTTGTTTCATCCGTCTCATTTTTTTTTAATGACTAAAAAGTTAATTGTAAAGAGTTTTGTTTTAAAAAGGTTTTAATTGGGATTAGTTTTTATTTCATAGTGATAGCTAATATGACTGTTTAAACAATAACACGTCAATCATTGTCCTGTAGCAATTCTAATCACTATACATTATGTAAACAAAGGCGGTGTCTGTCTGTGTGTTTGCGATAAACTTCAAAACTACTGAACTGATTTTCATGCGGTTTTCACTTATAGATAGAGTGATTCGTACGGAAGGTTTAGGTATGTAATTTATTGAGGTTTTTGTGTAAATAAATTGAAATAAAACGAAAATTGTTAATCATGACAATATTAAAAAAAAGAATAATGTCCACCCGTACAAATAAGCTGAAAATTGAAATTAGAAAAATCTTGCTTTAATAAGGGAGATTGGCTATCGCCTTAGAGATAGGGGATTTGACAGTCACTCCGGGTCCTACCTGGCGCAGAGGTTGTGCATTGTCGTACAGCGTGGAAATGCACCCTGCATTATGGGCAGCTTTGCGTAAGGTACGAACCAGGATAGTTTCTCTTAAACTTAAAAATTATTTATTAATATAAAAAATATTACTGACGACCTCCGTGGTCGAGTGGTGTGTACACCGGTTTTCATGGGTACGCCACTCTGAGGTCCCTTGTTCGATTCCCGGCCGAGTCGATGTAGATTACAATTAGTTTTCTATGTTGTCTTGGGTCTGGGTGTTTTTGGTATCGTTACTTCTGATTTCCCTAACACAACGTTACTTCTGATTTCCATAACACAAGTGCTTTAGCTACTTACATTGGGATCAGAGTAATGTATGTGATGTTGTCTCATATTTATTTATAATTAGAAAAATTGTTTTAATTTTTTTTTTCGAGTGGCAACCCTGATAGACACATAACGTTTCGGCGAAGCGGTCATTGTTGGCGTGGTCGGTTAACGCGTCCCTGATTGCCGTGAACTAATAAATATTGAACTTGGGGCGCGGTTGACCAGTGGTGCCGACACTGGACCTGAGTCGGACACACATTTAATATATACTAATATTATAAATGTGAAAGTACTGTCTGTCTGTCACCCTTTACGACGAAAACAATAAAGCGAATTTGATGAAATTCGGTATGAAACAAACTTGAACTTCAAGAAAGAACGCGAAGTAGCAGGTTTTTTTTATGATATAGGTTGGCGGACGAGCATATGGGCCACCTGATGGTAAGTCACCATCACCCATAGACAATGACGCTGTAAGAAATATTAACTATCCTTTACATCGTCAATGCGCCACCAACCTTGGGAACTAAGATGTTGTGTCCCTTGTGCCTGTAGTTACACCGGCTCACTCACTCTTCAAACCGGAACACAACAATACTGAGTACTGTTATTTGGCGGTAGAATAACTGATGTGTGGGTGGTACCTACCCAGACGGGCTTGCACAAAGCCCTACCACCTCGAGCTCAACACTCAACCTCAGGGCTGAGGACTTTACTCGCCCGAACGTCCGGTGACGCTGTAAAGGCCAGTAGGGCCAACAGCATAAAAAAACTGTCGGCACAATGGTAATCTCAGTCAGCCAGTGATGTATTGGCGATGTTAATTACAGGTCAGAAGCGTTCTGTTTGTCAAAAATGTCTTTTCGAATAATGTAACTAGTTTGCGCCCGCGTCTTTGCTCGCGTTGTCATGTGTTAGACAAAAAGTAACTTATGTCCTTCCATGGAGTTAAAATTTGCTTTATCTCAAATGTCATGAAATTCGGTTCATTGGTTTACTGGAGTGGACTTTGAAGTCCGAAAAAAGGTGTCTATGCCTTTCCTCGGGCTTGAAGTTAGCTTCATAACGAAGAGCGTCGTAAAAGAGCGTCAGTATAGAAGCATAGATTATAATTTATAGTATATATATAAGATTATTTTTCTTAGGATCTTTCTTTTATTAGGATGACACGGTTAATGAAACAAAATGGAGTGTCTCTGTAAGAGAAACGACATTTATTGTTATTATTAACAATGTCTGTTCCTATATTACCAGATTCTTTACTTTTCTAAGATTGCTTATATATTAATATTTTTCATAGCTAACAAAATTTAGTTGTCATATTAAAAAGAAAAATATCTTTTTCTTTACATGTTTTTTTTTTAACTGGCAACACTTTCCTTCGAATGTTGCGTGCTGTGTGTAAATATCGTAAGGTTTCGACACATTTCGACATTGGCAAACCGCAGGGCTCGCCGCATTGTTCTTTAGTGATAAAATTCCTGGAATGCTATATAAGCTGTTATCGTCTCGGCTAGTGATGTGACATAAGATCGATAAAAATTCACAAACGGCCTGTAAACCCACTGCTGGGCTAGTGTCCCTTTGAGTAGAAAAGCGACATATTCGACCACGCTGTTCCAATACGGTTTGCTGGAATACAAGTGTGGCAGAAATTCTTATGTAATTAGACTCATGCAGGTTTACTCACGATGTTTTCCTTCCAACGAGCACGAGATGCACTTGAATTCACTTCACTTAACTCTTAAATGACAATCCAAAATAGTTTGATTGCTTATTGGAAGTATTTGCGGAGGTGTCTGTTTTATCAACCAACTAGCGACCCGCCAGGCTTCGCACGGGTGCAATACTGATACTAAATATACTACAGAATTTGTTTATTTACGACTCAAATTACAAACCTCTAAAATTATCAGTGTATCTTAACTATACTGTTTGTGTATTATATACAAAAACCTTCCTCTCGAATCGCTCTATCTATTAAAAAACACCGCATCAAAATCCGTTGCGTAATTTCAAAGAGCTAAGCATACATTGGGACAGACAGCGGTGAGCGACTTTGTTTTACACTATGTAATGATGATTATGAGTGTTTGTGTGTATTTTCGCAAACTCGACATATATCTCATAAATAGTTGACTATATCATCAATCACAAAGATATCGTTATTGGATTTGCTAGATTTATTTTACTTTATAGTAAATTTCGAGATTCAATCGTTCACAACAACAACAGTCTGTAAATTTCCACTGCTGGGCTAAAGGCCTCCTCTCCCTTTAAGGAGGAGGTTTGGAACATATTTCACCACGCTGTTCCACTGCGGGTTGGTGGAATACACATGTAGCAGAATTTCTATGAAATTTGTCACATGCAGGTTTCCTGACGATGTTTTCCTTCACCGCTGAGCACGAGATGAATTATAAAGACAAATTAAGCACATGAAACAGCTTGCCTCGGTTTGAACCCGCAATCATCGGTTAAGATGCACGCGTTCTAACCAACAATCGTTAACAAATAACTAGTTAATTAATCAAAAACATTTTATAACTTTTGACAGTAATTATGTTTATTTAAATAATAATATCGATAAGTTGTTATCGAATGTCGCCATCACTAGAGCGTAAAATCTCTTTACGTCGCAAGCTACGGTGAATTATAATTAACAATTGAAAATTTTATTTCGTATTATTTTTATTTTTATTCGTAAAACGCGATAGGGCTTAGTTTCGTAAATATATGATATATGACCATTTGCACATAATCTGAGCAGATATGGCCCAGTGGTTAGAACGCGTGCATCTTAACCGATGAATGCCGGTTCAAACCCAGACAAGCACCGCTATGTATATGTGCTTAATTATGTTTATAATGCGTCTCGTGTTCGGTGAAGGAAAACATCGTGAGGAAATATGTATGAGTCTAATTTCATCGAAATTCTGCCACATGTGCATTCCGCAACCCGCGTTGGAACAGCGTAGTGGAATATTTTTTTTTTTTTTTTTTTTTTTTTTTTTTATGGCATAGGAGGCAAACGAGCAGGAGGCTCACCTGATGGAAAGTGACTACCACCGCCCATGGACACCTGCAACACCAGGGGACTTGCAGGTGCGTTGCCGGCCTTTCAAAAAGGAGTAGGCTCTTTTCTTAAAGGTTCCCATGTCGTATCGGTTCGGAAAAACCGCCGGCGAAAGCTGGTTCCACAAAGTGGTTGTGCGAGGCAGAAAATGTCTGAGAAATCGCGCTGTTGTGGATTTTCGGACATCAAGGTGGTGCGGGTGAAACTTAGAATTTTGGCGAGATGTCCGAAGGTGAAATTCAGCAGCCGGGATTAATCCGAACAATTCCTCGGAACATTCCCCGTGAAAAATTCGGTAGAAGATGCAGAGTGATCCGACATCTCTACGCAAAGCCAAAGGATCAAGGAGATCAGAAAGAGCTTGATCGTCGATAACTCGAGCCGCTCTACGTTGGATGCGGTCAAATGGAAGGAGCTGGTACTGGGGAGCACCCGCCCAGAGGTGAGAGCAGTACTCCATGTGAGGCCGAATTTGCGCCTTGTAAAGTTTAAGGCGATGGGCCGACGTGAAGTACTGTCTCGCCTTGCTGAGCACGCCCAGCTTTTTTGAAGCCAATTTGGCTTTGCCTTCCAATTGACCGCGGAACTGAACGAGGCTCGAAATATCAACGCCAAGTATTCCGATACTACCTGTAGCGGCTATCGGAATGTTCTCAAATCGTGGAGATACGACAAATGGTGTTTTTTTAGCGGTTAACGCGCAAACTTGCGTCTTTTTGGGGTTGAAATGGACTAGATTTAGCCGGCCCCAATTCGAGACTTTGTTTAATGAAGACTCGATTTCAGACACAAGTTTGTTCCGGTTCTCTTCGACGTTTTCCCGAGAAATATTAGCGCGGCCGGTGTATAAGGTGTCAACGGTACTGTCGTCTGCATAGCAATGAATGTTCCCGATTTGCAACAAATCATTGATATGCAGAAGAAACAGAGTGGGTGATAGAACGCAGCCTTGTGGAACACCAGCATTGACGAATTTTAAGTCAGAGCATGCACCGTCGACAACGACCTTGATGCTCCGATCTGCCAAAAAGCTGGTAATCCAATTGCATAATTTCCCGGGAAGCCCATAGGAAGGAAGCTTCGAAAGAAGCGCTTTGTGCCATACACGATCGAAGGCCTTCGCTATGTCCAAGCTGGCTGCTAATGCCTCCCCCTTGCTCTCAACTGCTTCAGCCCACCTGTGAGTAAGGTAAACTAGAAGATCACCGGCTGACCGACCCCGACGGAAACCGTACTGGCGGTCGCTAATCAGCTGGTTCTCCTCTAGATACCGCAGGAGCTGGCAGTTTATGAGGGACTCCATTATCTTGGAGAGCAAGGAGGTGATGGCTATAGGCCTATAATTGGACGGGTCTGAGCGGTTGCCTTTTTTAGGGATCGGATGCACCAAAGCTGTCTTCCAGGAATTCGGGACGACGCCTAATGTGTAGGATTGCCGGAAAAGACGCGTTAAGACCGGTGCCAACTCGGGAGCACATGTCCGTAGCACGATTGGAGGGATACCATCGGGTCCGCTCGACTTATGAATGTCCAAGGAAAGAAGTGCTTTACGAACTGCACTTTGCCGGAATTTAACCTCCGGCATCGTGGTATCACATCGCGGAATTGTTGGTGGAGATTTTCCTTGGTCATCCAGAGTCGAGTTCGACGCGAAGAGAGAGCCTAAAAGATCAGCTTTCTCTTTCGCGGTATGGGCCAATGACTCACCGTCTCTGTGCAGAGATGGAAAAGATGGCTGACAGAAATTCCCTAAGACAGCCTTAGCGAGAGACCAGAACGCTCGTGTTCCTGAAGGGAGACGCACCAGTCTCTCGCCAATTCTGCCAATGTACTCCGTCTTCGCCCTAGCAATCACGTTTTTGAGGGACCTAGAGGCAGAGTTGTATTCCTTTTTAAATGCGCTGGTATTTACATCACGAGACGCAGATGCATTAGCCCAGGTTTGATAGCGTTCCCACTTTCGGCGTGATGCCGTTTTGCAGAAGCGACCAAACCAAGGCTGGGACTTGCCACCGATGGGTACTGCAGAGTAAGGAATGAATAGTTCCATACCCTGAAGCACCACATCGGCAACAGAGTCAGCAGCAGCGTTCGGATCATCCGGCGAGAAACAAATCTGCCCCCATGGGTAAGATGCAAAAAAAGACCGCATCCCATCCCAATCTGCTGACTTGTAGTGCCATACTCGGCGGCACCCAACAAAGCGAGGCCGTGAGTACCGCACAACCGGCACTGTACTCCGGACGAGACAGTGGTCAGATGAGCCCAGAGGGGGATCGACGATAACCTGATAGCCATCCGGATGTGAAGTCAGCAGAAGGTCCAACAGGGAAGGTGTATGATCCTCCACATCCGGTATTCGCGTTGGCGAGTTGACCAGTTGTGTCAGATCATATGCTAGAGCGAAGTCCAGAACAGATCTACCCGCATGATCGGTGGTGCGTGAGCCGAGCCATTCTGCGTGGTGAGCATTAAAGTCACCCAGAATAATGATCTCTGCGGATGGAATCTGCTGAAGCACGGAATCTGTAGCCATTTGGACGTGCTCAACCAGTCGGTCGGTTTCGGCATTACCGCTATGGGACCTATAAAGGCACGCATAGATTCGCGGATGGTCATCGCAGTCTACATGCAGCCAGATAATCGATAGGTCCTGTCCTTCAAGGCTGCCGAGGCGTCGAGAACAGATATCATCTCTGACGTAAACGCATACCCCAACTCGTGGTACAAAGGAATGTTCCAATTTGTACCCGGGGTACGAGAGAAAAGTCGTATCGGCAGGAGAAGATATCTGGGTCTCGGTTAGAAAGAGCAAGGCCGGCTTCGCCGTTTCCAGATGGTAGTGAACGGCGTTGAGGTTGGAGTTGAGTCCCCTTATGTTGCAGAAGTCCACAGCGAGGGTGGCAGGGGTTGCCTTATGATGCCTGCTCCGCTTGCCCCGAACAGTGGCGAGCGCAAAATTGCCCCCCCCAGAATTCGGAGGGCAGCCTGGGCATCCCTGCTCAGGTGGTGTATGTCCTGAGCATGGATGCCCAGAGAGGGATTCTCCACCGCTGTCGCTGATGGTACCCTCCTGGGGTAATTTAACCAAATTCTGCACAACCATCAAGTTTTGGGGGGGAGGGGGATTGGGCCTCCGGAACTCTCACTTACCGGACGAAACGCGGTAGCATAACTACCACTTTACGCCGATTTTAAGTGAGAGAGTGGTACTTCCCCGGGCGTGCCGGCCCATTCGGCTGTAACCCGAAGGTATACAGCGTGGCACTACCACTTGAATATGTTCCAAACCCTCTCCTTATTGGGAGGGCAGGCTTTTGACCAGAAGTGGGAAATTTACAGGCTGTCACTGTACTGTACTGCACCTAGTATGAATTTCATTTATTATTTACTGGTTGTTGCCGGCGGCTTCGCTCACGTTTTAAGGGTTAGTTATCATGTCTTAGGCAAATAGCCTGTCTTACCTTGGATTTCAAGTTTGCTTCATAGCAAATTTAGGGGTACTTTATAATATTACTACAGATTTTATAAGCTTACCTCGCGTCTAAGAAGATGAGTCTCATGTCAAGCGAAGCCCTGAACATGAACATGTTGGAATGTAGCTTAAGCTCCGTGACGGCGGACGGCGGGAGGGAGTGCCCCACCGCCACCAGGCCCAGGGGAGCGGTGCCCTCCCCGAAGCGCCGCGCTCGCAGGTAGCCGGAGCAATGGATCACCTAGAACAATGTTTATATTAAGTATACTATGTTTGAGCAGAGATGGCCCAGTGGTTAGAACGCTTGCATCTTAACCGATGATTGCGGGTTCAAACCCAGGCAAGCACCGCTGATTCATGTGCTTAATTTGTCTTTATAATTCATCTCATGCTCGGCGGTGAAGGAAAACATCGTGAGGAAACCTGCATGTGACAAATTTCATAGAAATTCTGCCACATGTGTATTCCACCAACCCGCATTGGAACAGCGTGGTGGAATATGTTCCAAACCTTCTCCTTAAAGGGAGAGGAGGCCTTTAGCCCAGCAGTGGGAATTTACAGGCTGTTGTTGTTGTTGTTGTTGTATACTATGTTTATATATACTTTAGGTAGTCCGTCTGGGTAGGTACCACCCACTCATCAGATATTCTACCGCTAAACAACAGTACTCAATATTGTCTTGTTTTACCGGTTTGAAGGAACATTAAGCAAGTTTAACCATTGTGTATGGAATGGTCAAAACTTACAGGGCAGGTATATGAGCAGTGGTGATTTACCATCAGGTCTATAAATCATGTATCTTTAATTTTTTTTTTAAGATTAATTATTTTTCGTACGCAAGACGAAAGATAAATGCTAGGTTGGGTGAGTCCCTACATCATCATCATTATCAAGAGGGACAATCCGCAACCACCAAATATCCAGAGAGGGAGCTACTGAGTTTTTTACTGGGTTCTGTGGTCTATTAGGGCCTCAGGCGTCTTTGAAGAAAAAGATTACTATATTCTTCTCAGAAATTCTGCCACATGTGTATTCCAACCCGCATTGGAATAGCGTGGTGGAATATGTTCCAAACCTTTTCTCAAGGGGAGAGGAGGCATTAGCCCAGCAGTGGGAAAACTGTTGTTGTTATAATTTATAATGATATTGTGCAAGTATTACTTAACCATTTACTCCTAAAACTAGTTAGGTAATAATTAAACTTACCTTATATCCAGACGTGGTAAGGCCGGCGTTTCTCTTCGCGAGCACGCATTTCATACGAATGAAGAAGGCCCTTTCACACTCGATGTCAACGTTAGGGCTCCATGTCCCTCCCACGGGATATCTGTTTCATAATTAATTATATATTTAATAATAATTTTACATAGGCATTTAATTATTTCATTAAATAATTCTAGACAATAAATAGAGCTAGTTTTAGCTAGCTCGAGTTAGTTAGCACTTGGTGGTAGGGCTTTGTGCAAGCCCGCCTGGGTAGGTACCACCCACTCATCAGATATTCTACCAATAAACAACAGTACGCAGTATTGTTGTGTTCCGGTTTGAAGGGTGAGTGAGTGTAACTACAGGCACAAGGGACACATCTTAGTTCCCAAGGTTGGCGCATTGACGATGTAAGTAATAGTTAATATTTCTTACAGCGTCATTGTGTATGGGTGATGGTGACCACTTACCATCAGGTGGCCCATATGCTCGTCCGCCAACCTATTAAAAAAAAATATCGCACCTGGGAAAGCAAGTAATTAGGTAGCCTAATAAAAACATACATGGGTAAAGTCTTCATGGTAATCACTACATAGTATAAAACAAAGTCGCTTTCTCTGTCCCTATATCCCTAAGCTTAAATCTTTAAAACTACTCAACGGATTTTGATGCGATTTTTTTAATAGATAGAGTGATTCGAGAAGGATTTATATATACAATACACGGAAAGTTTAATAAAGTAACTGATAATTTTAGAAGTTTATACTGTGACGTCATATCATTACACCCGTGCGAAGCCGGGGCGGGTCGCTAGTAATCCTATATTTCAATGCAAAAAAAAAAACAAAACTAATTTTATGTATGTGAAATACTTCTGTCTGTCTGATGCTCTCACAATTAAACCATTGAACTGAATTTCATGTGATTTTTTCATGCGACTACAACGCAAGCGAAGTCGACTACTAGTGTAGTTATTATAATCATCGTCACATAAACACCAGATGTTCCACCATAGATTAACGGGACCCCAGCGCGCATAATTCTTATTTCCTAAACACGATAATCTTGTGAAAGTATCCGAACGCGACCCGCCACGAAAAAACATTGTGATGTATTGATTCTTCCTGTATTATTACACCTTTCGCGAGTCATTTATCTCCTAATGTAGCTGAAGGGCTCGTGGTTTTAAACGAAGAACGCGTGTTTGTGTTTTATTGCCACATTAAAAAATATAAAGCTCATGCAAAAAACCACAGTACTCAAAAGAAGATTATATCAATGTCATTACATAGTATAAAACAAAGTCGCTTACCGCTGTCTGTCCCTATGTATGCTTAGATCTTTGAAATTACGCAACGGATTTTGATGCGGTTTTTTTTAATAGATAGAGTGATTCGAGAGGAAGATTTTTGTATATAACACATGGACAATATAGTACAGAAACACTGATAATTTGAGAAGTTTCTTTATGTCGTGAATAAACAAATTCTGTAGTATATTTAGCATCAGTATTGCTAGTATAAAACTTACCCAATCGAAGGAGGTCCAATATATGAATGTGGATGCTGTAAGCTGAGTACCGCGTTCATCTCTTCATGATCAGCTTGGTGGATGTATTCGTATATAGAGTTACCAGTTAATTCAACCTGAGGAACATACTCATGGTAAATTTTGAGGTATTTACAAGGTACTTAAAATAAATACAATAAAGTAAAGTAACAGCCTGTAAATTTCCCACTGCTGGACTAATGGCCTCCTCTCCCATTTAGGAAAGAGTTTGGAACATATTCCACCACGCTGTTCTGTTGGTTGGCCGAGTCGATGTAAATTATCATTAGTTTTCTATGTCGTCTTGGGTCTGGGTGTTTATACCGTTACTTCTGATCTTCCATAACACGGGTGCTTTAGCTACTTACGTTGGGATCAGAGTAATGTATGTGATGTTGTCCATTATTTATGTATTAGTATATATTCAGAAAGTATACCAATTATACATAATGTGGAGGATCATTGTCAATGTGTGTGCTGAAGGTGATTATTAGTGATTGTTACTCCTTGCTGTGTTACGATTTAATTACCGATGACTTACTTTTACCGATTTTTTTTTCAGAATGAATAAAGATAAATAAGGTTTTATTAATTATTAGTGTTGCTGTTTGGAGCAATGGTTCTTGTTGACTACCAGGTTGGATGTATTAAAATATATAAATACATATATAATGTTGAAACAGACTAACTACTGAGTTTCTTGTCAGTTCTACTCGGTAGAATCTACATTCCGAACCGATGGTAGCATTACTTAATATAGTTGTTAAATGACGATTCAAAAGTCCTTGTAACCCTACTTGAATAAAGTGTACTTAGATTTCGATGAATGGTTCACACTAACCAACGAAACTTATAATATATAGAATTGAATTTTATAGGGTACAAAGTACAAACCTGACTTAAACCAAGGTGTACTGAGGCGGTTTCGCTGATGTACATGATCTTGCCATCTGGAGCCACTACGAATATGAACCCATCCAAGGTCTGCAGGAGATGAGAACCCAGTTCCCGGATTGAGAGCTCGCGCGGTTGGGGTGGCGGTGGTGCTGCCCCCCACGCGTCTCCTAAGCCTGGTGGAAATATATAAGATGAGGATCTAAATCAAGGAGCACGTACTTGGTGGTAGGACTTTGTTTTCTATATTGTCTTGGCTCTGAGTGTTTGGGGTATCGTTACATCTGATCTTCCATAACACTAGTGCTTCAGCTGCTTACATTGGGATCAGAGTAATGTATGTGATGTTGTACATTATTTATTATTTACGATTACGTAAGGGTCAATTCCATTTTAGTTATTGTATGTTATGACAGTGATGTTGTAGTAAACAGATATGTTATTAATGCGCAAAAAGTGAAGACTAGAAAACGTCCTAATTGGGACGTTTGCCTTTAGTCGTTTTACGTAGTAATACGTTATAATACATCATAATTACGTAGTAATACGTTTTGCGTCATTAAAACATCTAGTTATCCCTTTAACTTATTGTTTTTATCAAGCTATCCTTTTTACTTGTAACGAAATGTAAAATAAACGGTCCCCGGCGCGGCACACTTTTTTCTGTTGTTTAGTATGGATATAACATATCTGTTTATTAGAATATAATTGGGTTATGACTTCGGATCTGCAAGGTACAAATACTAAAAACTATATACTGACCATCTGGAAAGACCTGTCTCATTTTAAGGTAGCTTGTGGTAAGTCTGATGACGGAGGCTTTGTCCAGCTGTGAGGTGATGGCGGATGGTAGGGGGAGGAGTTTCGCCAGCTCAAGGAATTCCGCGTTTTCCTTTTCCCTCCTCGACCTGGCGGCGTTCTTGCTTTTCTCCTTCATGATCGCCGCGTTCAGAGAATGCGGCCTGTTCTCCTTGCGGCAAGCTATTGAAACAGATTATTTACTTATAACAATCTGTGCCCACGACCTTGTACGCGTTTGAATTAAACAAAAAAAATTAAGCCTAAGTTACTCCTTATTATATCAGTTATCTGCAAGTGAAAGTCCCGTCAAAATCGGTCCAGCAGTTCCAGAGATTAGCCGGAACAAACAGACAGACAGACAAAATGTTGTCTTAAATTCTAACCGTAACCACGAACGCTGTAAAGTGCTCGAAACGTCGGGATGTATGTTTTCTTCCTCTACAATGAAAACAATATGTATATATTTTTATTTATTATTAATTTGTAGGTGCTGTAAAAACTTCAGAATATATTGAGAAATAATATACTTTTTTTGCAATATACAAAAAAAAATACTTAAGCAATGAACTGTTTGATATATTCTTCAAATATTCTTAATATTAGTTTTAATATATCTTGTATATTAACTGTAACTGGAATAGTTATTTGTAGATAAAAGGTGTTTTTTTTTTTTTTAATAATACGAGACGAAACCTTGGTCTAAAGGAATTATGAAAAAAAATACACGTTTAAAAATATTTTTAAAAGTTACATGAATATATTTATTACTTATGTAGTTATTACTATTTTGTATAGTAGGTATATACTATAGTAAAGTATTAATATATATTTAATATAGTATCTATTAATTGTGAACCTAAACGATCAAAATTATAGTATTTACGTAGCAATTATTAAAAATCATTAATATGAAACATTGTTTTTTTTTTTTTAAATATTGTCAGGGGCAACTTATTTTTACATTTATAATTATTAATATCACAATAAACCAATCAAAATTATAACGAACATTTTATGATAATTTTTTTACGAATTAACATTTTCAAGTCATGACCTCTTTCATTAAATTAAAAAAAAAAAAAAAATTATGCATTCCCGCGCAAACTCGCGTTCATACATATTTATACGGAAGGAGTGCTCTGGAAAAACAAAGTTGGCGGAAAAACAACAGCGTATGTATTATTCACGGTAATACTTATAAATTACCTAGCCGGCTTACCGGAATACCAATCCCCCTACCAACGATACAAATATAACATATGGCCTCCATTACGATTGTGGAGTGAGGAATTTTGATTTCAATTCGGTAATCAAAATGTAACGGTGTTTTGATGGCTCGGATTCTTGGCTTTTAGCTTGCAAATTTATAGTTGAACAATTTTTTTTCTTTATTTAATTTAATTAGGAAAGAAAACAGTGAAATTAAATATGTATATTAAATGACAAATATGTAAACATTATATTAAATTATAGAAAATACACGCCACACTGGTTTATATACTAGGTCGATAGATACATATGCAAAAATCATATTTAGTTAAAAGAAAGAAAATAAATAAACAGATAAATAATTTTGATTATTTAATTTTTTTTTTTACAAGTCGTTGCCGCGTTTTATTGGTTGGTTGTCATGTGTTAGACTAAAAAAAAATAAGCATATGTCATTCTTTGTAGTTCACATTTTCTTCATAACAAATTTCATCAAATTTGGTTCATTGGTTATTTAGTGAAAGAGCGACAGATAGACAGAGTTACTTTTTGCTAATATATTTATTTTAAATGATGTGTTTTGAAAATTGATGGAACGAAATATTAAGTGACACTTATTAGGTTGTGCGAATTGCGCTTACCATTTTTTTTTTTAAATTTTCCGTCAAAATTTTTTCCAAGGAAAATCACGCACAGCCATCACATTTTCGTTACTAAAAAATATTATTAAAAAAATAAAACTTACGTGAATCCATATCGAACTCCGTCGTATATTTATTCAACACTCTCTTACACGGATATTTCATTATAAAAAAAAAAAACAAAAATTTCGAAGACGTAAAATTAAAAAAAAAAAATTGCACCTTACGCGAACAGGTTCAAATAGTTACTGGCTGGGAACACCTTCCTTCCTAATGTCCGTTTCCGAAAAAAAAAAAAATCGACAGGTACAACGGGCCCATTGAATAGAGGGCCCGTATAGATATGACATCTTTGCATTGACGGCTGATAATGTTACATAACGGTTGACAAGATAAGGGCTGAGATTGTGTAAATGCCTCTTAGTTCAGTGGCGAGAGTGTAAGGTTGCATATGACGGTTCAGGGTTTAAATCCTGATTCTGGTATAGTTAGGTTTTTTCTTAAGGTTGGCATTTTTTTGATCTTTTGTATTATCGAAACTCTTTCCCTTAATAAAACATAAGACATAGTCAACTACCATTCCCCTAAATCGTCTTACATAATAAATGAATGAAAATGGCCCCATAGGTAGTAGGTAGGGTTTTGTGCAAACCAACTATGCAGATGGTCCAGTGGTTAGAACGCGTGCATCTTAACCGATGATTTCGAGTTCAAACTCTGACAAGCACCACTATATATATATGTGCTTAATTTGTGTTTATAATTCATCTCGTGCTTTCAAGCCCTCTCCTTAATGGGAGAGGAGGCCTTAGCCCAGCAGTGGGAAATTTACAGGCTGTTACTCTACTATTTTTTTCCTAAGAGCCGTTATCTACCTCAATTAAATTGTGACTTATGACCAAAAAACGCGGTATAAATGTAAATCTATGTAACTTATTGATAATAAGACCATTTCATTGTAAGTATACAAAACTTTTATATATTTTCGAGCTCCACCGAAATAAAAATAAATAAATAAAAATAAAAAACATGGTAAATATCCCGCCATGAATAACTTTAGTAATAAAAATAACCATGTTAATTAAAAATCTTATATTATATACCAGGGCAGAATAATAGGTATGATCGACTTAAAATACCTATATTCTATCACCATTTAGTGCTCAGTTTTCTGGTGTTGTTTGAAGGGTGAGTGAGCCAGTGTAACTGTACACACACAGTGTACATAATAACACCTCAATTCCGCTGCGCGCAAGATGAATTATAAACATACGAGTAAATTAAATAATGTGAAAATTTAGTGTTACTAATTGCTTGGGTTTGAACCCGTAATTATCGATTAAGATGTACGATTTCTAACCACTGGACCATCTCGGCTCTAACTAACAAAAATACAAAGTATAAGAGTATATTTTTTTATATTACGCTAAGAAGTGATTCGGATAATTGATTATTCGTTTAATCGGCGTTCGGATAATCGGCGATTAAATCTATTATATTTATAACAAATATATCATGTATATAACTTTTCATAAAACGATTATGTAATTTATAATATTTGTACATAGTACAATGGGCGATGGTTATAATCAGGCAACATCTCAACACGCGTCTATCACATAAACAGCTGTTTATAATGTGGCAACATTATGCGCGAACATGTTCAATAAGTTGTAACAGTTCAAAAGGAAATCAATAAAACGTAAATTTGCATATCAGCCATCTTGGCTGAATGTGAAGAGGCCGGTGCCATTTGAAACGCGGATAAAGTGACGATTCGAAATTTGAATCCATTGATGTTTTTTTTTTGTTTGCGGTCAATTTGTATAGAATGTTTTATTTTGATAAGATTTGTCAGTGTTCCAAATGTTGGGGGTTATATTATTCAAAAAGAAACAATTACGTGTAGCTGTTTTTTGTATATGTATATATTTTTAAATAACCCACTGTTATTATACCCATGTATTATATACAAAAATCTTCCTCACGAATCACTCTATCCATTGAAAGAAACCGCATCAAAATCCGTTGCGTTGATTTCAAAGATCTAAGCATACATAGGGACAGACAGCGGTAAGCGAATTTGTTTTATACTGTGTAATGGTAATTATTATATATTATCTAGGCTAAGCACAAGATATTTTCCTACGGAAATAAATAATTCTGGAATTAGCACGTACAATCGAAATAGCACGTATGGACAGTTCGAAATGTATGTGTTTATATGTATGATATTTATAAACAAATTTTGCTGTACAACTACATAAGGGTGAAAGTTATACAATAATATTTCCGTTGAATTTTCTACTAGCTGTAACCGCGATTGTACGCGTTTGAATTTAACAAAAAAATATATTATTGTAGCTTAAGTTACTGCTTATTATATTTGATATTTTCCTGTGAAAGTCCCGTCAAAATCGGTCCAACCGTAGAGATTAGCCAGCACAAACAGAGACAGACAAAAATAGTAAAAAATGCTATTTTGGTATATGTACCGTGTATTGAGTAAAAAAGGGCTATTTTAATATTACAAACAGACACTCCAATTTTATTATATGTATAGATTAGTCCTTTATCTAAGTGCGCGTCTATGTAAGCTATGCTATAGTATATCTTTGCAGTTTGCTTTCCAAAATGGTGGAAGTGATGAAGTATTTATACTCAAAAAATATTTATTTTTGAGTTAACTTGAATATCATAGCGTTTGATTTCATTTGAATAGCATATAGTGTCATAGATCTTATGAGCGACATTTAACTTAACTATTTTACTTAATAATTTTCAAATTTACAAGCATTTGAAATATTTTGTATTATAAAATGTTTTACTTTAAAGTCACTTGAATACCACAGCGTTTGTATTGATTTGACTTCTGATCTTTTGATGTTATCGTTGGGAAGGACATTAATTATATTTAACAATTTTTTGAAGGTTTCCAATATTTCGCGCGTTTTTCGAATTAGTTTGGATAAGAACCTTCAACATAATATAACAAAGCACGGCGCTTATAAAAACGCGCTGCCATAACACAAGTACCACTATATATATGTGCTTAATTGTGTTTATAATTCATCTCGTGTTCGGCGGTGAAGGAAAACATCGTGAAACCTGCATGTGCCTAATTTCATCGAAATTCTGCCACATGTGTATTCCACCAACACGCATTGGAACAGCATGGAATATGTTCCAAACTCTCTCCTCTATAGGAGAGGATGCCTTAACGCAGCAGTGGGAAATTTACGGGCTGTTACTTTTCTACTATAAGTATAAACTCTTAGTAGTACGCAGTATAGCTGAATTATTAGCGCGAATGAAAAATGTAAATATAAGATTTGTTTAACTTTTTTCCTACTTCCATTGGAATACGCTAATAAGATCCCTAAGGATAAAATCGTGGAAGAGACGGTAAGATTTACGCAGCAATATTTCAGATTAGATAAGTATTAGTTAAGCTATTAAACAAAAACTCCACACGTGCGCTAAGCCCGGATCCGGGGTTGTTTCCCGGTGGTCTGAACCTCGCATTATTTTAAGGGGTATTAGAAAATATACTTATAAATATATATAACTTGACATCTGTCTGTCTATTGATCTTCTTCTTTTTTTATGCAATATTTTGCATTATAATAATAATCATTTGGGTGGTGGTACCAATACCACTACCATTCTTTATGTACCAATAATTGAAATATCCTTCTATAAAGCTAAGCAAATTTTTTTTAATAAATTGCCATTGATTTAGTTTGACATTTAAAATTATTAATATTATCACAACAAACAATCAAAAATATATTTTACGTATATGTAATTATTTCCGTACGTTTAAATATTTTCTGAGCTTATTGTTAATAAATCGTTTATTTAAAAAAAATAATAGAGAATATTTAGTTACAGCTTCAATTGAAATTAGAACTAAAGTTCGCTGCAGCGATAAATCTTGTTTATGTCATCTAATCAAACCATTAAAACATGCAGCGCTAGATCGCTTATATAGAATAAATTTCTCGCGACCAAAACGTCGTAAACGCCGAGAACTTCATGGCGCTTACATTATTGTACTAAAATGATAATTATAAAAAGCGTTGATAGTTTGGTGGTAGTGTTATTTTAATATGCAAGTTTAGTTATTAACATTATGTATTGTTTGTCTGTCAAAAATATGTTTCTACTTCTTGTTTCTTAAAAAAAAGATTTAAGCGTTTTATGTAATTGGGTAACAATTTATCACCTGAAAGAGATTATGAGTTTACAATTTGGTAAGCCTAATCTTATCCTATATTGATACAAGCTATTCTAATCTTTATTACACGAGCAATAAAGTCTAAAACAGCAAAACACAAGCGGGATCACTAATTAAGTAACAAAAAAAAAAGGTTTACGTGGGAATGAGTAACTTGTCAATTTTTCGCGCCAAAGTCAATACGTATTGTTTTTTTTTTATCTGTCATAATACTATTGTCTCCGCAAAGACGGACGCACGTGTCCGAAGGAGGTTTTACTGTTTTGTTTGTTTTTTTTTTTCGCAAACGTAGTAGACACCTGTAGCGTCATTCACGAGTTAGTGCGTAATCAGTCTGTAATTTGCGTTGGGCGTGAGAACTTTTAGGGATATTTTTGAATACATTACAATTTTATGAATGAAATGAATGGAATACTTGTTGTTTATTGATCGGTTTGTTTGAATATTTGAATTGAAAGACCGACTTGTTCTTATTTCAAATTTAATTATTTACATGAAGATAAATTAGTTTTTAAAAGTTTCTTTTCGTTTTTTTATTCTATAGTACAAGTAGACGAAGGTGTAAATGAGTCACCCGATGGTAAGTGACGTCATGTGATGGTAAATACCACTGTTCACTATACATTGGCGGCAAGTATTAACCATTCCTTATATCGCCAATAAGTTGATATTGGGAATTGAGATGTTATGTTAAATGTGCCTATATTTGTTGTTACTAACTCACTAACGCTTGCAACGCCAAGCTCAGTTGTACTAAGTATTGGTGCAGTGGTAGAATATTTGAGTCAGTGATACCTATTCCGACTGGCTTCAACAAAATCCAGCTGTTGTAGACTTACATAGTTTTTATAGTGACTAAAATTGTAAGTGTAATAAATAAATTATATTTTAATTTTATTATTGATTAGTTTTTTTAGTTTAAAAATATATAACTGATAAAACTTAAGAAATATAATATTTTTTAATTTAATATTTTTGTTAATAATCAGAAAAATATACATATTTTAAATTAATACCCACAACAATGGTTAAATAGATAATTAACTTTTTTCTAAATGAAGGCAGTACGCTCTCTACCTTTACTTATTTACACGACACCTAATAAAAAAAGTACGAGAAGATGCCCGATAGTAATTTTCTCAGGCTCGACTTTTTCTCATATCCGTGTCAAATTCGTCAATTAAAGTCGAATTGACAACAAAAATAATTATTTCGAAAAAAAAATTGACGCTAAGATAATACAACTGAAATGTTTAAAAAGGTTTTTTTTTACACTTTATGACCTCAAGTGACAGGCCTAAATTGGCGGGAACTCGGGTGTCTTTGTTGAGCGCGGGAAAGATTTTTAACAATGGCGGCGGGATACGCTTTTGTTTTTTTTTTAATTATTCAGCATCATAAACTATTATATATTCATAAATAAATATTAAACTATGAAGTATTTATAATTAAATACTAAAATTATAAAATAAAACTTTTCATTTAATAACGGAATAATAATTTATTGCGTTAGATTTTTTGACAGTTATCTAAAAAATAAAATTTGTATATGTTCACTAGTGAAATAAACTAACAATCATTATCATATAAGCCGTTAATATATTTATTTCTATATTTATAATACGTATTTCATAAGTGCATATTACTTCAAATGATATCAAAACATACTTACTTTATTAAAGAAAAACTTTTACAAGCACTATTAAATCGAAACTTTTCAGAATTTTACTAAACGTAAAATTACAAACAATTCGGAATCCAGGTTAATAAGAAAGTCAATAGTACTGTACCATTAAAATTACAGAGTATGTTAAAAAAAATTATATATATTCTGCCTCAAAATCAACAAAGAAGTATATATTAAGTCCATGCTTTTTTAATATAAATATAATCTTGTTTTTAGTTATATGCCTTTAACATTGTTCTCTTTTACATGAGTTTTGCACGAGTGCAATACATTCGTAATATACCAAAGAACGACATCATATTAGAAACTTCTAAAATGATCAGTGTCTCTTTAATATATTGTTCATGTATTACTTATATACAAAAACCGCATCAAAATCCATTGCGTATATATATAATTTGAAAGATCTAATCGTACATAGGGACAGACAGCGGTAAGCGACTTTGTTTTATACTGTGTAATGATAATGATATAATCTTGTTTTGAGTACTGTGTTTTTTTTTACATGAGCTTTATATTTTTTAATATGGCAATAAAATACATAAACACGCGTTCTTCGTTTAAAATCACGAGTCCTTCAGCTACATTAGTAGATAAATAACTCGCGAAAGGTGTAATAATACAGGAAGAATCAATACATCACAATGTTTTTTTGTGGCGGGTCGCGTTCGGATACTTTCACAAGATTATCGTGTTTAGGAAATAAGAATTATGCGCGATGGGGTCCCGTTAATCTATGTGCGGAACATCTGGTGTTTGGGGAGCTGATTTTGAACGATTTATTTCTCTGAGCACTCGTTGGTCGAGAGGCTAGTCTAGTCTATACTTAGTACAATTTACCAAGTCGATTAATAAATTAATTTTGAAGCAAAAAAAAAAGAACTAGGTAAATATTCGTGTATTATATCTAATTACTTTTTTGTTCCATTTGCTGTCGAAACGCTTGGCCCTTGGAGTAGTGATGCAAAAAGCTTCATCAAAAGTATAACACCTCGCCTCATTGCCTCCACTGGTGACAGGAGGGCTGGTTTTTTGCCCAGAGGATCGGAATTGCGATTCAGATTCAGATTCGTAACTAGTTTTAGTTCATATTTGTATATATTTAAGCATTTAATGTTATTAATTCTTATGTTAATAAATGCTAAAATTTAAGTCTTTATAAATTAATAAAATATTAACAATTTTTCATGGTATTATCTATGATGGTATACTTAAATACTGGTCTCTTTAACCATCACCGCACTGAAGAAATAAAATTCGATCAAGTTTTAGTTTCTTAAATGTTACGGTCTAATATACCTCTGTATCGATGTTATGATAATTTTTACGAGCTCTTAAAAGCGTGGAATTAATTGTCGTTGACTTATACATTTACAAGCACATTTACTTGGTGGTAGGGCTTTGTGCTAGCCCTTCTGGGTAGTAGGACACCGGCTCCAAATAGAGTAATAATTATAACTACATTGTATAATCGTAAATCGACTTTTAAGTAGTCTATTTTTTCATTTCATTTTACCTAGGAGGACTCTCAAAAATATGTTAAATATGCAATTATTTTTATTACTTTTTAGTACATTTTTATTTGTTTTAAAATAGTGTTTTGTTTGACGTCGGTTTTTCTTTTTGTTAAAATTTTATTTATTAATATGATATTCTTCGGCTTATACGTACTAGAAATAAAAAAAACACAACTTTTACTGGGTTCCTTAACTTCTACTAAATAACATAAAATGGATTTAAAAAACCAGTCAAAGAGCCTATTGTATTTAATTACATGACTGTATTTTTAAATGTTGAAAAAGAGTAACTACTGAGTATCTTGCCGGTTCTTCTCGGTAGAATCTTCTTTCCGAAATGAAAGTCTTAACTGTATATCATTAACTTTACATAGTATAAAACAAAGTATATTAACACTGTCAGTCCCTATGTATGCTTAGATCTTTCAAATTACGCGACGGATTTTGATGCGGTTATTTTTAATTGATAGAGTGATTCGTGATAAAGGTTTTTGTATGTAATTCATGGACAATATAGTAAAGAAACACTGATCATTATAGAAGTTTGTAATGCGATGTCGTAAATAAACAAATTCTGTAGTATATTTAGTGTCAGCATTGCACCCGTGCGAAGCCGGGGCGTGTTGCAAGTAGTATACAACAACAACAACAACAACAGCCTGTAAATTCCCACTGCTGGGCTAAAGACCTCCTCTCCCTTTGAGGAGAAGGTTTGGATTATATTCCACAACGCTGTTCCAATGTGGGTTGGTGGAATACACATGTGGCTGAATTTCTATGAAATTTGTCACATGCAGGTTTCCTCACGATGTTTTCCTTCACCGCTGAGCATGAGATGAATTATAAAGACAAATTAAGCACATGAATCAGCGGTGCTTGCCTGGGTTTGATGTGCGGGTTCTAACCACTGGGCCATCTCGACTCTTGCAAGTAGTATGTATTTAACAATTGTATTGTAACAAACTTTGCTTATATTGTAACGTTCTTACAATGTATATCGTGTGTCATCGGGCAACAATGTTATAGTAATCGTAGTACGTGCTTACAAGGTAAATAGTTTGTCCGTTCGGGCACGTCTCACGAGCTATGATCTTGGGCGGCGTTCACAGTTGCATCTGTATTATAATAAAATTGATTTTTGAATATATTTAGATATTAAAAAAAAACTTGCAAAATAATTCAGTCAGTTTTCAAATTTATTCCTTTATCAAGTAAACTCTTAGTACCTTTTGTATCTAAACATCGAATCATTGCGACGCAATATGTCATTCTCGATCGGTAAAGCAGATTATAGCTCACACTGAGCACACGGAAATAGATCTTACGGTGACGAAACTTTTCTTACCCCGACTGTACAAGACAGCTAAGGTATTAGCTAATAAAATTCAATGATTTTTTTATTGTTTCTTTATTTTATTCGATTGGAATAAATAAAACATTACTCCTAGCTTAGAAGGCCAAAGGGTTTACTGTAGGTGCGTCACGGTAGCATGCGCATGCGCTGTGACGCCTGAAAACATGAAGTGGGCACACCGGAATAACGACTAATATACCCAATATTAGTGGTTATTCCGGTGAGCTGGGGCACACCGGGTGAAGCCTGGGCTGTGCTCTGGGCGTTTTCTGGTGAAGCTAACAATCCTTGTTCAATTAAAGCACTACAATTTATCATTTACAAATCGGAAATAGATATCTTTCAACCTGTATGAGCAGAGGTGGTTAGGAAGCATTTTTTCTTTTCTGTCATAAAAAATGATAGGAGAGAAAAAATCGAAAGACTTTTTTCAGAAGTTGGACTTATTTATGATGAAAAACGTAACTGCCTGCTACCTCCCAATGATAAGATGTCGAATAGTAGCTATCCGGCATTCGGCCGGATAGTATTTTAGCAGCCAGATACCGGACATCCGTTTCATCTCTCGTTCAAACCCAGGCAAGCACCACTAAATATTCATGAGCTTAATTTGTGTTTATAATTCTCTTCCTCGGCGGTGAAGAAAAACATCGTGAGAAAACCTGCATGTGTCAAATTTCATCGAAATTCTGCCACATGTGTATTCCACCGCATTGGAACAGCGTGATGGAATATGTTCCGAACCTTCTCCTCAAAGGGAGAATTACCTTAGCCCAGTAGTAGGAAATTTACAGGCTGTTGTTGTTGTTTTCTTGTTGTAAGCATACATAGGATCAAACAGCGTTAAGCGACTTTGTTTTATACTGTGTAATGATTATGACACGAATTATATTTTTGGACACAGTGTAAACGTAACCTAAGTTATAATAACCTAACAATGTTTACCCAGTTACAAGTTAACGCGTTTTGCATTAATTTATTGTTAAACGTTGTATTACAAACCGTTCTAACGAAAACTTATGTAGGTAACTATTACACTGGCTAATTAAAACTATTTACTTGGCGCTACCCACTCAGATATTTAGTGATTCAGTGTAACAGGTGTAGTGGACCAGTCAGCCTTCCTGTTGAAAATATTTCGCTGATTAAGAAGCATAAACGTATTATTGATCTGTTTGAGAGCTAAGCTGAATTTTACTGATGATTTTGGGTTCGAACCCAGGCAAGCACCACTATATATGTGCTTATAAGTCATGTCGTGCACGGCGAAGGAAAACATCGTAAGGAAACCTGCTTAATTAATGAATGGGAGAGGTTAACCCAGCTGTGGGAAATTTACGGGCTGTTAGTTTACTTCACTTTGATGATCTATTATATATAATAAGTCTACCTCAGGCTCGAAATGAATATGTTATCGAGAAGTGTCGCAAGAAACTCGTCTGACTTTGCCTATGGTGTACACTAATACGGGGTCTCTTTGACCACGTATGACCACTTGAGAACTTTTATAAACGTTACGGGGTCTAATAAACCCCGTATTTTTATTATGATAGTTTTAATACGAGGTCTTAAACAAATGTGTCAGAGCGTTAAATACTACAATTCTTCTTTTATTTTGTATTAATGGCTTGGAGTTTATTCCACCACTCTGCTTCAGTGTGGGTTAGTGTATACACATGTGGCTGTACATCCATATATAGTTTTACTCTTGAAGTTTCCCTTTTACAGTTAAGCAAGAGATAAATTATCTATACATATAATAAAATTCGAGTGTCTGTTTGTAAAATTAAAATAGCCCTTTTTTACTCAATGCATATTCATTTATAAACGGCACATGTACCAAAATAACATTTATTACAATTTTTGTCTGTCTGTCTGTTTGTTCCGGCTAATCTCTGGAACGGCTCGACCGATTTTGACGTGACTTACACTGGCAGATAACTGATATAATAGGGAGTAACTTAGGCTATAATAATATATTTTTTTTTGTTAAAATCAAACGCGTACTAGGTAACGGGTACAGTTAGTCGTGAATATAATTTGAGTATTTTAATAGAATATCCAAAATAAATCGAAGCACATTTGCAAGAGACGGGTTATAATATCAAACAGCATTTTTTTATGGCATCATAAAGTGCATCACGGCATGTGTAAAATAAATAAAAAAAAAAAACATAAAGAGATCAAAATCGTAATTCGTTCGAAAAATTTTAAATCCCGAATTCGAAAAAATGTCGGAAATGTCACGCACGAAAACGATCTATAAAGATTTGGTGCGACGTGCGCGCGCAGCAACATGGCGGCGCTTTTTCGAATTTTTTCCATTTTATTTGTTTCCTTTCGATGGATATTTGTTTTTATTGCAGCTCTACCTCTCGGCTAGTCACGGATCGGCCATTAGATGACAATATATGCCGTGCCGAATTTTACACCGTATTCCACGATTTTTAATTACCCGGGTTACACATTATTTCATCACGTAGGGAGGGAAAGAGATAGATGTAGTTTTGACAAAAAAAAATTGACACGCTCGAATACTTTTACAAACTATTGTTTGAATTTTGAAGTTAGCAATTTTTTTTTGTAAGCACGACCTTTATTTATATTTATTTGTAATGTTATGTATTAAAAAATTAAGCCTTAATTGTAGTGTCAATGATTATAAACAGTTTATAGTATGAGTTTAAAAATCGGTACTTAGAAACGAAAGTTGAAAATAATAATTAATCTTTTCAAAAATTCATAAATAAAAATGCATTTTATTAAACGTTTGTCACGTGACACAAAACCTTTTGTAATATGATAAAGCAAGTATGTACTAGAAATAAAAAAAAAAACAACTTTTAATGGGTTCCTTAACCTGAATAATATAAAATGGATTTTAAAGACTATTCAAATAGCCAATTCTAAAACTTCACTGAAAGAAGAATGAACCAGCCCATTTGTCATTACCATTAGAAACAAAATGGCGAGATGTTATATATAAGAAAATAAAATACCTATATTTTATTACTTTTTACTGTTAATTCTTGACTATTGAATGATTTTTCTACGTACACTTAAAAACACTACATATTAAATAACGCAAAGACATGACAGTTTAGTACGGTTTTTTCCTTTATTTTATTAAGCGGTTTTCTTTTTTTTTATTACCATTCGTCGGTTTTAGCCGAAGAACTATAAAAGCGAATTCAAACTCAAATAACTTTATTCAATATAGAAGCATTACACTTTCTTATTGATGGTCAATTGAAACATTACCACCGGTTCGGAAAAGAAAATACCCTGACCTGAGAAGAACCGGCGAAAGAAACTCAGCCGATTTGTTTTTGTTTGTTGTCTCATATATTATATAAACAATTTAATATGAACTGAATAGTGTAAACAGTCTTTTAATCAAAATAAAGATGGAAGAGTAAATCCTATATATTTTATAAATGGTACAGTCTGTGAGGATGGATGTATATATATATCACTCTTTCACGAAAAACTTCGGAACAGATTTGGGTGTTCAGTAAAGCAGTTTAGACATCAGAATAACACATTCGCTACAATTTACAATGATTTTATATAATTTCGTCATAATATAACGGTAGGTACATATACACTCGTGCGAAGCCGATTCAGGTCGCTAGTAATAAATAAAGCTCTTCTTATATCTGTATGTATATATCTTATATGTGTATAGATTTAAAGTTTAGAATAGAGAAAAACCAAAAGCAAAAAGACAGTCAGCATGCATTAATCAATAGACTATTTGACAATGCGAAAAATAAATTGTGAATTATTGTAATCAGTGAATATAATGAGTTCAAAAATGGTTATTTACTAACGAAAGTTGTCAAAAATCCATAAATAAAAATGCATTTTTTCAAACGTTTGTCACGTGTCACAAGACGTTTCTGATTGGCCGGGCTTATGATGAAGTCACTTTCTCGTTAACCCTGCTTTTCTACTATATGTACCACAGATTAAAATACAGGAAAGTGACGTCACCGACCCCATTGCAGCGCCATATTGTCCAAGTAGCGTTTTTGCGCGCTATTTAAATATGGAATTTTTAATGTGATATTGTTCGGGTTCTTTTTGGTTTCTGGGTTCCTTAACTTCTACTAAATAAACCTGCAATCATCGGTTAAGATGCACGCGTTCTAACCACTGTGCCATCTCGACTCTTTTTAATTTGTCTTTATAATTCATCTCGTGCGCAGCGGTGAAGGAAAACATCTGCCACATGTGTATTCCACAACCCGCATTGGAACAGCGTGGTGGAATACATTACAAACCTTCTCCTAAAAGGGAGAGGAAGCCTTTAGCCTAGCAGTGGGAAATTTGCAGGCTTTACTTTACTTTTTTACTTTTATATAAAACAGACTATTAATGTATTATATAATTATATTAGTGATGTAATATTACGTTAATTAGATCTTAAGTTGGTTTGATTTTGATTATTGTGTTATGATATTGTGTTTTGCTTGAACACTTAACATAGTCAATCATTTGACTAAACTCCCAGGTATAATTAAAGACTTTAAAAAATTGATTTTTTGTCTAGAATTTATGGTTGCTTATAGATATGTTATATACAAAAACGTTTCTTTCGAATTACTCTATCTATTAAAAAAAACCGCATCAAAATCCAGACAGCAGTCACCGACTTTGTTATACACTATGTTATGATAATGAGATTAGATACTCGTATACATTTAGATGCTACTAAGCTTAGATAATAAGTTATATCTAGTATATATATACTAATCTAAGGTTCATTCAAGATATATAGCACTTATTTCTTGAATGCGTCGCGTTTGTGACTGTAATTACACAGGCACTAGCCCTTCAAACTAGACTTCAGACTACAGACTACAGGAAGTGAAACCATTTGGCGGGAAAATAAATATACTACGAAACAACAGTACTTACTAAGCTCTGCTAGAAGTCTCAAAAGGCAGTTGCAGATTTTTTTAAATATTTTTTATTTAGACTATCTTTTGCCCTCGGGTTTGCTCGCGTGGAAATTAAATATTTTGCCACTTCAGAGTGTATTTGACCCTTTAGGGTAGAATATCCAGAAACACTTAAATACGTATCTAATCATTGTCAATTAGTATCCCAAAAATAAAGTTTCATTTTTAACTTCAAGAATGACGGATTTCCATACAAACTTTCAACTCTTTTTCACTCCCTTAGGGGTAGAATTTCCAAAACTCTTTAGTGGGTGTCCATTCATAAATCGACCCAAATTACCAACTTTTAAGGCTCTAACTTTAATAGTTTACGTTCAGGACTCAAGACGCAATCAGGATACGTTATTTTATATATCTACTATATTATATCTTACTAGCGAACCGCCCCGGCTTCGCACGGCTACAATGCTGATTGTAAACGTACTACAGATTTCTTATTTCTTTACTTTATTGTCCAAGTATTGTATACAAAAACCTTCCTCTCGAATCACATTATCTATTAAAAAAAACCGCATCAAAATCCGTTGTGTAACTTTAAAGATCTAAGCATAAGTAGGGACAGACAGCGGTAAGCGACTTTATTTTATAATATGTAATGATATATATTCGCAGAATATTTTTATTTCTAGATTTATCAAAAGTATAACACCTCGCCTCATTGCCTCCACTGGTGACAGGAGGGCTGGTTCGTTTTTTACCCAGAGGATCGGAATTGCGATTCAACGTCGAAACGCAGCTAGCATTCTTGCCACCATTGCACGCGGTCAAGATTTATACAGTAACTAGTTTTGTTCATATTTGTGTATATATATTTAAGCATTTAATGTTGTTAATGTTAATAAATTTTCTAGATATTTTTCAACATATGTATATTAAATTTTATTAAAGATTTTTTTTTTAATACGTTCTTAATATGATTTCACCGAAGTGACAAGTCGGCCATTTTAACAGTTTGTTTAAGGACAATATGGCTACCGCGTTCCCGTTTGATATGTCAATATAACCTTTTTTTTTCGTTAAACTCGTTTCTGGGCAAAGGTAAAGATTGACACAGTTCAAGAGGAAATATTTAAGTTGGTTTCAACTAAACAAGTTATTTATATGTGGGTTGACGAATATTTGGCGGTTAAATTCTTTACCGCAGTTAGTTAATTTTGAAGTTATATTTTCTTTTGGTGTGATATTAAATAATAATGAGACATATTATGCGCGCGCACTGTCATATAATATATTAATACTTTAGGATTTTTTTAGTATATCGTAATATATCTGGGCTGGTACCAGCATGAGATATTCTACCGCCATGTTTGGTACAACAACGCTGATGCAGTACTCAGTATTGTTGTGTTCCGGTTTATTAGGTATTCAAATAGGCTATTACAAGCACTTTTAAATCGTCATTTACAACTAATTTAAGAAACCTACCCCCCAGTTTTGAATGTAGATTCTACCGAGAAGAACCGGCAAACAACTCAGTAGTTACTCTTTTTCAACATTTAAAAATACTTTATTACAATTTCAGTTTAATTCAAACGCTCTTAAAGTAAGTCACAGCTAAGTTATTAGTATATATAATTTGAGTAATACACTTATTAGTTAAAGTTTAGTGCAACAGATAACAAATATTTATTAATTCAATCAATGGTTACGTAAGACGAATAAAAGAAGTGTTGCCATGATGACCATAGATATGTTTCAACTTTTTTAATTAACTAACAATTATTTGTAAATGATTTTATTGATAACTAAATTGTTTATGAAATATATAATGTTGAAAACTATATTGCATTATTCGTTACGATATTGGTCTTAAATTTTTTTTTTTAAATAAGCATATGTTATCAAGGCCCTCTCCAGCTATACTGGAGCCCCTGGGTACCAATGAATTTGGGGGCCTTTTTGTATTTACAACCATGTACAAATAATTTCATTACAGCCTGGCTTTAAGTATAGTTTTATGTAAATCGTGGGGTGATTTTCGTTCATTCGTAGGAATCTGATTGGTCATACAATATTATGACTATCGTATATCTTTTTCTTTTATCAAGAGCATTTCTATCAATGGCTTTCTACTTTTAATAGGAGCAGAGTCGGATTTAAAGATCTGGAGGCCCCTGGGCCACACAGCAGTGAGGGCCCTAGACAAACAGAAGTGTGAACACCCTAATAATTATATTATTATGAATTAATTAGTTTTTTTTTATTTCAGTCAGTCAGCTATAACTTATTTACTTGTATCGGTAACTTTTAAAATATTAAGTAGTAACATTATTATAATTTTACTAAGTATATCTCGGTATTTGTTGTAACTGTAACTCGCTGAAAACTGACGTGGCCCCCTCATATGGAGGCCCCAGGGCAGTTGCCCCGGTTGCCCTCCCCTAAATACGACCCTGAATAGGAGCCGAGATGGCCCAGTAGTTAGAACGCGTCGAATCTTACCCGATGATTGCGGGTTCAAACCCAGGCTATATATATGTGCTTAATTTAAGCTTATAATTGATCTCGTGCTGGTGTAAAGACGGTAATGTGTAGTATGCAAGCCTATGTAGGTGATTCTGCTGCAGTGGAACTTATCTCTGAAGAGGCTTGGAGCATTCCCCTCCTTGCTCCAATGCCAATTGGTGGATATATGTATATGTATTTTACAGAGTTTCATATAACATAGTTATACCGCGTTCTCTTACAATGATTTCCTTCACCGCCAAAAACTGAACATAAGTGAATACATGATGGTTCACTGGTGATCACTCCGTTTTAACTCGCAATCTTGTGTAGGTAGGCTTATTTGGTTTTAGGGCTTTGGTGAGACTGCCTGTCATTACATGCTACATCGCGAAACAGTTATACTTCGTAATTTGTTAATTCAAATAATTGGTAAAAAGTACATTAATAAAAAAAGACATTTTATTCAATACAAAATACTATTGATAAAAATGCGTGGAGCTAATACTTGTTGACTTCCAAGTAGATTATATTAAACGTGTATAATTTTATTTACCTAAAATGACTTTTCATTTTAAGTATTGAAAAAGAGTAACTACTGAGTTACATTCGGAACTGGTAGCTTGTTAGTAGCTTCACTTAATTGTTAAATGATGATTTAAAAGTGCTTGTAAAAGCCTACTTGAATCGAGTATATTTTGATTTTGAAATTGAATTTTGAAAAATACTAAAGATTTTCCTGTAAATTTTTACGTACATAGTACTTCAGTATTTTTTTACGTACCTAGTATTTGACATACATTACATTATATAGTATCAGGAACAAACTTAAATTTATTTCCTATGTATGCTGTATCCATCTGAACAGATATGAAACTTTTTTATGTATGTATGTATAATGTACCTATATGCTTGTAACACTATCTCAGAAAATTTTAAATAGGAAAATAAAGTTTACGATCGCTTGGGTCAAAGAATTGTTACAAAAGTTAAATATATATTTAATTAATTATATATATCCTACTTGGTAAATTTAAAAAGAAAATAATGGATACAATATACTAATTATTAGTCTTGTTAAATAATACTATTTAAATAAATAATGTTATTTGGAAGATGTGACATAACATTTTGAAAATAAATATTATAAGTACGCACTGTAAAATATTATAATTATGTAGTGTAAATATTTTATTTTAATGCTTAAAATTAAAGGATTTATTTTTATATACTTACGTCAATAACAAATTAAAAAGGACTAGTAAGACTTAAATAATTGTATCATCAAATATTCAAAATAGCAGCCCTCGCTCTAGGTAGCTTTTAGCGGCCTAACAATAAAATTGTTCTATTTATATATATTTTACTAATGAAATTGTAAATATATATTACTCTTTATCTCTATAATTCAGATATATAATTTGAAAATTGTGTTATTTATTGATACCAAATTAAACAAAATAATAATTTTCGTAACACTCAAATCTAAGATTAGTCAAAAAGTCACTTCAATAAAAGAATAAAAATATTAAAAAAAAAGAAAAAATATTATTATATATATAAAATACCTACCAACTTTCCCAGTAATCTTCATTGTGACACAAACACTAATATTCAATTAAAAATAAAAAAAAAACTATCACTCTCAAATATTGTACACAAGCCCACACATTTTTCCGAACTAAGTTTAAAAAAAAAAAACTTATAACCAAGATGGCGCGCGGAAAAGCGCGCCAAGCGACCTGTCAACGTCAACTGATGATTAATTAGGTATTAAAGTAATGAGTTCACGATATAGATTTGTTCGTCTTCCGTGTTTTATTAAAGCCAATGTCAAAGTTTCGCGGAGTCAGGCATTCTGTATTGTGTAACTAATAAGACCTGAACTGCGGGGCACAGAACAAAATATAACGGAAGTCCTACTTATTTTTTTTTAAAAGATGCAAATTTTAAACCAAGAGGACATTATGAAAATTAAAAAAAAAAATTGACAGATGTTATATTAATTAATAATACTTTTTATTTAAAACATGATCATCTTAATTTCATATTGCTCATCTGTCACACGGATTACCAATGGCTGGCCCTTTACATACGAAGGCATATACTCATCCAACAACACAGTAAAGTCGCTTCATCTCATCCCATACAGCGGCATTGCGATCCACACCACCAATCTTTGGACTCTGCTCTAGACATATACACAAGCAGAAAAAAGTATACCAGTCGGTATGTCTGTTTGCTGAAGCTTCAAACAAATCAACACCTAGTAGTCTATATATTATGAAGCTCTTAGTAAGTCTGAATGAATATTTTTTGTTTATGTTAGGTCTTTTTACATTTAAGCACTTTAAAATATTTGTGACAGAATAATTTTCGAGTCTTTACTTTGAATTCAAAATATTATAAGAATTTAATGTAATTCAAAATAACTTTTAAAATTCTTGCGACACAAAAATATTTTTATTATTGTTGGCAACACCTTATACAATCGCCCTCGTTATGTGTCAAATATAGTCTGACTATTTAGCAAATAAAAATAACAAAATAATAACTTGTACCAAATCCCTGACTGATTATACTAACTAAAAGAACTGATGACATTTCTATGTTTGTACGACAGTTTCTTGTTCTAAGGCCTAAGGAACTTTGTATGCCCTCGTTACTGATAGTGTTTATTAGGTAAAATATTCTTTAGAGTTTAGTAATCCTTTGTTTCATTTATTTGTACGAGGTTCTTAAATAGGTCGATGCGGTAACTATTTTAATTTAAACAATGTTTACATAGCGCTTTTTTATTTTTTATGTGTTAAATACTTTTGCTATATACATTATAAGGCTGACATTTTCATCACACAGATAATAATATAGTTTTTTTTTAGGGACGTCTAATTTATGACGAGAGTTTAATGTTTTAGCGCCAAAAAAAAAATTCGTCGACATTTTACAAAAATGATCATTTCTAAAACATCGTGCGTGTTATATGAAATATTTAAATAAATACAATACTTTAGTAGGGCTTTGTGCAAGCCTGTCTGGGTATGTACCACCCACTTATCAGTTATTCTACCGCCAAATAACAGTACTCAGTATTGTTGTGTTCCGGTTTGAAGGGTGAGTGAGTTAGTGTAACTACAGTCACAAGGGACATAACATCTTAGTTCCCAAGGTTGGTGGCACATTGACGACGTATGGAATAGTTAATATTTCTTACAGCGTCATTGCCATGCCTGTCCGCCAACCTATACCATAAAAAAATATAATAACATTAATCTTCAAAAATTGATGAACATTTCTCAAGTATTATTATTTATTAAAAAAGTAATAGTAAGTTGTCAGATCAGACGACAAGTATATGCTAATATCATAAATGTAGTAACTCTGCCTTGCTACCTTTTCGCGCATAAACCGATTTGGATGTAGTTTTGTACATCTCCATAGATGGTTTGAAATTTGAATCCCTGGTGAGGGTATCTGATTTAACTCTTGAGGAGGTTAATAGGAATGAAAGGGATGATTGTATGCTACAGGTAAAGACACAGGTTTAGCTACTATTAAGTATATATTAATAAGATAAGAGCCGAGATGGCCCAGTGATTAGAACACGTGCATCTTAACCGATGATGGCGGGTTCCAATCCCAGCAAGCACCACTGAATATTCATGTGCTTAATTTGTGTTTATAATTTACCTCGTGCTCGGCGGTGAAGGGAAACATCGTGAGGAAACCTGCATGTGTCAAATTTCATATAAATTTTGCCATATGTGCATTCCACACACCTAGAACAGCGTGGTAGAATATGTTCCAAAACCTTCTCCTCACAGGTAGAGGAGGCCTTAGCCCAGCAGTGGGAAATTTACAGGCTATTTTTGTTGTTGTTGAATCAAAGTTGTACTCCCTACTCCTAATATACACTATGATTAAGAAATAATTAAACTATAAATTATTAATCTGTGGTCCAGATGTATATTTAGACTAAAATTATTTGAATTTCCATTATTAGTCTGTGGTGCATAATTTGTTTTATATTTATAGGCATAATACAAGATGTAAGGCAAAAGCAAGGCTGACCCAGTTTTAATAATTTGTGTCGATTATTTTAGCCGATCTAGCAACACTGTACGAGTATGCGATTTTTCAATGGTGCTGCCACACTTTTGTTGTGAAACGTTCTTGAAAATATTTTGTTAGTTTTTGTTACAAGCTACAACAAATTTTATAAAGTTTTTATGTTATGTAAATTTATAAACCAAATTAATAACCTCGGAAGTAATACGATAGTTATACAATACGAGATTTTCATCAGTGTGAATCTAACATATGTTAATAATATTGTTTGGACATTTTTACTGTTTCGGAAGTGTGGCGGCAACATCATATAAGTCACGAATAAAAATGTATTTTTTTTTTTCGAATGAAATATGTATTTGATATAAAAATTTATTTAAAATTTCGGTATATATTTACAACGAAATTATATTTTCTTTATTTTTAATTATATTATCAAAATGTAGCTAGAGGTGACAAATAGTTCAGTCTAATTAATATAATCTTAAATGTCAAAATTGACATAACAACTTTCTTTAGAATATAGACAAAGGAAACTCATTATTCCGCCTCACGTACCCAACGAGCGTATGTTTATTCTCTTGTATGTCGTCTATTGTATTTGTTATCCATTTTATTGTGATAATAAAATTACGGTATAGAAATTATAAGCAATAGGTTTCAACACTCGTTATCAGATTGTGGAACTATTTCAATTTACAAATGTATTAGCAATAATATTTTATCATGCTTCGTTTATATTTAAATAGGCAAACAAGTTTGCCCTTTTTGCCTATTTTGTATCTATATATTATTTCGCTTTTTTATTGCTAGTGTATTTATAATAAATATAACTAAAATAAAATATATTCGAAATAAGAAAATTCAAAAATGATTTTCTCAAATTTTCAACGTTGATCATGGTCAAGATGGTTGAATGGTTGAAATGATCACTATCTAGATCAAACATACAGGTTTGAAGAATTAAATTTTTTTTCCAAATATTTTTTATTCGCCTTTAAATAATTTAAAAGAAGTTAAAACTACACATTAGAAAATTAAAAACGCCAATATTAACATGTTCTAATCACTCGACATAAAATAAATGATTAATAATTTAATTAAGTAATCAGTTTGCGTAAATTTAAACTGGCAATAAGTAACGTAACAATTAAGAAATTTTGTACAGAAATAAGATAACAAAATAATTGTTTATGACATATATATATTACACAGTAATTTTATGTTACATCATAATCGAAATGATTAAAAAAAATACAGACGAATTGATAACCTTCTCCTTTTCGAAGTCGGTTGAAAATAATCGAATTGGTCTCTGATCTTTCACATTTGGCTGTATGAAATAGACCTTATTATACTAACATTAAAAATGTAATATGTCAAAACAAACCATAAAATAATTCATTCGAAAATCGAATCGTGTGACGTCACAATATGGTGACAAAGGGTATTAGCATGACCCATACTCTCCAATTGTGACGTTACACAAGGAGGGTATGACTTGAGCCCTAAGAGGGTTGAATAAAAACACTAATTACAAAGGAAGTCGGATATAAAAGCTAATATAAGCAATATCATTATCATAACATAGAATAAAAAAGTCGCTTACCGCTGTCTGTCCCTATATATACTTAGATCTTCAAAATTACGCAACGAATTTTAAATCGCCTTTTTTTAATAGTTATAGTGATTCGAGAGGAAGGTTTTTGTATATAATGTAATGTCGTAAGTAAACGAATTTTGTAGATTATTTAGTATCAGCATTGCATCCGTGCGAAGCCGGGGCGGGTCGCTAGCAAATTAAAAAAGTCAAGTACTTTAAATTTACGCTGATATCACATCAATAATCTCAGCAACTTATGTCATAAAACATGTAGTACCTAATTTTATGTATATCGGATCAATAGTTTTTCAAAAAGTTTTTTTTTTAATCTGTTACACTGAAACTAAAAAAAAACATGTGTGTGGGTGCCATTAGTAGTGTTTCATTCAAAACGATTAAGCATAATAAATTATACGTACGTTGTATTAAAATGTTACAAATAATAAATCGGATTGCACAAAAAAGGTCGTTTGTAATGTCAGACGTGACGAGGAAAGCGCCGGCCGAATTACGTTCGACGATAGACGTATTGTCTATGGGGCATTTGTTTTGGCGGGAAGTCGGATCTATACGGGCGAATTGTTTTTGAACTTTGACAAAAAAAATACATTTTTAGAACATAATAAGGTCGTTATAAAAGATTTTTTTTTTAAGATTAGACGGGCACAAGCTCTTGCATGGAGATGTTTAATTATTTTTAAGATTATTAAAACTAGCACAGTAATTATATGCTTGGTTTTTTTTGTTTCTTTTTGTAAAGGTTAACTATTAAAATATTATTGTCATTATACTGCATCAATCAGTTAAAGAGATAATTTTTGTTCTTCATTCATTCTTTGCTCAAAATTATTTTTTTAATTTTGAAAAATCTTATAAGAAACTTAGCATAAAAAATGTCCTCTAGAATAGCAAAAACATAAAAAAAAATTATAAGGTGAGTACACAAATGTATAAGAATTTAACTTTTTAAATTATATCTATAATTAAAAAGTAAAACTCATTTACTTACTTGTAATTTTATTTTACGAATGAATTAATCTTAAAAAAAATCGTGCCATACGTGCGTTTTATAAGCAGCATAGATAAAAAAACACTATAGACAAGTATTTCCCTAGACAAATCAAGGAATGTGCATTTTCTCACAGATTTTGCATACGCCCATCCCACCCGCTACGAAAACAACAATTAGTTTACAAAACTCATTCATTAAAACACCCAAAAACTGCCTACTACTGCGTGGGAAGAGATCGCGACACTATAAAAGACCCACTGCCGCGTTGTCATTGTAATGACACGTACGCATTGACAAATTCAAAATACTATTCAATTTTAGAACCTCATACCTTATTCCCAACGAATAAGTATCAAATTGGCATAACAAATTTATGTTCAAAATATTTTTAATTTTGTAAAATATTCAGCGCGAAATTCAAACTGCTGTTTGTGTAATTCTTGTTCTAATACAATCGACTCTATCACAATGGAATACGTTATAAATTGGTTTGTATGATTCGCAAAGTAAGTGTATTTTTAATTTTGTTAAATTATAGTGTGAATTTTTGACTGTTGAATAGTTTGTATTTCGAAGTAAGAACAAATGACATTATAATACGAATTGTCAAACAATATGGCCGACACGCTGTCTGGGCGAAAAGATTATTATTATTTATAATGAGTCATTCATACTTTTTTTGTGTTTACGTTTGCGGTGATTTTTTAAACAAGGTAAGGTAATAGATTTATTTATAGATAACTAGCAACCCGTTCCAGCTTTGCACGGGTGCAATACTGATACTAAGTATACTTATATAACAACAACAACAGCCTGTAAATTCCCACTACTGGGCTAAAGGCCTCCTCTCCCTTTGAGGAGAAGGTTTGGAACATATTCCACCGCACTGTTCCAATGCGGGTTGGTGGAATACACATGTGGCAGAATTTCTATGAAATTTATCTCATGCCGGTTTCCTCACGAGGTTTTCCTTCACCGCTGAGCACGAGATGAATTATAAAGACAAATTAAGCACATGAGTGAGCGGTGCTTGCCTGGGTTTGAACCCGCAATCATCGGTTAAGATGCACGCGTTCTAACCACTGGGGCAGCTTGACTCACAGTAAGTAAGTATACCTACTACAGATTTTTAACTATTTACGTACTTCTTTACTATATTGTCCATGTAGTATATACAAAAAACCTTCCTCTCGAATCTCTCTATCTATTAAAAAAAAAACATATCAAAAGTTGCATCCCTAATAGTTTCTCCGACTCTAGTATAACTCTGTATCTACGGTATGTAAACGTCATATTTTTATAAAATAATTAATTTGTATTTATTTATTTATTAATAAGGACAACTTACACAACACCATTTATAGGTTTTAAAATAAAGGTAATTAAATTTTTAGCTAAGTATTGTCTTAATTAAAAGTTTATACGGCATTTATAAGGACAGATTTATCTATTAACCTAACACAACTTTTTCTACTTCTAATATACAAAAGGGGAAACAATACTACCAATAATAATACAAGAAAAAATGCAAATTACAAATTACATAAATAATATTATTAATAAATAATGTAAAAAAGACGCTCGCTCAAGTTTTTACAGGAGCTGATATCGAGAAAATAAAGAAATGGTAATAAAATAATGATTTAATATGTTGTTAACCTAATAAATAATGGGAGATAAGTTGCCACAGTTATTGTTAACAAAACTAACAAACTTTTTATTAATATTAATTGCATATTAAGTAATCATTACATAGTATAAAACAAAGTCGCTTACCCCATCTGTCCCTATGTATGCTTAGATCTTTCATATTAACTTGGTGGTAGGGTTTTGTGCTAAACCATCTGTGTAGCTACCATCCAATCATCAGATGTTCTACCGCCAAACAACAGTATTGTTGTGTTCCGGTTTGAAGGATGAGCCAGTGTAACTGCAGGCACAAGGGACATAGCATCATAGTTCCCAAGGTTGGTAACGCATTGGCGATTAAAGGAATGGTTAAATTGTTACATTTACAATTGTTCTTACAGCGCCACTGTCTATGGGCGGTGGTGACCACTTACCATTAGGTGGTTAAATATGCTCGTCTGCCAACCAATCGCATAAATAATAATTACACAACGGGTTTTGATGCGGTTTAAATAGATAGATAGATACTTAATACATGGACAATATAGTAGAAAGACTGACAATTTTATATGTTTTTTTTTTTAATTTGATGTCGTAAATCAACACATTTTTCCTCTTAGATTGCAAGAAACTATGTATTGTCTAATGATTGAATATTAGGTAGGTATGTGGCATATTGACTGATACCTTTTGACTTCCAGGCAGGATACATTACATACATATATAATTGTATTTAACTAATGTGATTGTATTTTTCAAATGTTGAAAAAGAGTAACTACTGAATTTCTTGCCGGTTCTTTTCGGTTTAATCTACTTTCCTAACCGGTGGTAGCTTCACTTAATTTTTAAATGACGATTTAAAAGAGCTTGTAAAAGGCCACTTGAATAAAGTTTATTTTGATTTTGACATAGTATCAGCATTGCACCCGTGCGAAACCGGGCGAATCGCTAGTTTAGAAAAATCCCAGCGTGCTCTAAGTACGGCCACATACCTTGTATTGCCTAAAACACGACGACCGCTAAAACCGCGGGCCAAAACTAGTACCTAAATGGTACAATATTACGGTGTCCGCGATCGAGTCGTTACTGGAACGTTTTGTTATTAGAATACGAAATCGATGAAAACTATGACGTTTCGATTCGATTTCGATAGTGAGTTCCCTCAGAGAGATATATTATACGATACCTAACAAATATAGTACCTTAGTAATCAATGGAGAAAATTAATATAATTCCTTTAAATAAGATTTAAAAAATGAGTTCATTACATAAATTAAATTATTTGATTATACATTTAATGTCTAACTTAATATTTAGCAAATTTAGGCTTTATAGTTTACAGCTGTAAATAATTTAATTAAAAAAAAAAGTAACACGAATAAAAACAGATAAAATAAGACACAACCGCACTTAAGGTTGGCATTGATTTTATCTGCATTATGACAATCGTAAATTCGAAATAAATAGACGATGCCAAATTTCAAAAATGGAACCAAGTTGAACATGCAGACTGGCTGGCAAGTGACCAAGCTTGTGGCTGTGTGAGTGGGGCGTGGTGTCTCCGCCCCGCCACACCTGCGGTGTGTAACAGTTAGTCTAGTGAACACATTCATAATTCGAAAGCCGTCGTTCGAAATTTAAATGTATTATTTTGAAACGAAATAATCTCTTAAATGAAATAATTTTATTCTAACGGAATACATTGTTCTTTTTTATTGTTTTTTCTTTTTGTATTGTTATTATTAATAATTTGTTTCAATAATAAAATTAATATTAATAATAATATTTAATATTAAACGTTTGAATATTTATGACATTTAAATATTAAGCAAAGAATTTTCAGTTAGA
This sequence comes from Vanessa cardui, assembly GCF_905220365.1. Lineage (NCBI taxonomy): Eukaryota > Metazoa > Arthropoda > Insecta > Lepidoptera > Nymphalidae > Vanessa > Vanessa cardui. Next base: position 2,692,133 of record NC_061150.1, on the reverse strand, counting down.
AATGTCAAATGTGTTGCAGATTATGTTGTTTTAATAAAAAATGCCACTCAGCCACCGACGCTCGGCCTCTGAGGATGTCATAAAAGTAAAAGTAAAATTAACAGCCTGTAAATTTCCCACTACTGGACTAAGGCCTCCTCTTCGATTAAGAAGAGGGCTTGGAACATATTCCACCACGCTGTTCCAATGCGGGTAAAAAATAAAAATGTCAAATAGATAAATAAATAATGTCATAAAAAAATCTAATCAAATCGAAATGTCATACATTTTTTTTTACTAGTATTAGCCCGCGGCTTCGCTCGTATTTTAGAGTGTTGCTTGTCGTGTGTTAGGCAAAAAAGTAGTCTTTGTCCTTTCTTTGAGTTTGTTTTATACCAAATTTCATCAAATTCGGTTCAATGGTTCGGTCGTGAAAGATCGACAAACAGACAGTTGCTTTCACATTTATAATAAATAAATAAATAAATATGAGACAACATCACATACATTACTCTGATCCCAATGTAAGCAGCTGAAGCACTTGTGTTATGGAAATCAGAAGTAGGTAACGACGGTACCACAAACATACCCAAGACAACATAGAAAACTCATGGTAATCTACATCGACTCGGCCGGGAATCAAACCGGGACCTCATAGTGGCTTACCCATGAAAACCGGTGTACACACCACTCGACCATAGAGGTCGTCTATATTAATATTTATTTACTAGAACCGGCGAAAATACGACTTAAGAGTCCATCTTTCTGTAAATTCTTATAGTTAGTTTCTATAGTTACTTAGATTTTGGAATACCTTAAAAAATATAAATTGATCGAAAACAAAAATGTCGGAAAACGGAATATTTTATATTATATTTGGTAAGGAGGTAAGGTCGTACCGACCAACTGATTCGAGAAGGTATTGATTTTGGTCACCAGACAATACGCGCCAATTGCAACTTCTGCTTCTATTGACTGGAACATAAGCGATGACATAATTTGGTGATCTTGCCCTTAGAATACCCCGAGGGGGATTCCCTTTGGTGTTGGAGGCCAGCATAGGTGGGCCGACCATCAGGGCGCCACGGTAGCATGCGTAAGCGATCCCGTGGCGGTGAGGGTACCGCTGGTTTTTAGTGGGTAAACCCGGTGGACCTGGGCGCACTTGGCGTCCAGGAAACCGGGGAGTCCGGGCTGTTTTTATAATTTATATACATATAATAAAATTTGAGTGTCAGTTTGTAATATTAAATAGCCCTTTTTACTCAATGTATATGTACACGGTAGGTACATATACCACAATATATTATTTTTTACAATTTCTGTCTGCCTGTCTGCTTGTTCCGCCTAGTGTTTGGAACGTCTGTACCGATTGTGACCGGACTTTCTCTGGCAGATAACTGATATGATTTATTTATTTATTTAAGATTCACCAGTGGTAAATACATCAACACGTACAAAGGTATACAATTTTAATACAACTTAAAACTAAATGCATTACCTATTAAGGTAAATATCACTTGCAAAGATAAAATTGGAGATGACCAACTTACAAATAATTAATTGTTAGTAAATCAAGGTTAAAAATGACAAGAATTAACAATAATAGTAAAATAATAACATACAAATATAAACAAAATAAATTAAAGGAGTAACATAGGCTACAATATATTTTTTTCAGTTAAATTCAAATGCGTACAAGGTCGCCTATAAATAAGATACAAAAAATACTTAAGAAGATTTCAAAATATATAAAATCCAAAAATAAATTTATTAAAAAGGCCGCTTCACCTTATTGCTTCTGGTGACGGATGAGCTGGTTCGTTTCGTCCAGAAGATCGGAATTTCGATTTAAAGAGGAAATACTGCTAGCGTTCTAGCCACCATTTCACGCGATCATGATTTGAACAGTAACCATTTTATTTGTATATTAATGACGCATTAATGAAGAGCTGAGATGGCCCAGTGGTTAGAACTCTTGCATATTAACCGATCATTTTGGGTTCAAGTCCAGGCAAGCTCGACTATATATACATATATGTGTGCTTAATATGTGCTTATAATTCATCTCGTGCTCGGCGGTGAAGAAAAACGTCGTGAGGAAACCTGCATGCGTCTAATTTCACCGAAATTCTGCCACATAAGTATTCCACCAACCCGCATTGGAATAGCGTTGTAGAATATGTTTCAAACCCTCTCCTTAATGAAAGAGGAGGCCTTAGCCCAGCAGTGGGAATTTACAGGCTGTTACTTTAATTTTACTTGTAATGACGCCTTAAGATTGATGATTATTATGTAAATAAATAATATAATAATGCACATATTCGACGCCTCATCATCAATAATTCTTTTGTAAAATAAATAAATAAAATAAAAAAAAATATAGTCGTTAAATCATTATAAAAAATCTAATTTTTCCGAAATTTCCGATTAATAAACATCAACAATTCTATACATTTGAAATTGTAAATAGTAAAACCTTAAAAATCCATTTATTAGATATGGCAACATTGAAAACAGCGTAAGGCGCGCTAATCGGCGGGGCCGCGGCCGGGATTAGCGTGCATGCGCGCTACTTACGCCAATAATGGCTGTTTGCGTTGCGCACGCGCTCACTCGAGTGCCGAGATTTGTGATAATTTTTAAATAAATAATATTCCACTTAAGGGATTACTGAACGCGGTTTGGTTGTGTTTTTTTATTTCTTTTAAATACAAATGTATTTCGAGTTTTGAATTTTTAGACGTAAGTGGTTTTTTTTTCATAGCCATGTAGGTATTTGATTGTGAGTTCAAACCCAGGCAGGCACCACTGTATATTCACGTGCTTAATTTGTGTTTATAATTCATCTCGTGCTCGGCGATGAAGGAAAACATCGTGAGGAAATCTGCTTATGTCTTGACGTGGTTTGTCGTCGTACCTAAATAGACAATCTATTTAAATTTAGAGCGTTTGAATTTTTTTAATTAAATATTTATCTAATGAAGACCTTATCCGTACAGCCAAATGGAATAAATACTTTTTAAATTTACCTTAAGAAAGCAATTCTGAAATTATGATTCTATACCTACAACTCAATAAAAAGGTGAGTGAGCCAGTGCAACTACAGGCACAAGGAACATAACATATTAGTTCTCAAGACTGGTGACTGGTATAAGTATGTTTAATATATCATATACATTGTCTATGACCTACAATAGACATAATAAAGTATACTTTTTTTCCATAAAAAAAGAAAATTGTACAAAGGATTGTTCGATAATATATAACATAACCATATTCCTTATCTAACTCCACAGAATAACGTCATATGTCTCTTTCACGCTCATAATAAACTTGAATGGGTTTGCCCTTTTGATAGTACCGACATTATCACAAACGTTCGAAATTCAAATAAAGATTGATGTTCTTTTCGAAGCACCTTTTAAAATGACAAATATTTTTTAAAAATCGAAACAAACGTAGGGTGTAACGACGCTCGCACCTGATTGGTCCGACGTGGGGTGGCGGCGATTGTCATCAGCCAATCAGGGCGCGTCCCGCGAACGTGTCCTATCTACACTTCGCACCCCACGGATTTAAGGGCTCTAAGGTTGTGTTTGCGTTGCATTTTACTTGTTTGTCGATTTAATTGATGTTCGTTTTTTAAACCTTAAGGGTGCGTTCGATACGCCCGGTCTGAAGGGCCCTTAATGCCTCAAACGGTTCTATCTTTAGTCACCATTAAATAGCTTACAAAGGCCCTGTTATCGTCAAATAAGGCCATTGTTTTAGAGCTAAAATCTATATTAATATTATAAATGTGACAGTAATTCTGTCTGTCTGTATTTCACGACCAAATCGCTGAACCGAATTTGATGAAATAAGTTGTGTATTTAAATAAATACATATGTTATATGTTGGATTATATCGCAGCAAAATAAAAAACAGTGGTTGGTGGTATCTTATCTAAAACAGAAATGTTTGATGTTATTATAAATTAAACATTTCAACTAATTAATATCAAATATTTAGATATCCTGAATCGTTATCTACTAATCTAAAACAGAAAAATCGACAATTAAAGGTTTATACTTCCAATATTGTAGTTTCATGAGAAATAGTCGTGATGGCCCAGTGGTTAGAACGCGTGTATCTTAACTGATGAATGCAGGTTCAAACCCAGGCAAGCACCGCTGATTCATGTGCTTAATTTGTCTTTACATGTGGCAGAATTTCGATGAAATTAGACACATGCAGGTTTCCTCACGATATTTTCCTTCACCGCCGAGCACGAGATGAATTATAAACACAAATTAAGCACACATAATATAGTGGTGCTTGCCTGGGTTTGAACCAGCAATCATCGGTTAAGATGCACGCTTTCTAACCACTGGGCCATCTCGACTCACTGTATATAAAACTTACATATATATATTTCATTATTTCTATTTACAGTCAGTAGTTTGAATAAGCATTTAATAAATATGGATTGATTACGATCTAATTGTAAATAAGACTAAAGCAAGGTTTTTGATTTCCAATTGACGTAACTAAGCAAGTAATGTGATATAAAATGGCGTAAAGGCGTAACGCAAAGCTTCAGAGGAAGATAATAAGCTGTTTTTCTTTCTAAACAACTATTGAGTAAACAAAAGGGCCTTAAATTAGCTAGATACCGGAATAAGATGAATGCTAATACAATTCCAAGATGATCTATGAGAATCTTATATGAATCATTGAGCTTAGACTTAAGGCCTCAATATGTAAGAGAATTAGGTTAGTATCAGAGTGATGTTATGTCCCTTGTACTAAGTATGTTACACTGGCTCACTCACATCAAACCAGAACCAATAGCTAGTGCTGAAAGATACCTTTGGAATACAGCTTGTAATCCATAGAGAGACAGACAACTATAAAATATATAAAAATGTTTACATATATTAAGTTACAAATATAATCAAGTAGACTTTTTTCATTTCATTTACAATGATTATATTAATTTTGAAGCTAACTCCGGTTCCGAATGTAGATTCTTAAAGAAAAAACAAAATCAAAATATAGTTTATTCAAGAATGCTTTTACAAGCTCTTTTGAATCGTCATTTAACAACTATAATAAGTGAAGCTACCACCAGTTCGGAACGAGGATTCCACCAGAATGAAAGCAGAAAGAAATCGCAGAAGAACCAGCAAGAAAAACAGTAGTTACTAATCACGCTGTTCCAATCAGACACTGTATAGTAAATAATAAGCTTTATTAATCATACTTTTCTTAAAACACGTTTAAAATTTATTCATTGTCAAAGCTAAAAGCTTACTTAGTAAACCGCCTTTGTGCCACCGTCTAGGTACCACCCACTCATCACATATTCTACCACCAAATAGCAATACTCAGTATTGTTGTGTTCCGGTTTGAAGGGTGAGTGGGCCAGTGTAACTACAGGCACAAGGGACATAACATCTTAGTTCCTAAGGTTTGTGGTGTATTGGCTTGCACAAAGTCCTACCTAAATATATTAATAATATTCAATAGGCATCATGTTAATATATTTATAAGTTTCCTACTATATATCAAAAAGACGTTACGTCCTCCACAGGACAGAGAAATCTTCTTTATTCTTAGTATTAGACCTCGCTCCGTATTTGTGTTAAAATATAAAAATAATGTCGAATTACCTCAGACACGAATTCCTCGTAAAATAAGGTCAAGGATAAATTAATTAAGATCAAATAAACGTAATATTTATCAGCAAATAGTTTGGTCTAGAAGTATTTCCAACTGTTTATACATCCAAGCAAATTATTAGATTTTTATTGAGCACTGTGTATTCTTTGCTATTTTTGAATTCTTATTTGAAAGTTGACTAATCAAACTTTACATATAAATGTTTATACGAAATATGAGACAACATTACTCTGATCCCAACGTAAGTAGCTAAAGCACTTGTGTTATGGAAAATCAGAAGTAACGGTACAAACACCCAGACCCAAGACAACATAGAAAACTAATAACTTCTACATCGACTGGGCCGGACGAACCCGGGACCTCGGAGTGGCGTACCCATGAAAACCGGTGTACACACCACTCGACCACGGAGGTCGTCCGACCATTGGCATCACTAGTGACCCAAACCGACTTGGCACTGATACTAAAAAATTTACAGGATTTCTTTACTAACGACATCACATTACAAACATCTTAAATTATCAGTGTTTATTTACTATATTGTCCATGTATTATATACGAAAGCCTTCCTCTCTAATCACTCTATCTGTTAAAAAAATACCGTAACGAATCCGTTGTGTAATTTCAAAGATCTATACATAGGGACAGACAGTGTAAAGCGACTTTGTTTTATACTATGTGAAGAAAATAATATATAATTTCAGTAGTTCGGGATGGCCAAAATAATATTATCGTTTTACAATGATGCTTCAGTCTCTCTATCTTTTGTTAGAATGCCCCACGCTATAGTCCAATTGTTTTATAATGACAGCTCAATAATCTTTAAAATAAGAAATAGTGTTACATGCCAGTATTAAATGCTATGCCATATAAAATAATATTAATTACAGTTTTACAAATTATTATCAATGAATTACAATAATAATTGTATATAATAAAGTAAATACAATAGCCCCTGCTATATTAATAATATGCAATAATAATGTGATATAAATTATGATATACATGTCATAACGCCGTATTGAAGGCTAAGGTTATTCTCGGAACAAATATGAAAAAAACAGCCAGGAGGCGATCGTTTCATTCCCAAGGTATGCACAAATTGTATAACCTTTCGCGCACAAGCGTTCCTTTAGATATATTTTTTTAATCTACAGTCTTGAAGTACCCTAAATGCAAATTAGGGATGCCTATGTACCCTTATTAGGGAAGCAAGTGGGGGTTATAGGGATACTTACACTGAAGCACAAGATCAATAGAGTATACATTTGTAATGATTATTTTATTTTTGTTTTAAACTTTAATTGTCATAACTATAATAAAATTGGAGTGTCTGTTTGTAATATTATTATAACCAGTTTTCACTGAATGTATGTATACACTGTATATATACCTACAGAAAAAAAAAATCATTTTTTATATTTTTTGGGTATATGTCTGTTTTTTCCGATTTACTAGTGGAACGGCTGGACCGTTTCTGACGGGACTTTCACTGCTCGATAACTTATGTAATAACGAGTAACTTTGGCTACTTTTATTTTAGAATAATATATTACATATATATCTAATTTCATTCAAACCCACAAGAAGTTGCGTGCACAATTAGTCTTTCATATACATATATACCTAAATATTAGTAATGTAAAAATATTTATACAAGACGTTTTCGCAATGTACTATTTAAAAATTACTAAACCAATAACACATAAAACTTATATCAGAAGATAAAGCGCGTTTCGGAGAAGGTTTTAATACATAACTTGATTATATAACTAGTTCCTAACCTTAGTTTCACTCACTTTATTTAGGCATTATATAAGAATCGTGAAATTCTTGTTATTTTATTTAAGTAAACGCTTTATTTTTGTCTTTATTAACATACAACAAAAGCCTGTAAATCCCCACTGCTGGGCTAAAGGCCTCCTCTCCCTCAGAGGAGAAGGTTTGGAACATATTCCACAACGCTATTCCAATGCTTATTGGTAGAATACACATGTGGTTGAATTTCTATGAAATTTGTCACATGCAGGTTTCCTCACGATACGTTTTACCGCTGAGCACGAGATGAATTATAAAGACAAATTAAGCACATGAATCAGGGGTGCCTGCCTGGGTTTGAACTCGCAATCATCGGTTAAGATGCACGCGTTCTAACCACTGCATTGACTCTTGTGTTTTTTCATTCTTTATTTATTTATAATTGTGTTCAATTATAAATAAATAAAGAATGAAAAGTATAGATTAGTCATTCGTGTTATATTTTTTTTATTTAATTAATCATAGGGTTTGAAGAGTCGAGATGGTCCAGTGGTTAGAACGCGTGCATATTAACCGACAATTGCGGGTTCAAACCCAGGCAAGCACCGCTGATTCATGTGCTTAATTTGTCTTTATAATTCATCTCGTGCTCAGCGGTAAAACGTATCGTGAGGAAACCTGCATGTGACAAATTTCATAGAAATTCAACCACATGTGTATTCTACCAATAAGCATTGGAATAGCGTTGTGGAATATGTTCCAAACCTTCTCCTCAAAGGGAGAGGAGGCCTTTAGCCCAGCAGTGGGAATTTACAGGCTGTTATTGTAATCATAGGGTTTGTTACAATAGATTAATGTCCGTAAGCAGGACGAGTCGCTATGTATATAAAAAACAATCCATCCTACCTTGAATCTATCCAAATGAGCACACCGGTCATCAGTTTGATTCTCATTCTTCCATTAGTCATTTGGTGACTGTAGTTATAATCATTTTGAATACAATATCAAATATGACACATATTTTATGTTAGGAATATAATAACACTGGGAAAATGATAATGACTTGGACAAGATCACATACATCACTCTGATCCCAATGTAAGTAGCAGACAGCAGTTATTCTACCGCCAAACAGTACACAGTATTGTTGTGTTCCGATCTGAAGGGTGAGTGAGCCAATGTTACTACAGGCGCAAGGGACATAACATCTTAGTTCCCAAGGTTGGTGGCGCATTGACGATGTAAGGAATAGTTAATATTTCTTACAGCGTCATTGTCTATGGGTTATGTTGACCACTTACCATCAGGTCATATGCTCGTCCGCCAAGACAACATATAACACTAATGATCTTTTTCTGCATCGACAGTAGTACTTAATTAGAATCAAAGATAATTATATTAATGATGTCAGAGTGAGTCTTCCAGTTACCTCACGTTGTAACTGCTGAACCGATTTTGATAAAATTTGGTATGGTGATATGTTAGAGTTTCCGTGAGATTCTTTAAGTCAAATTTTAACCTCAAATTAGTGTGCCCCAGCTCACCGGAATAACCACTTATATTTCAGTACTCAGTTCATCTCTTCAGGCGTCACAGCGCATGCGCATCCTACCGTGACGCGCCTATAGTAAACCCCTTGGCTTTCCAAGCTAGGAGTAACGTAAATAATTTAATGTGATTTGCTAATACCTTAGCTATTTTGTACAGTCGGGGTAAGAAAAGGTTCGTCACCTTAAGATCTATTATCGTGTGCTCAGTGTGAGCGATAATCTGCTTTACCGATCGAGAATGACATATTGAGTCGCAATGATTTGATGTTTAGATTCAAAAGGCACTAAGAGATTAAGACTTGATAAAGGAATGAGTTTGATAACTGACGAAGGTTTTCTCACTCTGACCGTTACATATATAGGCATTTAAAGTCAAATCAAGTTCCAAATTTAAAAACGTCAAAGTGCGAACCTATTAATTAAGTCGATTCAAAAATGGAACATCGTAACAAATATCGTAATAAAGGACTGAAATCCTCAAATTTATTATTTTAAAAACAATACTGGCAGTCGAACGAGCGATAAAACTCAACATTAAATTAACGGTCACATTTTTAAACAAAGAACAAAAGTGATACGTCAATGCGAAGGGCGAACCAACAAAGCTCTGTTTAAATTTCGAAATACGATACTATTTAGTCTGTGGCGATTATTTTGACTCCCAATTCGATATACCGGATCCCGGGATACGGGATTCAGAACGGTCTTATTCTTTTCTTTATAATAATGGGAGAGTGACCTGACTTTGACGACCTCCGTGGTCGAGTGATGTGTACACCGGTTTTCATGGGTAGTGGGTACACCACTCCGAAGTCTCGGGTTCGATTCCCGGCCGAGTCGAAGAAGAAAATTCATTAATTTTCTTTGTCTGGGTGTTTGTGGTATCGTTACTTACGATTTTCCATAACACAAGTGCTTTAGCTACTTACATTAGGATCAGAGTATGTGATGTTGTCTCAGAGAAGATCTGTCTGTTTGACACGCTAAACCAGAGCACGGAATCTAATTTGATGACCATTTTTATCTAAAATTTAACGACCAACCCCTAAAAGGCAAACAGAAGGTAACTATTATTGTAAATATTAAAGTAGTGTCAGATTTTTAAACTGTCAAATTTCGAATCTTGACATTTGTTCCGATGCTTTACATTAATTAAAAAAAAAAACGAATATTTAATACTTTAATTTTTATTCGTTAATTCTTAGTTTATTTTATTTGTTATGTTATATTTAGATTATTAAATATAGTATTCGTTTTTTTAATTGTTCAGTTAATTAATATATATAGACAATAAGTACTTAAGCAAATTATGTGTACGAGTATATCTATAATATTGACAGTCATATCATACAAGATCGTTTTAAATGTAACATAGTTGTATGTTTTAATGTAATTCTCTGTTCATTTACCTATAAATTAATTAATGAACTCAAATATTGTTGATGAAATTTGACATAAGCCAATTTTTTACACTTCAAGGGGTAAAAAAATTAAAAACATTTTTGGCACTAACTGATTTCCACGCTTTGTAGTGGGTTCTAAGAAATTAGATAGTATTTAATAAAGTCGCTTTATATTTATTTGCAATGATTATAACATGAAGTGGGGTTACCATAGACACAATAAAAATATATAAGCTATTCCATAAGTCAATGCGTTAGTCTTGGGAATGAGATGTTGTATCCTTTGTGCCATACAAGCTCACTCATATTCTAACAGAACACAGATGTAATAAATTATTAATAAGCAGGACTTCGTATAAGCTGTTTTGGGTGGGTACTCCAAATACTGCACGGGTGCAGTGCTGATAGTAATTATACTATAGAATTTGCTTTTTTACGACACCACATTAGAAACTTCTAAAATTATCATGGTCCTTTGCTATATTATCCATGTATTATATACACAAACCTACCTCTCCAATTGCTCTATCTATTAAAAAAACCGCATCAAAATCCGTTGCGTAATTTTAATTATCTAAGCATACATAGGGACAAACAGCGGTAAGCGAGTTTGTTTTATACTATGTAATGATAATGATGATAATAAAAAGCGAAATACTACTTACTCATTAATTACGAAATCTTTGAAACTGTAACAACTAAATGCTTGAATTTTGTCTGGCAGGTTCCTTAAGGGGGTAGAACAAGGGATGGAAATTGTGTTTCATAAATTTCGCGTGGGTAAAGCTGGTTCAGCTAGTATTCTATAGTTAAACAACAATACTTAAAGAAAGTATAGACTACTTGGTGGTAGGGCTTTGTGCAAGCTCGCCTGGGTAGGTACCACCCAGTCATTAGATATTCTACCGCTAAACAACAGTAGGTAATAGGTACTGTTGTGTTGTGCCTGTAGTTACACTGGCTCACTCACCCTTCAAACCGGAACACAAAAATACTGAGTACCTACTGTTATTTGGCGGTAGAATATCTGATGAGTGGGTGGTACCTACCCAGGCGAGCACAAAGCCCTACCACCAAGTATAGATATAATTTATTATGGTTTTTGTCGGAGATGTCGGAAGGAGTAACAAAAATCATAAATGAGAATCTGGGACCGGCCGATAGTGTAGTGTGTAGTGTAGTGTTATATATTTTCTATAAATAGAAAATATAACAGCGCGATTTTTGTTATTTACTATGTAAATATTTAATTATTTGACGATCGCTCATGAAGCGAACGTTCCATTCCCAAATTGAGTTATGATCTAAAAATAAAAAAAATACCTAAAGTTCTAATAATACGTTGAAATCTTACATCAATATACTATGAAAATGCGCCGCTAACCTTGGGAACTAAGATGTTGTGTCCCTTGTGCCTGTAGTTACTGGCTCACTCACCCTTCAAACCGGAACACAACAATACCAAGTACCTACCTACTGTAGTTTGGCGGTAGAATATCTCATGAGTGGATGGTATCTACCCAGATGGGCTTACACAATGGCCACAGATCCTGAGGTCTTGGTTTGTGAACCAGATCGTGTTAATATAATGGGGGTTCCCTGAAAGATAGAAGCGTGGCATCATTTGGAATGCATGTAATGCTATTGGTCCTCCGCCTGTCATTTGTCGTCCAATCGAATTATAAGTAAGGTTATAGGCCCACTGTGTGTTCGCTGATGTTAAAATGTCATGTGTGGTCGGTTAGTCTTCTTTGACTAAAACCATGCCCAAAATCGGTCATTGCGTTGATATTGACTAATAAAAAAAAATCTATCTAGTCTAAAAAAAAAGGTAAAGTAGCGTAAATTTCCTACTGCCGGGATAAGGCCTCCGCTCCGCTCCGTGTTGGTGGAATGCGCATGTGGCAGAATTTCAATGAAATTTGTCACATGCAGGTTTTTTCGCGATGTTTTCCTTCACCGCCGAGCATGAGATGAATTATAAACACAAATTAAGCACATAGATGTGGTGTTTGCTTGAATTTGAACTCGCAATCATCGGTTAAGATGCACGCGTTCTAACCACTGGGCCGTCTCAAGAATTGGTCAAATGTTTAAAAAATAAATCAATTGTCGATCACCCCCATGTCATATACTACTATAGTTATTGATAAAACGATTTTTTAATTAATAATACTAACTAGCGACCCGCCCTGGCTTCGCATGGTTGCAATACTATCATCACTACATAGTATAAAACAAAGTCGCTTACCGCTGTCTGTCCTGTTTTTTTAATAGATAGATTGATTCAAGAGAAAGGTGCGTACGTATAATAATAATGTACTTGGTGGTAGGGCTTTGTGCAAGACCGTCTGGGTAGATACCACCCACTCATCAGATATTCTACCGCCAAACAACGCAGGTAAATATAAGCTTGATTAGTATCATTATACTTTATAAATAATATTACCAACCATAATAATATTATAACCACTTTATAAATAATATTATATTACCTTTGTTTGAATTCAAGAAACTAAGCTTTTAAAAAGTTTTTTTTTTAATTATGATAGTAAGACTCAGGTACAGGTAAAATGCATTAAAAGAGGTTTATTATATACTTTTGATAATTATCATAACAATTATTCATTATTCGAAATAAGTTCATTACAATGCTGATTTAAATTAAGAATTATTGTCTATTTATATTGACTTATTGATAATTTGATTGTTTTTTATTATGTATCTGTTATTGCATTGTTATATTAAAAAAACAATCATAATAATAGTATATTAAGAATAAAAATGCCGGAGCTTTATTTAAAAATTAATATGTTTTAAATTTAATATTTAGTGAGAAAGCACTAACTATTCTATCCCAACATCCGTCGGGTTACGAAATTAAATTTATTTCAACTGACACTTAATTTTTTTTATTTTAAGTAATGTTATGTTCTACGTATTTAATATACTTACTGCATTACTTTTTATATCCCTTATTTCTTTTGTTATACCAAAATTCAAAATAAACATAAAGATAAATATTTATTCTTTATAATTTTATAACATAGATTATATTTAATAATTAGATTTTTTTTTAAATTCACGTAAGTTGTCACATATGTTGATTTTTAATACAAATATTTAAATAATAATAATTTATACGCATATGCGGATACAATAATTTTTTATAATAATATATATTTATTTTCTTAATAAATAATAATTAGATGAGGTACCTTATAAGATTCCAGTAAGAGATGCACAAAAACCATGAACACAAAACATTTTTACATTTAAAATAGTTTCCATTTTTAAATAAGTTCAAATCACAAACACTAATTATTAATAAACGTACTCATTATTTTATTTATTATTAACATAATTAATCGATCACAGGCTATAATATAATTAAAAAAAAAAAACACTCAATGATTAATTGAAGGTTTTTTAATAGGTAAAGATCCTTTAAAAAATTAAATTACACTATAAAACACCTTTTAGTCAGTTTATAATCACTGCACACGTTGTAAAATTAAAAAGATAAAAGGTCAATAATTGACCTTTACGTCACGTCCTCACAAAAGTCGCTAGTTGACTGACACGGCAAGTTTCCCGTCCCTCTTCAACCCACGTCCAGAGGGATAAGGGAGGGAACGGGAGGGGGGATAATCCCGAGGTGTTCGCGAGTAGTGATTTTTAACATTATTATATTTAGCTATTCAAAACGTGTCATTTATTTGAGCCATATCTGTTAATTATGTTTATTAATTTTAATAAAATATTCAAATACCTAAATAGGTTTATACCTACTATGTTGGTAGGATTATAGATTCCTTTTAAATAAATGATGATATATTTATGCTTTAAGAACGGGTAGGGGCCGAAATAACAAAAAAACAGATATAATATTATTTTTAAATATAAGTGATTTGTTTAAAATTTATTAATAAAACCATTATATTTAAATTAATTACACGTAACAATCGCTTTTAAAATCAAAGTACTTACATAATATAACAATCTTTAAATAAATGATTTAAACATATGATTGTAACAAATACATATACCTATCACAAAATATAAAGAATTAAACGCTAATTAAAAGAATTAAACGCTAATTATTTATAAAATGGTACACAAAGAAAGGTATTTAAAAATGCAATCCGACAAATAATATTAATAAGTACTTACTTAAATCTACTTAAGTTCTAATTACAAAAAAAAGGAAAAAAATAAAAATAAAATCATCACAATATAAAAAACCACATCAGATTATTCGAATGTACATCATAAAGAACCTTTCTTGAATAATATATCCATTTCGGAATCGACTAAAGTGACTAAACAAAGAACCGGTTTAAAAAAAAATAAAAACGTCATTTGCATTTGACGTTTGCCTCTTCCCGCCTCCACGCGCGCCGAGCGCTCATTGGCCGCTTGTAAGCCAATGAATTTAAGGTACGAATTTATTTAGTTTTTTTTTTTAATTGTATTTTAGTTTTGAAATAATGTTACTTTTATAATAATGTTTTTAAAATATTCGAAGGGGTCACATATTGTTAAGACTGTTTTGTAAATATTTTGTTTTATTAAGACAAACAAGTATTTTCTTGTAACGTTTTAAAGATATTGTGTGGAACTGTTTTATAAAAAAATATTATTATTTTTTTTAATTCCAACTGAATAATCTTTTGACGTACTATTTTTGTTTGTTAATTTTAGTTTCTTAGTTCTATTATTGTATGGAAACTTATTATCAGGCTGTCTTTAAATATCTTTGATTACTTGGTATATTTTTATTTTATCACAAAATATTTTTTATTTAATTTAATTTTACGTTCTTTATTTCAGATGAGAGATGAGTTTAGAATATAAATAATTTATTTTATTTATTTTCACTTTGTATCAGTTTGTGTCTGTCATTTAAACTAATAATTAGTAATATTATTATAATTTGACGACATTCAGCTATATAAACATATTTTACATTAAAATTCTTAACGTTCCCCTCTTTTGTCACTGGAGGCCCTAGGGCAGTTGCCCTGGCCCCCTAAATCCGGATTTTAATACTACTTATAATAATACAATGATACGTTTATAGGGAACTGAAAGACAAAATCACAAATTTTTATTTCATATTGAAGTGTTACTATTATTTATTTATAAACAATCTACCACCGGTTCGGAAACAACCTAGAACCTAAGAAGAACCAGCGAAAGAAACCTAGCAGGAATATATTATACAATAAAAATATATATATTATCATATACTGTTGACTTCCAAGCAGGATATGTTAATTTAAATAATTGTATTTAACTAACATGACATTGTATTTTTTAAATGTTGAAAAAGAGTAATTACTGAGTTTCTTGGCGGTTGTTCTCGGTAGAATATACTTTCCGAACCGGTGGTAGCTTCACTTAATTGTAAAATGACGATTCAAAAGTGCTTATGAAACAAGTTTATTTTTATTATCCGAAACCAGGAGATAGAGGTCTGAAGGCCATGAAATGGTAATTATTAAAGATATAAATCCAAGCGAGCCCGTGTTAAAAAGCTAGTATTAATAGAATCGGAAAGACAACATTATAATTAATGACACCTCGCCTCGTTAGCGCGCGCGCCATTTTGTTACAAATTGAACCAATTTGGCGCGATGTCTTACGAGGGTTGCCAGGATTTTATTTAATGAATATTATTTTAATTATACTGGCAAGGAATAACTAAAATGTTTAGTTTAGTTTTGAAAATAATTGTATGGTCTTATTATGGATAAGTTACATAATTAACAATTATACCGCGTTTTTTGATCATAACTCATAATTGAGTTTAGATAGATAAAGGCCTTATAGATTTACCACGGCAGTAAATATGTATGTATAATTAATTGTTTTAGTAAAATTACGTATGTGTAATGCAACATAGTGTAATAAAATATTTCAGTCTTCAAACTCTTTTCAACGCAGCTTGAGTGCTTTTCAAATAATACAAAAAAAAATACGCCAAAATTATTTACATTAAAGACAGTACACATAAAATTATAAAAATAGTTCATGTACTAATAATAATGGCTTTATATGAGGGCTTATGGTACCCACCAAAAAGGTCTTTTTTTCTTTAAAAAATATCAAAAGATACATTATATTTTACCCGTGCCCGACAACCCTATTTCAACTTTCACGCCTATATAAAAACTTTTTATACGAAACGACAACGAAACAGATTATACTAAATCATTCAAATACTGGATGTTAAGCCGGCTTCGCTCATAAAATAATTAAAACTAAACAAATATAAATATACCGTATAGTAAGACACCACCGTATAGTGCGACACAACTCAGATATACCATCGGCAAAATTCGTAAAACCGATCACATCCGAATTAAGTACGCCATCAAAAATTATCAATATTTATCTTTTATGCGAATATGATCTTTATTTATTCGTATCCACTTTAATTTGACTTCCAAAATTCCGATATCAATTTCTTCGACGTTCAAAATTATATTTTCACAAATCCATAGCGATTATACATTTTTACGACATTAAAGATGCTCCGTAGATATGCAGAAAATAAAAGAAGATTCCTGGTCATTTATAGAGAACTAATGTATATGTTGTTGTTATACAGCTGAGTTATTAGCAAATCGCATGAAATATAAAAAGCTTTGTTTACCTTTATTCCTACTTCCATTGGATACTATATATAGTTTTGCCTTATCGTATCGTGGACGTCGCGTACGACGCGAAGAGATGAAAATATAAATTTAAAACATCTTATAAAAGATCGCTATACATATTACTAATTATAGACTGCTACTTCACTCGTCTTTTAAAGACTGGTCAGCTTAAAACCATATCTTCCTTGAATATTACACTTGCTTCATATTATGACGACTTTCATAGTCGAGTCGTGTGTACACCGGTTTTCATGGGTACACCACTCCGAGGTCCCGGGTTCGTTCGGCCGAGTCGATGTAGATTATCATTAGTTTTCTATGTTGTCTTGGGTCTGGGTGTTTGTACCGTTACTTCTGACTTTCCATAACACAAGTGTTTCAGCTACTTACATTGGGATCAGAGTAACGTATGTGATGTTGTCTCATATTTATTATTTATTTAACCTTTTGACTAAATGCATATATGTAGGCATATAAGATTCTATTCTTTTTATTAGGACGACTCGGTTAATGAAACAAAAATGAGTTTCTCTGTAAGAGAAGATTTATTGGTTAGTTCTACATACATAACATTAATAAAAATAAAATTTATTATAGATTGTATTGCTTTTCAAAATATAATATTTTCGCACCTGTAAGAGAAACGACAAAAGGTTATTTTAATATAACAAACATACAATCTAGTCTATATTAATATTATAAATGTGGAAGTATCACACTCACGACCAAACCGCTGAACTGATTTTGATGAAATTTGGTATGAAGCAAACTTGAACCCCTATGACATCCAACACCCAAAAACATGAGCTAAGGCGGGCGCGACTATTAGTTTTGTTATATGCATAAATTTAAATTGTTTTTATTTTTTAATTTCTTAGTAAAATATATCGTACTTACTATATTATTTTTGCAAAGCAAAGCAAAGCAACAGCCTGTAAATTTCCCACTGCTGGGCTAATGGCCTCCTCTCCCATTAAGGAGAGGGCTTGGAAAATATTCCAATACGCTGTTCCAATGCGGGTTGGTGGAATACACATGTGGCAGAATTTCTATGAAATTAAACACATGCAGGTTTCCTCACGATGTCTTCCTTCACAGCCGAGCACGAGATGAATTATAAAGACAAATTAAGCACATGAATCAGCGGTGCTTGCCTGGGTTTGAACCCGCAATCATCGGTTAAGATGCACGTGTTCTAACCACTGGGCCATCACGGCTTTATTATTTTTGCATGCAGTTAAAAACGATTTCGAATTATATACCTGCGTATATAATTACAAGCATTTTTTCATACAGTGTCTTGTTAGATTCCGGTCTATTTACATTTCTAAGTAGAATTAAAATATATACTAGAAACATCAAAGGATGCTGTTGTTAGTGAAGAAAGTGCTTGGCGCTAATGAGCATAGTTTTTGGCGCCAAAAACTATACGCTACATCGTGAACAGGTATTATACCACCCTTTCCGTTGATACAAAGTACAAACTACAAAATGGCGGATTTTTATTTTCTTCAATTTATATATCTAATTTGAACTATTTAATACAAAAAATAGTTTAACTTAAGAAAGGATTAAAATTTTACTTCTTATATTACTTTATTACAATTTAAGAAGCAGTTGTTTGTATTATGTAATGATCATTATCACTACACAGTATAAAACAAAGTCGCTTACCGCTGTCTGTCCCTATGTATGTTTAGATCTTTGAAATTACGCAACAGATTTTGATGCGGTTTTTTTAAATACATAGAGTGATTCGGGGGTATGTTTGTGTATATAATACATGGATATACTACATAGATAGTAATGAAACACTGATAATTTTAGTTTGTAATGTGATGTCGTAAATAAACAAATTCTGTAGTAGATTTAGTATCAGTATTGCACCCGTGCGAAGCCGGGGCGGGTTGCTAGTATCTAATAAATTCCATACCTGCAATAATAAAAGATTACGAGACAAATGTCCGCTTTACTTGCGTTTCATGATATATCAAACCTCGTTAGGTAGCCTACATGTTTTGGATGACAATCTACCTCATATGTGTTCAATCCGCATTGGAGCGCGTTAAGCGTTAAAGAGTGTCAGAAATGAGCCTCAAATACTCTCAGAAGAAGACTTTAGCCCAGCGATGTGATAGTTTATGAATAAAAAGCAGATCTGATATCGTTTTTGAAACTGGGTCAATATGGTGATGTAAATTTATATAGAGATTCGCCTTTTTGTATGTATGTATATGTAATGTTTGAAATGTAGAAATCGGTCTTTAGGTCTTGTTTATTTTCCACATCACATAAGAAACTATATTGTCCATGTATTATATACAAAAATCTTTCTCTCCAATCACTCTATCTGTTAAAAAAACCGCATCAAAATCCGTTGCGTAATTTCAAAGATCTAAACATACATAGTCGAGATGGCCCAGTGGTGTTAATGTGCTTAATTTGTGTTTATACCTAATTCATCTCGTGCTCAGAGGTGAAGGAAAACATCGTGAGGAAACCCGCATTTCCTCTGTTTGCAAGACTTTGTTTTATACTGTGTAATGATGATTAATTGTAATTTTGAGTCAATTAATACTTGAAAACACACACCAGGATAATATTTTCCGTCCGATTTCCCGCACGTGTCTCTCAATGGTCCCTCGATTACGTCCCCTCGGAGCCCTCGACAGCGCGTATGCTCACAAAACTGCTGTACAATACATACGTCGACAAATTTCTCGGTTAATTGATTTGAATTAGACCAATGATATTCTAATAAACAGATATGTTATATCCATACTAAACAACAGAAAACAGTGTGCCGCGCCGGGGACCGTTTATTTTACATTTCGTTAAAAGTAAAAAGGATAGCTTGATAAAAACAATAAGTAAAAGGGATAACTACATGTTTTAATTACGCAAAACGTATTAATACGTAATTATGATGTATTATAACGTATTACTACGAAAAACGACTAAAGGCAAACGTCCCAATTAGGACGTTTTCTAGTCTTGACTTTTTGCGCGTTAATAACATATCTGTTTACTACAACATTATTGGTATTATACGAAATATTATCAAGTCGTGGATTTTGTTATTTTCTTCCCGTTCCACACACAAACCTATATAACCACATACGCTACTTTTTTAAAAACGCGAACAGAGCCGCAGGTGACTGCTAGTTTTTTATATAGTCAGTCATAACTATATGGAGAACATATTTAAAGGCGTTCTCGTTATAACAAGGTATAGTCACATGTCCCGTGGGGGGCCTGGTAATTGGGGGCACGTGCTCGTAACGATCAGTGACTCGGGGCCCGGAGACGCGCCGCTGCGCTGCGAACGCTCACACATATGCCTCAATTAGGAAATCACTAATAAAATTCCACAGTCATTTTTAACTTTGCCGTTTGATTACGCATATATAATAAGATACGCGAAAATATAATCAATTTACCATTAACAAAATTTAAAAAGATTTTTAAAACTTAATAAATAAATAAATCATATTGTTCATTAAAAGAGTACTTTTTAGAAAGAAACGCCTGTAGTTAGGCTTGAGTTCAATCATAGGACACTTACTGTAAATAACAGCATTGTAAATCTATTTATTTGAAAAGAGCAACTATGCGAGTTTCTTGCCGTTTCTTCTCGCTGGGAGCTTTCAGAAACGGTGGTAGTATTTAATTATTGACGATTCAAAAACGCTTCATTGTGAAGTTTACTTGAATAAAATTGATTTGATTTGATAAATTTAAGTCATTTGCAAAAAATAATGCAAAAAAATCTTTGCAAAAAGAGTCGAGATGGCCCAGTGGTTAGAACGCGTGCATCTTAACCGAAGATTGCGGGTTCAAACCCAGGTAAGCACCGCTGTTTCATGTGCTTAATTTGTCTTTATAATTCATCTTGTGCTCAGCGGTGAAGGAAAACATCGTGAGGAAACCTGCATGTGACAAATTTCATATAAATTCTGCCACATGTGCATTCCACCAACCCGCATTGGAACTGCGTGGTGGAATTTGTTCCAAACCTTCTCCTCAAAGGGAGAGGAGGCCTTTAGCCCAGCAGTGGGAATTTACAGGCTGTTGTTGTTGTTGCAAAAAATACATTGGTGAAGAAGACATTATTCAATACAATATTATACATACAATGAAAAAGCGTGGAATTAATACTTGTTGACTTCCAGGCAGGATATATTACATACATATAAAATTGTAATTAACTAACATTATTCGAGGCAAGCACCAACGATTGTTCATGTGCTTAATTTAAGTTTATAATTCATCTCTTTTTCGGCGGTGAAGGAATACATCGTGAGGAAACCTGTATGGAAAACTTACAGGCTGTTGTACGTGTGTAAGTCTGAGCAGTTTCAAAACAATACGATTGCATGATAATGCTTGAATTCCTGTTAAATAAACAAATATAACTTGTGTTACTGATGGTAGCTATTTTTACAGCCTTTCTATACTGACGAAATGATTTCACCTCACATTGAACGAAAATCGTAACCGCCATGAAATACCCGGCACTTATGACGTTATGGTCAATAGAAGTGAGAATACAAAACATTTTCCAATAGAACACATACATGGGCGGAGCTATCTCTTGTAGACATTCAACGCACACAGATACAATTAAGGATGTCTATTAGTATTGAAGCATTTTTTTTTTAAATATCGATTTATTTATTTTAATTTATACTTTAATTAAAAATTAATATTCTACTTTTGTACATCACTATAAAATAATAAAATTAATGGTAATTTATATAGAAAATAATTCTTTCAATAGCAATCAATTTATTATTTTATTCTTATTTAATGTAAGGCAAGAATTCGAAGCTCGTGTATACCAAAAAGTTGTTAGGCTTTATGATCTTCTTCCATGGTCTAGATACAACGCTATATAAAAGTTTCGAAACACAGGATTAAAAAATGTAGATTGTTTCTTTGTGAATAAAGTATACGTCAAAAGATGGCGCTAAAATAGACACAAGATAAACATCGATGTCTGAAAGGCTTTATTTGCAAAATTTAGATTTTAAATATTTGTTCCACTTTTTAATACGATTTTTTTAATCCAGGTTTCTGGAAATAAATATAATAATCATTAATTCCCGTTTTTTGCTGTTATAATAATTATAAAAAATAGGGCCTTTATCAAAACTTAAAGTTAAGTAGTTTGAATATTAGAAAGTTAATTATTAAATAGTTCTGTGTTGCACCACAAGAGGTCGTCAGTAAATACAGCTATTCATCGCTAGATGTCGCTTTACTGTAGTGCATATAATTATTGCTAGGTGGCGTACCTTTCATATAGTATGATATGATTTACTACAAAAATCTAAATATATGCTAAAGAATAATAAGCAATTTACAAATTAAAAAAATAAAAGTAAACAACACTTATTTGTATTTAAGTACTGTAAAAATATTTTGTAATGCACGCTTTTTTCTCAAATTGCACCAACAACTAATTTTGTATAAACCTTTAATTAAAAAAAGGTAAACAATGAATGTACAAAATATAAAAATATATAATTATTTAATATTTATGAAAGTTTGCATCCATGGAAAAACTCAAAATTCAATTCAACTCAAAATTAATATTTAAAAAATAGTAAAAACCTATATAATTGAATAATATTTCAATATCATCATCAGGCCATTTTTGTCCACTGCTGGACATAGGCCTCTCCAAGCGCACGCCACTGTGGTCTTTCTCCGGCTACTCGCATCCAGCTCCTGCCCGCCGCCTTGCGTATATCGTCACTCCACCGTGCCTGAGGACGTCCTACACTACGTCTGTTTGAATAATATTTGGATTGTGTCAATTGTAAAACAATAACTTATTTTTAATTATTTCTTCTAATAAGTGTGTTATTTAATTATGGCTAACATAAAGAGTCTGGCGTAACGCTGATTTTTGAATTAGGATAATGTATCCCGCACTAGAGGGCCTTCGGTGCTCCTCTAGGCGCGGCGCCGGTATGTACACTCAGCAATATGGGTAAAGCCGCCTCTGGTGACCACTTCCAATCATGTGGCCTATATATCCATCCAACCTACCAATGACATTAAAGTAAAATCTCATAGAACTCTACTGCTGATTGATATATTCGCCGTATATTCTGGTTAGAAATAAAAATTCTAAATTTAATATGTATAAATTTAATTTTTATTCTTATAATAACTTAATTCTATAGTGATATAGCATTTGTCATACTTTTTATCAGATTACTTCAGACTTATTCTTTGATACAGGTGGCTATTTTTCTTAATCATAAATTAAAATCCTAGTGTTTCAACCACTGGGCAGTCTCAAAAATAAAATTGATATTTATCTAATTTAAACCTAAAAAATCAAAACTAAATCTTTAAGTGGACATATTTCCTATCTGTCAGTTTCAGTGATAATAATTCATCACTAATAGAATGAACTGGGAATGAGATGCTTTGGCTGTGTGTTATATACTTGTGCATCAATTTCATAGTACTTTTAAAAATATATTAACATTAACTTGTGTTAATCAATCTCTTCTGTACCAATCAATCTACCGACTGTCCTGTCTGAGAATAGAATTGTTTACTATAGTAAAGATACCACTATGGTAGAGATAAAAAGACTAGTGAGCTGATCTTACTTTGTGCGTGTGGAAAGAATTTGTTAACGTAATGCTATAAATATAGTTTTTAGTATACAGCACTCACAAATAATGTAGCTTTTTATCATTAAAAATAGAATCATTAGTACTAAATATTGACCCCAACATTCAAACAAACATATTTTCCCCATACATAATATTAGTTAAGATATCAGAACTATCATTAGTATGTAATAAAAAGAATGACAATTGTTACAATTTATCATAGAAACTAAAAAGCGAGTTTCTTCATTAACAAGTACATGTGCTGATCCACTTCGAACCCGTGCAAGTTGTTTGCATCTCCTTGCAACCTCATCAGCAGTCCACCAAAGGAAACATACGCAGATAACCTTGACGCTGGCTCCATAGCTACTTCATCACCATCTATCCTGAAATAGAGAGTGTTTGTTTTGTAATAATTTAATTTACTTGTTGGTAAGTCGTATTGTGATCAAGTATGGTTAGTTACTATGATATTTAAGTCTATACAATGCTTAATATTGTGGGTTTCTGGTTTAAAGTGTAGGAGAGGCAGTTATCACAGGCTAAAACAAAAAACATCTTAGTTCTGAAGGTTGGTGACCCATTGGTGATATAAGGAATGATTAATATAACTCCAGTTTCAATGTCTATAAGTAGAGTAGAGTACAGTAATGTCGAGCCAATTACTATCATTCATCTGTTTTTTTTTTTTTAAATAATAATAATATCTATAATTATTTTGTACAAGTACTATAAGTGAGGCAATTTCATGATATATAAATCAAAGTATACATTTGTCTAAAAAAAAGAATAGAAAGTTAAAAACTTCTATCGGTGAAATAATAAACTTAACAATAAAGCATTTTTGAACTACGAATATTTTAACTCTAATCTCCATTCTACAAAACTGACTTGTAAGGAAATCTGCTTGAAAATATACCACTTGTATATGTTTGTGTGTATCGTAATAAACCTAACTCACTTCATAGGGGATATGTTATGCCAATGAATTGTTTATATGCCAATTATTTAAATGGAGTAAAAAGTTACAATGTACAAATATGCATTGGATGCAAGAATGCAATAATTTCGACTAGATGGTCCTTATAGAGTAGCTACTAACCTATAAACCTTTCCGTACATAACATATTCGAAACTGTCCGCTCTGTTACCCTCTGTTTCTAGAGGATTCCATTCACCGCCATCGGGATACCCGTTCTCTCTGAGTGTCGTCGCCAGCACCAATCTGAACTTGTCACCTAACTCCATTGGATATATCCAAGAATTTATATCTAAGATGAGGTCCATTTTAAATGACTCTGATTCACAGTGCAGTCGACTCACACGATCGAACTTTTTGCCTTCAGGGTCCATGTCTTTAACGTTAAAAATATCTTCGAAAAGAACTCCCGCCATTTTGATTAAAGGTTATAACATTAATATTGAAAATTTGAAAATAAACAAGTATTTAAAAAAAATAAGCACGCCGCCTGTGGCTGTGGCTTCAATTCTTACTTGACAAGTTGACAGTTGACAGAAAGACATTTGATTTTGATAAAGTGACGCTCGATAAAGACTGTCAAGTATAAGTTGGCGTTCCTGTGGCAGCACCTGCTACACCATTTGTCTTACCACTTTTTTGTTTATTTTACCAATATCTCCCTAGAAAATAATTCTCTACGTCTCATTTTTAATAGATTTTGGGTAAGTTTTCTTAATAAGGGTAATTAAAACAAATAAGATATAAATGAACAAAAAAAATTAGTACATGTTTTTGCCACACGCCAACTTACACTTGACGTGCTATAAAAAACGCGTGCTTAAAAATGAACTTAAATTTGCTCTTTCTTCACGCTGTGATATTTAAAGATGTACAAATATTTGTTTATTTATCGATGTGTATATATATTTCTTACAAATCATTAACAAATAAATAAAAAGGCTTAGGTTTAGTTTTATCAATTCTTTTTTTAATAATTACAATCCAGTCTTCCGAAATAATTACTGTTTTATTTTCTTTAGTAAATAAAATTAGATTTATAATAAAAATAAATATTTTCGGACGAATTTAAAAACTTTGTCCTAATTTTACTCTGTGGTATAAACATACCGCATCTGTCACTTGTCACACGGCGCCCCATGAAGCTAACCTCATGTGCTGCACGTGTTGAATAACAATATATACCCCTATCCACAAAGTAGGACTGGTGAACAATTTCGTTCACTTTTCATGAATTAAATACATTCAGTTTACAATTTGATATATATCATCTGCAAAGATGACTGATGTATTGCAATCCGGCACGGAGGTGTTTTCGGAAAAGAAGAAGAAGAAAAACAAGGAAGGAAAGGAAACAGTTACTCTGGGTGCATATCAAAAGTTAGGAGACTTCAAAATCGAACCATCGGAGAGTGTAACCAAGCTCGATACAGCGTACTGGCCTCTGTTATTGAAGAATTTCGATCGCCTCAACGTCCGAACTAACCACTACACGCCGCTGTCCTTCGGTAGTTCGCCTCTAAAACGCTCGATAGCCGAATACGTGAAGTCGGGATTCATAAATGTAGACAAACCCAGCAACCCTAGTTCCCACGAAGTCGTATCGTGGATAAAAAGGATATTGAAAGTGGAAAAAACCGGCCACTCGGGAACACTCGATCCGAAGGTAACAGGTTGTCTGATCGTGTGCATAGACAGAGCCACGAGATTAGTGAAGTCCCAGCAGAACGCTGGTAAGGAGTACGTGGCCGTGTTCAATTTACACTCGGCTGTAGAGAGCTTGAAGAAAGTCACTCAAGGTCTCGAGAAGCTCAGGGGAGCACTATTCCAGCGTCCTCCTTTAATATCAGCTGTGAAGCGTCAACTCCGTGTGCGTACAGTGTACGACAGTAAACTACTAGATTATGACCAAGAACGTAACATTGGTGTATTCTGGGTCAGCTGTGAGGCAGGTTCCTATATACGTACGATGTGTGTACATCTGGGTCTCATGTTGGGTGTCGGTGGTCAAATGATTGAGCTCAGGAGAGTGAGATCTGGTATCCAAGGTGAGAAGGAAGGCATGGTGAGCATGCATGATATATTAGACGCACAATGGGCCTACGAAAACCATAAAGATGAAACTTACTTGAGAAGGGTCATTAAACCTCTGGAAGGTTTATTGGTGGCCCATAAGAGAATCTTCATTAAGGACAGTGCAGTTAATGCTGTATGTTACGGTGCTAAAGTCCTCCTACCTGGTATTTTGAGATACGAGGATGGCATCGAAGTAGATCAAGAAATAGTTATTGTGACGACAAAAGGAGAAGCCGTTGCATTAGCCATCGCTCTCATGACAACGTCAACAATGGCGTCATGTGATCATGGCGTAGCAGCTAAGTTAAAAAGGGTCATCATGGAACGAGACACGTATCCCAGAAAATGGGGCTTAGGACCTAAAGCATCCCAAAAGAAAATATTAATACAGCAAGGTAAACTAGACAAATATGGTAAACCAAATGAAAACACACCCTCGGAATGGTTAAATAGTTATGTAGATTACAAAGCAAAGAAAGATGGTGAAAATGGAGATGTTGACGCTGATGCCAGTAGGAAGAGAACAGCAAGTGCCTCAAATGCTGAGGATCCTAATAATTCTATTGAAGTAAAGTCAGAGAAAAAGAAGAAGAAGAAAAAGCGTGACACTGAAGCTATGGAGGGTACAGAAGCAACAGAAGCAGACACCACAGTGGATGCTGATCAAACGACAGAAGCGGCTGATGACTCAGTAAGAAAAGAAAAGAAGAAAAAGAAGAAGAAGGACAAAGATCTCGAGAGAGAAGAGGAATAAATAAACATTTGCAGCTGTATATTTTTAACAGAAGGGAAATATATTGTTGTAAAATGATAGTCTTAATAACATTCATGAAAATAATTTTAAGGCTGTATAAGTTCTAATCTTGGTCAAAAAATATTATAAAATTTTAAGAAATTGTCAGATTTCATAAAAAAAACTCTTCAAAATAAACTTGAAAAACATAAATGTTAGTAAGAATTTAGACTCAGTGATAACAAGTTTTGTATTATTCAACTCAACACGACAGTTTCATTGAAACAATATTTTTTAAATGAAAACTAATGTAAGTAAAATATAGGCTTAAGCAATGAAATAAAAAACTTTATTTTTAATAAAAATAAACTTTAATATGTTTTACGGGTTATATTTGGTTGCATTTAGTAGTCCATATTAAAACTACGAAGTTTTTTGCAGATTTAGACACATCCATTTTCCGTTTGACTAAGCTTAGCCATTAATAACTGAAAAAAAAAAATTTTTAGGTTATGTCGCACATTCTGAGAAATATCCTAATATCAGTGTAAGAAGTAAGAAAGTTTTTAGTTTAAGAATAAAAGCGTGAGATAACTATGATATATCTAGTTAGTTTAAATAGATTTTGTACAAAGATTGTGAAAACGTCAAAAATATTACTCAGGTGTTTATTTTTAATAACGCAAAAAACATTGGCACGTGTGCTATTCCGAATGTTTAAATAATTAAAAATAGCATCATATTGTGATTGGTTAATTCTTTGTACAAATTTTATTTTAAGTTAACTGTAGTTAAGGTTTTATTATTGAAACTATGTTGTTTATCAACATTAAAATATAAAGTTATATATGTGATTTTTTTTCGTAATTTATTTACATGGTAGAGATGACAAGAAGAATGCAATTATCAGACACACTACCTATTTCTCGTTAATGGTGAAATAGTAAAAAAGTGACACAAAAGGTTTGCCTTGAGTAAATGTTATTTAAAAATATTCATTTAAGTTAATTATAAATGCCAATAAATTAAACTAATTTTAGGTAATGTCCTTAGCTATTTTAGCGTCTTTAAAAACAATTTGTGGAAACTATTTAAAACATGTCAGTAGACAGTTGTGCGTAACTTTGCTTAAAGAAACCAATTTTAAAATGAGAGTAAATCCTTTGCTCGATAATTCTAATAATTCAACGTTAGTTATAATAATACAAAATATGGTGCTCACATAAATAAAAAAAAAACGTTGCAATATTCCACTACTCCTCGAGAGATGGCGTTGTATGATACTAAAACCTGGATCATTAAATATTTCTGTGGTTTAAATTTGAAATCTATAATATTAATAATCTCCGCCTGATTGCAAGTATTAATCTTGGTTATTTATAAATGAGAGCATTAATGAATTTTTTTTTTTTTGTAATGTCAGAAGTATTAATGATGACACTGACGTTTACATCAAGTTCAAGAACGCATCAACAAAAGTTGTTTTGGTGTGACATAAATTAAATATAAAACTATTTAACATTTATTAAAAATTGTAATTAGTTTCCTAGCTGCGATGTCTTATGACCTAGAGCTGCTCAATTCAGATGTATATAGCTACGATTACTTCCAACAAGACGACGTATGTAGACTTTGTTTTAGTCGTAACGCTTTCACGGAAATTATAGAATTATCTTCAGAAAATAACTTCAAGACGATAAAAACAGATTTAGTTGAAAAGATTATAGACTGTTTAAACATAGACCTATCTCATTGCATCCATCCAAACAAGGCTTGCGAGGAATGTTGTAAACAAATAAACAAATTTCACTATTTCAAAAAGTTCTGCCAAGAAACCGATAGAAAGTTGCGTGAAATTTTAAACAATAATAAATCAGATAAGTGCGAAAATATTAAACTAGAAAAGGATAACGAAGAAATCGAAAATGGTTCCCTACACGATTTGTATGATGATCTTAATACAGACGATTGTGAAAGTAAGCATTCGAATAAATCGAAAATTAAAGTGTGGAAATATAAACCGAAACGCACCCCGACATACTGTAACATGTGCATGATAGACTGTGAAAACGCTGACGAATTCAAAAGTCATAATTTCAAGTACCACGGTATAGACAATGATGGCTCATACAAATGTTTCGGTTGTGAGAAGAAATTCAAAAATAGAAAGTCGAGGTCCTCTCACGAAATACACTTCTGCAAAGGACTTAAAGATGGCTACAAGTGTAATACATGTAACAGATATTTACCGAAACGAGGCATGTATGAGGCACATATGCGTGACCATAGAGAGAACGTCCCAATACAGCTGCCGGAGGAAATATTTTACTGTCAGAAATGTGACAAATTATTCAAGACGATGGAGAATTTGAAAGGACACATAGAGATAGAACATGATACAGATAAAAAGAAATATGTTTGTGAGGTAAGAGAAGTTATAGCAAGTTTTGCATAAGCATATACTGATGATGATATCCTTGTGATAATATGTTCAAGTATGTGTAAATCTGACACAGTTTTGGTCACCAGTCTCAATAGATGTCAAACACAAATTAAGGTGCACTATCATAATCCAATGGGTCAGCGATTCTGATAAAATCTGAAATAGTTCTATTACAAATACAATATCTTTCTGTAACAAGGGGGCACAGACATTTCCAACTTCTAAACTCTAGATAGCTACTAAACTTTATAGTTGCATTAACATAAACAAATGTAGAGCATGACTTTTGTAAATATTCAAAAAAATAAATCACTTTAACTAAAGTACTCAGATATTGAAAATAATTTAAATAAGGTGCCATATAGACTACCTATAGAAATGAAACTCGAAACTATATTTGTGGATATTATTAACATCAGTTATTATCAACACTAAACAATGATTACATACATTTTTACATAGTTTATTAACTAATCAAAACAAATAAACATATGATAGGCTGTACAAGCTCAAACAGTATATGTTTATGTTATTTATTATGTTTCTATATATATTAGAATAATCAGTTATTTATTTACAATAATAATGACAAATCTCCATCTTGATAGCATTTTCTAAATAGTGTGTTTGATTAGCAGGCCTTTAATTGGCTCATGTTTATAAATGAATTTATATTTAAAATAAATATTTTTAGTAGCATTGGTAACAATCCCAACAGGTTAATTAAAAAAGGTACCAGTGTAAATGAAATTACTTTTCTCTGTATGATGGATTTTAAAAAAAAATCTGTTGTATATCTATTTAATTGTAGGAAACTCAATATTTTGTTATAATGATTATTATAAAAAAAATATGCCAGCTAGACTCAGCTTGGGTCACTTGGGATAAAAGGAATGTTTGAATATACAATGGATTAATAATTACACTAATTTAATGTTGAAATTGTACCTAATACATACATCAACCGATTTTATCACTTTTACGAAAGGAAATTTCTGCTGAATTTCTTTCCTGACTTTTTGTTTTTTTTAACCTAAGTATCGTTTTTTTAAAACTGCAAAATTAAAAAGAAAAACTTTAAAATGTTTTAAATTTCTAACAGTTTTTTAACAAGATTTATTATATCTTTCCAATTAAAATCTTATCAATTTCAGAGCTGTGGTCGAGTGTTCAACAGGAAAGATTATCTGAACAAGCACAAACTTACACACACAGGGGAGAAGCTGCATGTTTGCCCACACTGCGGTTTCCGCGCGAGGCAGCGTTCTTCCCTTACTGTTCACATCCGGTGAGCATGGTTACTGGACTCTGATTATTGATTAATAGATTCCCAGTGAGTCTTAAAATAATTGATGTGGGGCATATTACCAGTAAAGAAGTATAATCTTTCACTCTCAGAATTTGTTCATATGGCAACAAAAATAATTTACACAGATAAATAAGAGTTTTATTAATTTAATATTAATTTGTTTCCAGAAAACACACGGGCGAACGTCCCTACAGGTGCAATGTGTGTCCGCAGCGCTGTGTCTCCAGCTCAAACTTGAGAGCCCACCAGAAAAGGCATTTGGGGCTCAAAGTTCATGAGGTATACAAACATACATACCATTTAAACGTCACACTTGACTGTATATTTGCTTAATCAGTATCATTTTCTTTATGTTGAATATCATACACATTAAAAAGCTCAATATTGATTTGCTTAATTTGTGTTTACAATTCATATCGTGCTCGGCGATGAAGGAAAACATCGTGAGGAAACCTGCATGTGTCTGATTTCATAGAAATTTTGCCACATGTTTATTCAACCGGGTTGGTTGAATAATTGGCATTGCAAAAGTGCCACGGAATATGTTCCAAACATTCAACTCAAAGGAAGAGGAGGTTTTAGTCCAGCGGTGGGAAATTACAGGCTGTTGTTGTTTTAAGTATATGAATTTATGTTTGAGAATAATATAATTGCTTCCAGTGTAATATATGCAACAAGAAATTCGGCTACAAGGTGAGCCTGCACGAGCACATGGCGACGCATGCGCCGGCGCAGGCGCACGCGTGCGCGCAGTGCGGCGCCGCCTACGCGCATGCGCGCGGTTTGCGCAGACACGTGCGCGCCAAACACGCCGCCGACACCTAGCCTATACGTTACATAAATACTATACACACTGATATGTTGGCGTTTTATTTGTTTAGTTAACCTAACTGTTCCCGCCCTGGTGGTTTCTCGTGTCCACATAAAAATAAACATATGATAGGCTGTACAAGCTCAAACAATATATGTTTATGTTATTTATTATGTTTCTATATATATTAGAATAATCAGTTATTTATTTACAATAATAATGACAAATCTCCGTCTTGATAGCATTTTCTAAATAGTGAGTTTGATTAGTACACCTTTAATTGGCTCATGTTTATAAATAAAGCCGGTTAGTTAGGTTTCTGTTTGCGTGTCTGGTTAGAATAAACAATGTCTGGTTTTATTTTTTCATTTTATTTAATTTTCCGCAACTAGGATGCATTTGATTTTATTTATATTTCATTAGAAATTAACAGGATTAATGGTGCAGAAAAGCTTGAGTTTTCAAACATTTTTTTTAATCTTACTTATATATGCCAATAGACTGGCAAGAAATATAAATCATCCCATACATCACAAGACAATCATTACAAAACAATGACTTTGTTTTTCGTGACTGTCATAAATTTACAATCTACTTATTTAATAGTGATTATAATTTTATATATTCACGTTTAACTAGTAATATAAATTTTAGTCTAAAATAAATTAAAACCACCAATTAATCTTCTTTTACCAGAATTAATTGAATCTTGCACAAAAGTCAAAACATTTTAGTGATCAATATGTTTTTTCTTGGTCCAATATTATAGATATTAAAAAAAAATTGTATTGTCACTTTAATTTGTTAAATTAATTGCTTTAATATACTAATGTTTTTTATGTCGTATTATTAACGATTCCAAACTATTAATTTATTTTTATCGAATAATTTATTAACCTGAATAAACTTTATTTATACTATGCTTCGATCTTAGCTAAAGATTAACGTAAAACGTCTGTGATGTCAAATATTTTATGACAAACATGATTCAAATTCCACCGAGCACGGAGGAAATAGGCTATTTGATTGACTTTAAAGTCCATTTCATATTATTTAGTGGAGGATGAGTTGCCCAGGAAAAGTTGTTTTTTAATTCTGATAAAAATATCGAATTAAATATTCAATATTTAAATTTTCGCGCGAAAACGGATCTATATTTCGTTTGACGTCACTTCTGTCTCACTGGCCCACTAATCATACTTGTCCTCAATGGCTTTCAACTTATGCATTTTTCTCGACATTTGAGATACTTTTTTGGAAAAACTCTTTTGAAAAAAAAAAAACGAAAAACGGACTATCGATACTCCGAAAAAAACGTTGTCGTATGTTTTGTGCCAACGTGTTCATCTACTTCAACAAAGTTTTCAAAAAAAATGGTTTTTGACTTGTTGTGAATGGTTCAATTTAAATTGACATTTTGAAATCGCATTCTTTGCTAATTAAATTTAAATATAAATTTTACTGCATTTCTTACAATGTTTTAGATTTTTAATATACTTTTGGTCTATCCTATATGGAGTTATTTAAAATAAACACAAAAAAAAATATTGTATCTTCCCTATTGACACTTTATTTTTTTGCAATGTCGAATAGCTTATAAGAGCTTGTTGGTGGGAAAGTACTGTCAATAATAAGGTGGGTAAATAATGCAATCAATTCAATTTCTAATATTTTATTTCTGCTTGATTTAGATTGTCTTTAGAGGAAACTCGAATACCTACAAAAGTACTAAGAACAGATTCCTATAAGAAATAAAACCTCAACCTTATTTCAAAACACGTTGAAGATACAAAAAAAATAACGACAGATTAAAATTTACATTTCAAATATATTTAAAAAATTAAATAATTATGTACTTATTAATAAACATTTAATTATTCTTAAAATACACAATCACATATATACTACACAAATATTGTCAAATACAGGAACTTCGCGCAGTAAGAACTAACCTTATACTAATTCATTTTTAAAATTAAATCGGACGACATATTTGTTTTAAATTCGTGACTTCTATTGAACTCAAGTTGAATAAACTACTTATTCTATTTAATAGATATGTGACGACTTGAAAAGAAAGTTTTAATTTGTTTTTACTTTAAATTTTAAAACATTTGCCAAACATGTTTTCGTTTATTCTAAGCTCTACAGTAATCTACTAAACTTAATTAAAACTGGCAATCTAAGTACTACTAACGCCATCTAGTATTGAGTAGAATTATTAATTCAAAACTACCGATTTTAACGAGAAATTTTAAAAAGTTAGTAACATCAATTTCTACTGCTATTTGAATATTAAATTGATTATCATATTAAATATTTAACAAATACTTCAAAGTTGTTAAACTTATGAATTTCGCTGCGCCATCTTTATTTAACTAAAAAAATGTGTTTAAAAAAGAAATGTTGGTTTATTTATTGACGATAAAATGAAAAAATGAATGAACTTAATTAGATTAGTATAATTTAATCGTGTACAATTATTGTAGATAATAAATAAATCATCCATTCTATATAATCTGTTACTTACATTATATACAGTGTGTATAATAATTTAGAATATATTTTAATCTAGAAACCAATGGCAGTGGCAATCAGAAATAACCATAGGATACAAATAAAATTATTCAAAAATAAACTACTGGTTTGTTTGCAACTTAATTGTAATCTCAAAAGCAGCCATTGATAGTAAAGATTTGAATATAATTTCGTTGTATATCTTTTAAATATAGATACTGTCAGGAAATCAAAAAAAAAATAAAAAAGTTTGGAAGACCACAGCATAACACTTATGTATTTCAGTAGATAAATAATTTAAAACTATTTTTTGCGACTTTCAAGTACTAGGTAACGTGAGGAAGATATTATGGCAGAAAATAATATTTACATTGTTTAATTTTTATATAAATTAATTGTTTTAACGTTAAAAACGGCTAAATAATTCTGGGATGGACTTAGTTCAAGTGGATTATTCAAAAATCCAACATACGCTCAGGCGCGAGTATACGTATTTTTTTTTTAAATATTAAGCAAATGCAATAATCCAAACAATCTAGTTTTACTAAAAGATTATGCACTAATCTTGGAAAATAAGTTTAATATTTTAAAATATTTTTTAAATTTGATAGGCCAAAGTACAATTCCAAACAGCCAAAAAATCCACGCTTGGATTTTTCTAATCTGTTCTTTTAGAAGCGCTAAAAACTATCATGAGTAAATTATGTTCAAATAGGAACGAAAAGAGTATATCTATGTCTATATAATATAATAAATAATAAACATAATAAATTATATTTTTATTAGTGACTATATTTTTTATATTCTGATTTAATAAAAGAATACTAGAAATTATAGAATTCTTAAGCCTTATATTTTGTTTATCACTTGGGATTGATTGAAATCATTCTGAGGCCTGGTACTAAATTGGGCTAGGTTTGTTCTTTAATTACGTGTAAATGGCATTTAGCTATATGCCGAGTATTTTATTATACTATATCTCAAATATAAAACAAAGTATTTCCCGCCGTCTGTACAAGTGCTTTTTTTAATTGTGTAAAGTAATTTAATGCGGTTGTCATTAATAAACAGAGCGACTTAAGAGGAAGCTTTATATGCATTTTACGTTTGTTCTTTTTCAAACTTTACAGTAAAACTGTTTCAGGTAGCCAGTTATACTGAAAACATGTAACATCTGTGCATTGTTTACGGCGGCTTGACAAATGAAAACAGCGCCATCTAGTGACAGAAATCGGAATTTGTGAATTTATCTTTATTTACTTCACTGTTAAAAAGCATTTAAAAGTCAAACCAAAATAGCGCCATCTAGTGACAGAAATCTGAATCATAATTTGTGAATTTAACTTTATTTACTTCGCTGTTAAAAAGCATTGAAAATTAACTAGCATTCTAGAACGTTTGTTAACATCAACGCTCGTGGTTGTTTCCAGTATTTTGATTCGATGTAAATTTTGACAATGTGTTAGTAAAATTAAGTTAGCGTTAATATTTGTACTAGGCACTGGTAATTTAATATAATATTATATGTTAAACTTGTATTAAGCACAGATTACTTAATATAATGGTGATCGAATTTTTCTAGCACCAGGCCACAGATACAAAATGTTTTTTTGACATTACCAAAGATACTAGAAATATAGACTAAAATAAATATTTTATTTATCAATAATCCAAACTTATGTTTTATTATTGCTTTGAATTAATTTTATTGATCGAATGTTGCCATGTTTAATACGGGAGATTATCTCTCAAGAACGCCTGCTTCATGTACCCCCTCCTCAGACATTTCCCCCACCAGGAGCGCTGTGTGCACATCTTCACGGGTTTCAAAATGAAGCATTTTGTCTGGACGATGTTGAAAAATAGCTTCCCGACCATGTTCGACACTGACGTATCTGCGAGTTTAAGACACGCGCGGAATCTGAAAGAAAAGATTTTTTTTTTTTAATATACAATTTTGGCAACGGTGATAAGTTTTAGGTCTTATAATTTTTTTATTAATAAAAATATATAAATTTGTTTGAACATTATATTTTTTATAAATATATTTTTATATTGTTACAACGCGTGCATCTTAACCGATGATTGTGGGTGCAAACCCAGGCAAGCAACGCTGAATATTCATGTGCTTAATTTGTGTTTACAATTAATCTCGAGCTCGGCGGTAAAGGAAACCTGCATGTGTCTTATTTCATAGTAAGAGCCTGTACATTTCCCAATGCTGAGATAAGGCCTCCTCTCCCTTTGAGGAGGAGGATTGGAATATTCCACCATGATGTTCCAACGCGGGTTGGTGGAATACACATGTGGCAGAATTTCGATGAAATTAGACACCTGCAGGTTTCCTCACGATGTTTTCTTTATAGCAAGAGATGATTATAAACACAAATTTAGCACATATATATATAATGTTTGTACCCGCAATCATCGGTTAAGATGCTCGAGTTCTAACAACTGGCCCATCTCCAGGTAAGGTAGGTATAACTACTAATTTCAAAATCATAATTTAAAAACGCTATAAACAATAAAATTTAACAACAAAACCTACTTAAGTAGATTCGTAAAAGGTCTCGACAACAAAATCAGAGGAAATTAAAATAACGCTGACAAAATATGCGATAAAATCGGTAATAAAAATCTCGGTAACATTTCTATTACCACCATAACACCACCATAAAAGTTTACTATAAAACCGTAGCACGTTTTCGATCAGTCAGACGGCATTTGAATATTTTCGTTAATACATTTCTCTAAGTTGTATACAAGATTCCTTTGATTAAGAAAAAAAAACTTAAACTGTAACAGTTTAGAATAATAAAAATATAACAAATACGTCACAGAAAAAAAACAATACTCAATATAAAATTCGATAAAGCGTTTTTTTATTATCTGTGCATTCGAAATGACCGCTATTTTACTACCGGCGCCGCCTGTCATCGTTTCGCGCCGAATT
Organism: Vanessa cardui; assembly: GCF_905220365.1. Lineage (NCBI taxonomy): Eukaryota > Metazoa > Arthropoda > Insecta > Lepidoptera > Nymphalidae > Vanessa > Vanessa cardui. The sequence goes on along the minus strand of NC_061150.1, from coordinate 2,654,652 downwards.
TATAGCGTGTGTCATAAATTGGCGGGAAAGTGTTCGCGCAACGACGCTTAGGAGTGCATCTTTTTAATGTTTTAAATTAAGATAGCAATTAGTTTTCTTTAGTGTTGTATTTTGTAATTAAAATGGTAAAAACGAATAGCTATTGAGTTTCTTGTCAGTATTTTTAGAATCTTTGTACTGGGCGAAACGAAACGATGGTAGCTTTATTACATAGTATACAACAAAGTCGCTTACCGTTTTCTGACTCTAAGTATTGTAAGGTTAATTAACCAATATATTATATTATGATGTATTTATTTAATACTATGTAATATATACACTAATAACTTTTTAAATTCATGAGTTATATCTGGCCATAGTCACATAATGACTTTAATTATGTAACTATGGCAACGGAAAAATAAAGAAGAGGAGACTGGACATTCTTTGGTGGAATATATTTTTTTTATGTTGAAATGTGAATAATAAAATTTTAATAACAAAAATAATCGAATTTACTTGGAGATAATCTTAGAACCTTTTAGTATCAAATCAAAATCAAAATAAACTTTATTCAAGTAGGCTTGACAAATAAATAATATACTGACTAAATATACTGTGACGCAACAGTGAGTATTACTTTATTAAAAACATCCCGAAGAGAGTCTCTAGCTCCAAGATTATATCTTAAAATATATCCTTAGATCTTCAAATTTACTTTACGGACTTTGATGCGGAAAAACTCAATCAAATGGAATGATGTTTGTTTGTTTTTGTTTTTATGGAATAGTTTGGCGGACGAGCATATGGGCCACCTGATAGTAAGTGGTAACCATCACCCATAGACAATGAAGCTGTAAGAAATATTAACTATTCCTTACACCGTCAATGCGCCACCAACCTTGGAAACTAAGATGATATGTCCATTGTGCCTGTAGTTACACTGGCTCACTCACCCTTCAAACCGGAACACAACAATACTGCGTACTGTTGTTTAGCGGTATATCTGATGAGTGGGTGGTACCTACCTAGGCGGGCTTGCACAAAGCCCTACCACCACGTAATAATGAAATTCCTTTATTCGATTTAGAAGAATTAAACAGTCACATTAAACACTACCAACGGTTCGGAGACACATACCTTGACTTGAGACGAACCAATGAAAGAAACTTTGCAGTTTTTTCTTTTAAATAACTTTTTATGGGCCCAACAGTAGTTTGAACCCAGAACCTTATGACCTTATCTAGCTTGTAGAATACCGAGGCATCAGATAAACTATAAAAGAATGTCACTTAGTAAAATTGTAATTGGGTACAATATGACTCTTACAGGATATTTTTACTGATGGTAGGGCTTTGTGGAACTCAGAATAGGAATCACTAAACAGCAGTAGTATTCCAGTTTTAAGGGTGTGCCAGTGTAACATTTAAATTCAAATTCAGGGTAATTTTCATACGAAATTGGTGTAAGTCCATTTGGGTAAAAACACCTACTTGTTAGATACTCTAAATAAAACTAGTTATAACGGATTTGAATCGCGTATATTAATTATTTTTCACATCCCGACGTTTCGAGCACTTTACAGCGTTCGTGGTCACGGGCAGACTATTATATATTTCGATTCAAATCCGTTATAACTAGTTTTATTTAAATGTGTTATAATCGCGAAAATTTAAGAAAACATTAGATACTCTAATATTAGCAATTCTTAGTTTTGTGATTGGAAGTTGAGAGACTTAACGTAACAGGCACCAGGACATCTTAGTACCCAAGCTTGGTGGCGGTGCAAGTGATAGCCATTGTTTATTGGTGGTGTTACCACTTACCATCACGTGGCCCGTTTGCTCGTTCGCTTAACTATGTCATAAATGTATATTTATCTCAGTACAAGAATGTGGAAACAGGTGCTGCTACTTCAGTTTCATCTCTGGAGTAGTCCAATAGGATGGATCCACAATTGATGGGAATTTAAAACGACCTACAGTCTTTAAATTGACGTAATAGGTCAGGTCTCATCACAAGTTCTCGACGTTGAAGCATAAATAATAAACAAACTGAAACGCATTAATAACATTAGTACGATTGCAAAAAGGTCGTATATATTTTTATGCGATTCGATTTTTAAAAAATGACATCCATTCGAAAACAGACTATATATAAGTGCAGTAAATGGCGGGAAATATGCCATTACGTCAATGGCAGGCGTCAAGTGCAGGGGCTGGAGGGTGCTTAACGCTGCATCGGATATATCGCCTCCGACCGGGTTTTGGCGTTTTGCCTCGCGGAGGAAAAAACGAAAAATTCCCTTCTTTGGACAAGTGTTATCGTCTTCGTATGCTTGTCGTATTTATGGACAGTTGTAGAAATTGTCAAGAGTCGAGTGGTTCGAACGCGTGCATCTTAACCGATAACTGCGGGTTCAAACCCAGGCAAGCACCGCTGATTCATGTGCTTAATTTGTCTTTATTATTCATCTCGTGCTCAGCGGTGAAGGAAAACATCGTGAGGAAACCTGCATGTGACAAATTTCATAGAAATTCTGCCACATGTGTATTCCACCAACCCGCAATGGATCAGCGTGGTGGAATGTTCCAAAACCTTCTCCTCAAAGGGAGAGGAGGCTTTTAGCCCAGCCGTGGGAATTTACAGGCTGTTGTTGTTGTTGTAAAAATTGTAATAATAGTTTTGTGACAATCGATTCAATTTGTTTTTTGATCTGGTAACATTCTGATTATTGTGCTTAGACTACCAATGACCATTGTTTTTTTTATAATGTAAGAAGGTATACAGATATACAGATGGGTAATCTGATTGTATGCCGTCGCTATCAGCTATAGACAAAGAAAGAAAGAAAAAGATTTAGGACAGGGCATTATTACTATTAAGGTAAAAAAATCTGAAGAATTAGTATTTTACAGATTAAAAAAATAACGAAGAACAAAGAAAGCGGGTATTATTACACAGTCATAGTAATCATCGGTTCAGCGGTTTGGCCGAGAAAGAATGACAGACAGCCTTACTTTCAGATAAATAATATTAATATAGATTCTACCGAGAACAACCGGCAAGAAACGCAGTAGTTAATCTTTTTCAACTTTGAAATAACCGTGGTCTCTTTAAACGAATACGTTAACCCAGGAAGGCTGTATTAAAAAGAAAGAAGTAAAGTAACAGTCAGCCTTTCATTAAGGAGAGGGTTTGGAACATATTCCATCACGCTGTTCCAATGCGGGTTGGTGGATTGCACATGTGGCAGAATTTCGATGAAATTAGACACGTGCACGTTTCCTCACGATGTTTTCCTTCACCGCCGAGCACGAGATGAATTATAAACACAAATTAAGCACATATACATGGTGCTTGCTTGGATTTGAACCGGCAATCATCGGTTAAGATGCACGCGTTCTAACCACTGGGCCATCTCAGCTCAGGCTGTTAACTTAGTGACAATTCACACCGCAACGCTTCACCCTGGTCCAAGACTACAGATTAAGAAACCTTACTGAACCTTAAAACCTTTTTTACGAGAACCTTTTCGGACGTCCAGCTGAGTAAACTCAGCTGTTTTTTTAGGCTCTAAGATGGTGCTAATGGACATAATGGACCATCAGATGGCACGTGGTCTGGTCTGAGTATTATTAATATATACATGATATTAAATTAGCATGATTATTTTTATTATTACAGTTATTAAATAAATAAATATGAGACAATATCACATACATTACTCTGATCCCAATGTAAGTAGCTGAAGCACTTGTGTTATGGAAAATCAGAAGTAACGATACCACAAACACCCAGACCCAAAACAACGTAGGAAACTAATGATAATCTACATCGACTCGACCGAGAATCGAACCCAGGACCTCGGAGTCATGAAAATTGGTTATTATATAATTGGTTATTATATTTATAATAATTTAAATAATTGTATTAACTAACATGACTGTATTTTTTTTAAATGTTGAAAAAGAGTAACTACGGAGTTTCTTGCCGGTTCTTCTCGGTAGAATCTACCTTCCGATCCGGTGGTAGCTTCACTTAATTGTTAGATGACGATTCAAAAGTGCTTGTAAAAGCCCACTTGAATAAAGTATATTTTGATTTGATTTGATTTGGTGTACACACAACTCGTCAAAATAAAATACCGGATATTTACCATGTTTTTTATTTGTTGTTAGTTAGAGCTCGATATTTCGACATTATCTACGAATGTCTTGTTCACGAGGCTGAGCTACAACGAATAAAAATAAAAAAATATGTTAAATATCCCGTAATTATTAATGACTGTAATGATATATACGTGGTTTATACAAGAGTCACGCGCGGTTTTGTTCGCGTTTAAGGGATAAGTCGTTAGATGTGATATGTAGTACTCTATCATATTAGGTTTAGCTGGGAAAGTTTACAGTTTAATTGGTGGTAGGGCTTTGTGCAAGCCCGTCTGGGTAGGTACCACCCACTCCAAACAGTACTCAGTATTGTTGTGTTCCGGTCTGAAGGGTGAGCCAGTGTAACTACAGGCACAAGGGACATAACATCTTAGTTCCCAAGGTTGGTGGCGCATTGACGATGTAAGGAATAGTTAATATTTCTTACAGCGTCTTTGTATATGGGTGATGGTGACCACTTACCATCAGGTGGCCCGTTCGCCAACCTATACCATAAAAAAATATAGCACAGATATAGTTTAATCGTTGTCTATGACTGCGTTCGCGTTTAACGAATAAGTCGTTAGGTGTTATGGTGTTAGGTATTCTTCCCTTTTAATCAACTTTGTTTCATACCAAAATCATAATCAAACTCAAACTCAAATAACTTTATTCAATATAGAAGCATTACACTTTCTTATTGATGGTCAATTGAAACACTACCACCGGTTCGGAAAAGAAAATACCCTGACCTGAGAAGAACCGGCGAAAGAAACTCAGCGGGTTTTTTTTTTTTGTTTGTCTCATATATTATATAAACAATTTAATATGAGATGAAATAGCCAGGAGGCGATCGTTTCATTCCCAAGGTGTAAATCAAAATCAAAATAAACTTTATTCAAGTGCGCTTCATAAGCACTTTTGAATCGTCATTTAACAATTAAGTGAAGCTACCACCGATTCGGAAAGTACATTCTACCGAGAAGAACCGACAAGAAACTCAGTAGTTACTCTTTCTCAACATTTAAAAAATACAGTCATTTGACACGTCGATTTACAAGCACTCGCTGTCTCGGGTTGAACTGATGCGGGAATCTATAGCGACGAATGGCGTCGAATGGCGCGATAGGGAGCTGTTTCTATTGGTTGTGTGAATCGGCAGTAATCGGTTTTATTGAATTTGCTCATACATCTAAGTTGTGTCGTACTGTACCTAACATACCCAATTGAAATTTAAATATAGAATTATATAAAGTATTGTTTAAATGGCCGCCATCTTGTTTCGAGGGGTTAGAGGGGGGGTTAAAGGGGGGGTTGGGGGTCGTCTAATCTTAACGGTTCTCGGTGCAATAAGAATTCGGCTTACAAAAACATTTAGTTTCCTCCGGTCAGGCGTGGGAGCGCGCGGATTAATGGCGGCTGACAAAGCGTTGCTTTTTGCGCCTAACGAGCCCTTAGTCCTGGCTTCGTATGCACTTGTGTATAGAGTAGCTGTGCGCAGAGGAAACCGATGGACCAGTGGTTAGAACGCGTGCATCTTAACTGATGTTTGCGGGTTCAAAGTGAATATTCATGTGTTTAATTTCTGTTTTTAATTCATCTCGTGCTCAGCGGTGAAGGAAAACATCGTAAGGAAACCTGCATGTGACAAATTTCATAGAAATTCTGCCACATGTGAATTCCACCAACCCGCATTGGAACAGCGTGGTGGAATATGTTCCAAACCTTCTCCTCAAAGGGAGAGGAGGCCTTTGGCCCAGCAGTGGGAATTTACAGGCTGTTGTTGTTGTTATGTTTAATATCAACTACTACTTATGATGTATTACTAGCATTCTTCCATTTGTTTACTAGCATCTTTACTTTGCACGCGGTCAAGATTTATACAGTAACTATTTATAATTAACATTTGCATACATTTAAGCTTTTAATTTTATTAAGTCTTCTGTTAATAGAGTAATTTATGAAGTATAGTAAATTACCAATTCCAATTATATAATCATCCAAAAAAAATTTCATATACAATTATTTTAAATTATATATTTGATACAGCTCTGTATTTCTCTACTCTGTGCTAATACCGCGACGACCTTGCCGTTTTCACTTCCAACATTTGGTCGAGTGCTGGTCAAGTTGTAGTGATGTGCTCGTTTACGATACAATCGATTTTGACTATCGATATTTTTGGCATCACTTAAAAACAATTTCACTAGCTATTAACAATACATAGAATATATATGTGTTATATATTTATATTAACTGAAATTGTGGCTTAATTCCAATGGAAATAGGAATAAAGATAAACAATACTGCCCCTACTAGATTCACGTATTTCATGCAATATGTTAATAACTCAGCTATATCGTGCACTACTGAGAGTTTATGATTAATATATCTTTATTTAAAAAACAACACAATTACACTTAACTACTTATAGACACTTTAATTTTACTTCAAAATTCCGATGACAGTTTCGTCGTCGTTCAAAACGCTTTCCGCCAATCCACAGCGAACATCACAGATTATTCAAGCTCTCGACCAATGGTATCGCGTCAATTTGCTGTCAAATTCTCCTCTTGGCAGCGTTCATGTAAACAATTTGTTTAATTCCTTGTAAGGGTCAGAACCAAAGTTCGCTGCATCGATGATCATCATAACGTCATCTAATCAAACTATTAAAACATCAGCGCTAGATCGCTCAAAGATATATTCTCGTGACTGAAACGTCTTAAGTGCTGTTTCAGAGCACTTACGTCGTTACATATTGTATAATAATAATAACACTTTTTTGACGTTTAATGCGCCAATCCACAGCGAATATCACAGATTAATCAAGCTCTCGACCAATGGTATCGCGTCAGATCGCTGTCAGATGTTGTTTGTTTGACATTTCTCTTTTTATGGTTGGTGTTATACAGCTTATGGTCTTACAAAAGGAGAATGGAAAGAAGTATGTCTTTGCTCAGAACTGAATCTATCTTTATACATAATTTCATCTATATTTGTTCAGCGGTTTAAGCGTGAAGCGGTAACATAAATATGCCGTGGCACCTTTATGTCATGTACTATTTAGTAACTCTACTAACAACAAGGGAAAAAGGCTTTTGAGAAGGTTTGCAACATATCCCACCACGCTGTTCCAATACGGGTAGGTGATATCTTAACTCTACTAAATCAAATGTTAAATATATTGCAATATCATTGGAATTTGATTTAAATTAAATTACAAGAGCCAAAAAAGTATCGAATATAAAATAACTGGGCAGCACTATTATCGACACGGCACAACCCTAGCATAAGTGGCTTAGTTACGGTATAAGTGCTGCCAAATAGCGAATCAATGCGGGTTACAACTTAAAGAACAAAAGAAGGATTACGTCCGATCCGAAAGAGAATTAGCGAAATTCCCGCCTTATTTCTTGTATTTTTTTTTTAATCGTTAGCAAAGGCACCGGCGTATGGGTATTGGTCCCGCATGTCTAGCTTCGTTTCTTGATATGTTTGTTTTAGAAGGTATTTTGTTGTATAGCGTAGTTTAATTAAAAAAATATATATATCGCTTCCGATCGATTCGATATTTGAAAATTTTTAAAAAATAAAAATTGTTATTGTTTTTGTATAAAATTTGAATTGTAATCGAATTGTTTTTTTTTTTTTTTTTAATAAATCGTGTGCTTGAAAACTGGATGTATGTTTTTTTCGCTTATTTTTTTATTTATTTATTTAATTTTTGATGACTTTTAAGAACGTGAGCTATAATATTATATATTTGTATTTGTTGTCGTAATTTAATTTGCTGTGATATTGCACTAACTGTTTTCTTAACCGACCCAACCCAGCTTCGCACGGGTGCACTGCTGATACTAAATATACTACAGAATATGTTTATTTACAACATCACATTAGAAACTTCTAGAAATATAAGCGTATTTACTATCTTATCCATTTATATACAAAAACCTTCATCTAGAATCACTCTATCTATAAAACAAACCGCATCAAAATCCGTTTGCGTAATTTCAAAGATCTAAACATACATAGGGACAGACAGCGGTAAGCGACTTTGTTTTATACTATGTTATGATATAGACAACATAAAAACTGTATTACATTTCATAATGTAATTTGGGCATAATACATTAATCTATTTTCAAGATTTTAGGCATAATGACTATTTCATTGTCACCTGATGCTAAGTGGTCACCATCACCCGAAGAAAAGATAGAAGAAACACCGTAAGAAATATTAACTATTCACTACATCGTCAATGTGCTACCAACCTTGGGAACTAAGATGCTATGTCCCTTTTTTTTTTATGGTATAGGTTGGCAGACGAGCATATGGGCCACCTGATGGTAAGTGGTCACCATCGCCCATAGACATTAACGCTGTAAGAATTATTAACTATTACTTACATCGTCAATGCGCCACCAACCTTGGGAACTAAGATGTTATGTCCCTTGTGCCTGTAGTTACACTCACTCACCCTTCAAACCGGAACACAATAACACTGAGTACTGTTATTTGGCGGTAGAATAACTAACTTCAAAAAGGAGGTTATCAATTCGTCTGGTTTTTATTTAACTAGACAAGTAGCCTGCTGTCTGATGGTATGTGATAGCTATCACTTATAGACATTGACATAACAAAATTGAATAAAAACCCATAAATATATGTAATTTAATAAAATAATAATAATTTGGGCATAATACATTAATATATTTAAAAGATTTTAGGCATAATGACTATTTCATTGTATCTAAATTAAAAAAAAAAAACAAACATTTTTAAATATGCACGAAAACAAAACGCTTTCACACAATTTGACACTCGATATCTTTACGCCCTTGTACATTCTCTTTACGTTCTTCAAGCCTTCATAGACAACGCTGGCCGTTTTAAAGACAAGTTGACACAGAAATCTTTTGTGTCGAGACGTTCGAAATTCGAAAATCGCGCGCGCTTCAATAGACAGCTAATGGCGCAGAAACCATAGACTAAACAGGTGTCGCTTTTTTGTTTTCGTTATATTTTATCTGTGGAAAAGTAATTTAATAGATAGATATTGTTTACAAATAGAAAGTGACCTCTGAATGTTTTGATTCGATAAAAAGATAAGAGCTTACTATTACGTTCGTAATTAAATTTTATCGGGTTTATTTATAAACAATAATAATGTAGTACAATTCTTGATGCGTAATCAATTTTAATAATAACATTATTTTGTATGTACTAGCTTCCGACCGCGGCTTTGCTGCGTGTAGCCTATCTGCCTGTCCGTACTTTTTAACCGACTTCAAAAAAAGGAGGAGGTTCTCAATTCGTCGGGGCCTTTTTTTTTTTTTTTTTTTTTTATTTTTTATGTATGTTACCGAATTACTCGAAGATGGCTGGGCCGATTTTGACAATTCTTTTTTTGTTTGAAAGGGCATGTTTTACAGGTGGTCCCATTGTCAGGAGATCAGGATCTGATGATGGGATCTTGGAAAAATCGAGGGAACTCCTCAAATTTTATAGGCACACCTATAGTGATTTCGGTTTTATTCAAAGTGCCTTGGTCATATGCTCACGAAAAGTGACATTTGATGAAGTAGAACTGATGATGAAGACCACAACTGGTAATCAGAACCTATTAGTAAGTAACTATTTTACGGGTTTAGTTCTATTTCTTTAAGATAGTCGTCAAGCAATTGATGTTAGTAAACATGCCTATGATAAAGTCTAGCTGATGGTGGACTACCAGGAGAACTCCTCAATGATTAACGGTATTGCATCGGGAAAAATGGTATTATCTAATTGGCGATGAGCAGTTAACATTAGGCTATTGTAACTTAGGTAACGCTTAATTTGAGTTGCAGTCCACATCGTATTGAAACGACGTTGAGTTATGTTTAAAGTCGAAAGCCGAAATGTACTGAGTATAATAAAGTGCATGACAAACACTACCAATTGTAATTATAAATAACAAAACAACACTGAAAAGCAGTAAATAAATTTTTATAAATAAAAAAAAACCGCCTTCAAAAATGAACTAAAAAGAAAAAAATAATCAGTTACATCCATATCCAATTTACGATTTTTTAATCAGCTTTTGAAGTCGGTGCCAACAAAGTAAAAAATTCCTATATTGAAATCATTTAATTTGTATCGATAGTAAGGATTGTCTAATGGTGTAATCTATACAATAAATAAATTTAGGTTTGTATGTATGTATTATGTACCTATATTAGCAATTTTGGCACCGACTTTGAGAGGTGATTAAAAAATCGTAAATTGGATATGGATGTAACTGATTATTTTTTTCTTTTTAGTTCATTTTTGAAGGCGGTTTTTTTTTATTTATAAAAATTTTGATTAGGTCTTTACAAAGTTACACGACGATCTGTTTCAAAGTTTAGACTTAAACGCGTAACTTAAAAATAAACAGACTTTCGTAAGTTATAATATTATATAGGATTTAATTCAATACTTTCAAATATTGAAAATAAAAATGTAGAAAATTACGTATTCAAACGTAGTATTAATTATATAAATTTAATATTAATAATGTATTCTAATTAATCTGTTAAAATGACAACCCAAGGCAGTATAATAGGCTATTTTACTGGTTTTTAAAATCCATTTTATATTATTTAGTAGAAGTTCAGGAACCCAGTAAAAGTTGTGTTTTTTATTTCTAGTACATATTTGCTGAAAAATATCATATTAAAAATTCCATATTTAAATAGCGCGCAAAAACGCTACATGGACAATATGGCGCTGCAATGGGGTCGGTGACGTCACTTTCTAGTATTTTAATCGATGGTACATATAATAGAAAAGCAAGGTTAATAAAAATTCATCATTAACCCGGCCAATCAGAAGCGTTTTGTGTCACGTGACAAACGTTTAAAATGTGCATTTTTATTTATGGATTTTGAATAAATTAAGTATTATTTTCAGCTTTCATTGATAAATATCCATTTTTAAACTCATAATATACACTGATTACAATAATTGACACTTTATTTTTCGAATTGTCAAAGAGCCTATTAAAATCAATAAAAAAAAAAACAAAATGTCGTTTCCCGCCAAAATAGCTCAACTGTCAATAGGCGCCATCTTAGCTTATGGTCGCGTTCCGTTATCGCCACGCTTCAAGGGATTTATAATGTGTGAATAATGCCCCCGGGGCTAAATACACGGCTGACAATACATAAATTATGAACGTCAAATAAGGGTGGGACTCTTTGTGGTATTATCTGTAACTATATCGGTATTCGTTCGCGCGTAAAGTTTTCTTTTGTCGGGGATATTTGTAACGCCGAGATTAATGGCGGACGACCCAGTTGTCAATATTAAAATGTGATCGCTGGACAGGGGTCGTTACTGCTATACTTTACAAATTTAGGGGTTGCATTTACCAGTTATGGGGAAGTAAGATGTTCCAGTTCAAACCCAAGCGTCACTGAATAGTCATGTGCTTAACTTGTGTTTATAATCTCGGCGGTGAAGGAAAACATCGTGAGGAAACCTGCATGTGTCTTATTTCATAGAAATTCTGCCACATGTGTATTCCACCAACCCGCATTGGAAATGCGTGGTGTTATAGGTTTCAAACCCTCTCCTTAATGGAAGAGGAGGCCTTAGCCCAGCAGTGGGAAATTCACAGGCTGTTACTTAACTTTACTACTAAATTTAGTATCAGCATTGCATCCGTGCGAAGCCGGGTCGGGACGCCAATTATGAAATATTTTAGGGCATTCTACTATGTTTGAAAAATTGAATTTATGACTCAAAATCAAAACATTTAAATTTTTATCAAATCACATAATTTTTTTTGCTGCCAAAGTGTATATATTTAAATTTTAGTTTGTAAATTGGCATATTCGTCTTGGTAGCTGATAAATCCGAGATAAGATCACTTATAAATATAAATTTGAAGTATTAAAACAATACAAATCGCATTCCTGCTTCCCTTGGCAACGACGATTCTCCGAATATCGAAAGCTGTTTTTTACTCCACCGCCCGCTGAGAACATTGATGCAATAAGATTACTTGGATTAACAGTTGAATGTACCAGTCAGAGTAAGAAAACCTTCGTCAGTTGTCCAATTCATTCCTTTATCAAGTAAACTCTTAGTACCTTTTGAATCTAAACATCGAATCATTGCGACGCAATATGTCATTCTCGATCGGTAAAGCAGTTTGTCACTCACACTGAGCACACGGAAATAGATCTTAAGGTGACGAACCTTTTCTTACCGCGACTGTACAATAAATATAATTCAACTATATGTGATTACAATACATATGTTTTCACGGGGTTTATTTAAATGGTAAATTACAATATACTTAATTCAAGCAAGCCGCAGCTGAGTTATTAGCAAATCGCATGAAATACGTAAATCTAGTACGGGTAGTAGTTTGTTTACCTTTATTCCTACTTCCATTGGAATATGCTATAGTTATAGCTACGATCCTACAGCGCCTGCCGACAAGACGGAGCGGGTAACGCTGGTTTTTAGTGGTATTCCGGTGCACCTAGTCTCGCATACCGCGAAACGTTACGAAAACGCGTAATGCGTTTTTGTAGAGAGAAAAATAGGCTATAGCTTTTTTATACTTATCCCGAAGCTATACCTTCATACAACCCCCTCAAAAAATAATTATTTAAGGGATTATAATTAATTGTTTTTGTTTATTTGTTTCACAAAACACATAATTATAAAGATCAGCAAAGGTTACGTCTGTTATGTATATGCGTCGATCATTATAAACACATTGATAACTAGCTATCGAGCGCGTCTTTGCTTTGAGTTTGTCTGTGGACGGCATAAAACCTTTTTTATACTAATTTCTGTCAAATTAAAAAGCAACAGATAGTTTAAGTTTCGAGCCGTTATGGCAAAGTGATTAGAACGCGTGCATCTTAACCGATGATTGCGGGCTCAAAGCACCACTGAATATTCATGTGCTTATTTTGTGTTTATAATTCATCTCGTGCTCAGGGAAGGAAAACATCGTGAGGAAACATGTGTCTAATTTCTTAGAAATTCTGCCACATACCACCAACCCGCATTGAAACAGCGTGGTGGTATATGTTTCAAACCTTGTCAAAGGATAATTGGACTTGGGAGAGGAGGCCTTAGCCCAGCTGTGGGAGTTACTTTCGCATTATTAATATTAGTAAAGATTGTAATAACTAACATTATATGCGGATGTGAGTTTGTTTGTAATGATTTCACGTCTTAACAATTTAATTAATCGTATTCAAAATTTTACTCAGATTTGTTCGAGTATTCAACACGCCTTCAAATTGTATTGAATTTAATTTCTTCAATTATTATGTAAAATGTATATTCGTTATTTTTTTTAATATTATAATACAATTTAAATTCGTTATTTAATAAACATTGTTAATTAAAATAAAGTGTGAATTTGTCTATTTCGAGTGACTTTCATGAATTTTATATGTTTTATGATATTTTACCTTTGCCGTAAATTCAAATCGTTTATAAAACAAATTATTCGATACAAGATTTTGTAGATGATAAAAAAGCGTGGAATTAATACCCGTTGACTTCCGGGCAGGATACATTACATATATGATTGTATTTAACTAATATGATTGTATTTTTTTTGTAAAACCCCATTTCATAAAGCCCGTTTCGGAAAGTAGATTCTACTCAGAAGAACCGACAAGAAACTCAGCAGTCACTCATTTTCAACATATAAAATACAGTCATGTTAGTTAAATGCAATTATATATGTATGTAGTATATCCTGCCTGCGATGACTTATGTTTAAACATTTCGTTTAATACACAATAAGCTCTAGTTTCAAAATATCATATATTTAAAAAAATGTCTAACTCTTTTTTTTTTCAATTAAATCATTAAAAAGTACAAGCGCCGGCTTTTAACAACTCGATCGCTTAAAAAAATCTCTATTTATTAGTGTATCATTAGGACCGATCTACGATTTAATCTGTGGAGACGAATTAAAAAGTTACACGTCAAAATCAGTTCTATTCCCGCGCTTGAAACGTTAAAATTGCGTTCCATTTTCAAATCGTCTACGAACGTTCCCGCCGTTTGAAACAGGATATTTTCGAGCAATAAAGACGAACGCGGTAAGGTCCTGCTGTAATATATATTTTTTATCTACATCGAAAAAGTTACCGTGAAGGAACTCTTAGTTTTATCTGTGGTTTTAAATCTGTGTTCTTTATGACACTTGCGTTTCGTTTTAGATTCGAATTACGAATTGAGCAATTATGGTGTTGAAATTAAAATTCGTTTCCGAAACATCGGTTTGCTAAAAGCCAATCGGCGGGTTTTTTTTTAAATTGCGTTCGAAATTTAAATTGTCAGAGCAATTTGGGACTTTGTTTCCTTTAGCTGTATCCTGTATTACTGTTAAAATGACGCAAGGGTATAACATCTTTGATACCAAGGTTGTTGGCGCGGTGGTGACCACTTACCATTCAAAGTTAAATAAATACTTCAACTATATCAAAAAATATTCTGCACCGTTTACTTAATTATTAAGTAATAATTAATTAACAGGTGCTAGAAGATCAGATAACTAATTATTGACTTAAAATAACCGTTAATATGTTGAGGTTTAATTATTAAAAATATTTAACTTTTAATGATCTAAAATGCATAGCAATGATTGCTAACATTACAAACCCTTATTATCCTAAGGATATTTAGTAACTAAGAAATTTACTTACTGAGAAAAACGCTTTTATAATTGATAATTATTACGGCTCTAATAATAAATTAATCGATAATAATTTTATTTGGAGCTAGGGCTTTGTGCAAGTCTAGATTTCCTCACGATGTTTCCTTAGTTGAAATTGAAATCATTACACAGTATAAAACAAAGTCGCTCACCGCTGTCCCTATGTATGCTTATATCTTTGAAATTACGCAAAGGATTTTGATGCGGTTTTTTTAATAGATAGCATGATTCGAGAGGAAGGTCTTTGTATATAATACATGGTCAATATAGTAAAGAAATACTGATAATTTTAGTAAATAAACAAATTCTATAGCATATTTATTATCAATATTGCATCCGTACTTAATAAACGCAAATTAAGTTTTTAAAAGATATCATGAAGCGCATTTGTCAGCCTGCCTACATATGAATTTTTGATCTAAGTTTGTATTAATTAGTCTCCACAAGCCCCAATCAGTGGGCACAACAAACATATGGTCGGTTTCGGGGTTAATTTATAGTCACCAATTAGATGCTATGAGATGCTATCGGAGTCTTCGTGAAGGAACGAAAAAGGAACGGCGTGGAGCTGTGTCACACTACGTTTTTGAAAATCGAATGCTAGGATTATTTTAAAAATATAAGAGTCTTAAGTTTGAAAATCGAACGCATGGATTGTAGTGATCGACTTATTTTACACTTGACAGTACGTTTTTGAAAATCGAATGCTAGGATTATTTTAAAAAATAATGTTTCCAGTTTGGATTTCGAATGCATGGAATATTGTAGTGATCGACTTATTGTAGACTTGACACTACATTTTTGGAAATCGAATGCTAGGATTGTTTTAAAAAATAACGTTTTGAGTTTGGAATTCGAACGCATGGAATATTGTAGTGATCGACTTATTGTAGACTTGACACTACATTTTTGGAAATCGAATGCTAGGATTATTTTAAAAAATAACGTTTTGAGTTTGAAAATCAAATGCTACGATTATTTTAAAAATATAACGTCTTAAGTTTGAAAATCGAATGCTTGGAACATTTTAGTGATCGATTTTTTTGTACTTGGTTGTGATATTTTTGAAAATCGAATGTTACAATAATTTTAGATTGGTTTGTTAGTTTACATTTTTGAAAATTGAATTAAATGTACATTTCTGTCATTAATCTGTCCAGCTTTGTAATTAGATTACATTATTAATTAGTAAAAAATGAACTATAAAAAAATAGTATTTTATTTATTCTATTCTATGAAACCACCTCTGACCTCCCCATTCTATTTATTGTCTGTAACAAGCTGTTAATTAAATGGCAAATTAAGCTAGCTGCCTGCGACATATATAGGTACATATATACCTACTTGTTGACCGTGGTTTCGCTCGTGATACAGGACTTAATCGTTAGGTGATCGGCATATAAAGTAGCTTCATAGCAAGTTTCATCAATTTCGGTTCAGCGATTTGGCCGTTAAAGGGTAACAGACAGACAGAGTTACTTTCAAATTAATATAATGACGACCTCCATGGTCGAGTGATGTGTACAACGGTTTTCATGGGTACGCCACTCTGAGGTCCCGGGTTCGATTCCCGGCCGAGTCGATGTAGATTACCATTAGTTTTCTATGTTGTCTTGGGTCTGGGTGTTTGTGGTATCGTTACTTCTTATTTCCATAACACAAGTGCTTCAGCTACATTGGGATCAGAGTCATGTATGTGATGTAGTATCATATATATAATATTTATACCAGATTACTTTAGTTATTCGCAGAAATTTTTATCTTTGCCGTTTCCTACATTCAAATCGTTTGTATAAAAATACATTGGTAATAAAGGCACATTATTCGATACAAGATTTTATAGATGATAAAAAAGCGTGGAGTTAATACCTGTTGACTTCCAAGCAGGATATATTAGTTTAAATTATTGTATTTAACTAACATGACTTTGTATATTTTAAATGTTAAAAAAGAGTAACTACTGGTTTTCTTCACGGTTCTTCTCGGTAGAATCTAATTTCCAAATCGGTGGTAGCTTTACTTATTACATGTAGTTGTTAAATGACGATTCAAAAGTGCTTGTAAAAGCCTACTTGAATAAAGTTTATTTTGATTGATTGATTGGTTGATATTTTTAATCAAATTCGAAACTGATTTGTTACGTCGGTTAGCTACTCCACGCATTCCTGTTCCCGATACGCTTATCATGTCACCGACACGGTGCTGATACTTTTTATTATTTCTACTTATTTTATTTCACGTATAAAACATTTATTTTATTTTATTTTTACAGACGCAACCCCGATAACGACTCTATTAATGTAATCAGGAGATTTTGTTGTTTTTATTTTTGAATTTCGAACTAGGAATGCAAGGGATCAGTTACTGATATAGACGAAATATAATTAATAATTTAATGTTGGTGCAATTGTTTAGACAAAGATATTTTTAAAAATCGAATGTCAATTAGATACATATTTCGAGCTCACTGTTATAATTATTTAGTTGGGGCTGTATTTAAAAATCGAATATGTGGATTCTCGAAATCGAGTTATTATTTATGTTCGACTTTTTAGTTTTAGAATGTGACAATTTTGAAAATCGAATATGTGGAATATTTATATCAACTTATTATAATTTGTAGACTGTGAATTTTGAAAATCGAATGTAAGGAACATTCTGGAGGTTTTTCGTTTATCGACGCGATCACGAAAACTACTACATTCATCAAATTTCTTTTTTATTTGTGACATTTTAATGTAAGGAGGTTAAATAGATATTGTAGGTCTTAGGATACAGATAAAACATTATTGTTGTGTTTTTGTTGTATGAAAACAATTTCACCTAACGTTGATCGTGGTCGAGATATAAAATGAAAAATATTAAAAAGCTTCACGTGCATTTTTAAATATATATAAAAACTGTAACAAATATACAACAAATAGATTTACAACTACCACAACATTACCTTAAAACTAGAAAAAAAAACATAAAATGTTAAGAAATTAACACACACAGACATTGTTACACAAACGACACACATATACACAATTAAACACACATTGACACATAAACAACTACACACATTACGCCCGGATATCATGCAATATAATTTATTATTTAAATTAAATAATGAAACGATCAATTAATTCGATTATTAATTAATTAATTGTAATCGTCAAAATAAATAAAGGATTGGAGATTGATATGATATTTTAAGATTAGTTTTTTATTAACGTATATTAACGAATTTTATTTCTGCATGAAAACGTCTTTGGGTCTAAGTTGTTCTAGTTCATTTCGTTCATTCAATCACGATCTATGGCAGCGATCCTCAAACTTATATGGATCTCAACTCGTAACTCCATCATTTACTGTAATGATTAATACGAGTTTAAGTTGATTTCCTAATTAGTTATAATCGAATTCTCGATGTTAACTACCAAAGATATTATCAATAAAAAATCTTGCGAAATATCGTTACCGTCAGTGTTAAAACGGCGTAAGTACAAATAATAAGAAACAAACGCATGACGCTTTATAAAATTAAATATTCCTGCTGTCAATGTAAAAACGTCGTAAGTGAAAAATATTTTTAAATTTAGAAATTTGACGCAACAATTCGTTATATAATTTTTCGTTCGAATTCTAAAGACATTTTCACGTAAAAATAATATCATTGTACCATAGACAATAAACATATCCGTTTGTTTACGCGACACAGACTATCAAATTAGGACCAATCACAGACGCTAAACGACATTCCATATTCAAAAAATACGAACCTCTCATCGCACCTGCAGTGCATAAGCGTGTTTACGCGCCAATTGTAAAGTCCGAATTTCTTCTCCATCCCACCAATCCAGAACGGACATCTCAGATCGTGGACCCTGCAGCATCTATCTGTTCTCGTGTAACCACCGAGCTGGGAGTACCGTGTCGCCGAGTAACCCTTCCCGCACCATTTGGTTCCGGGCACACGGAGTAACTCCATCGCGTCGCGTTTTTTTCTGTCGGATTTTTTTTTTTAAATTTCGTTCCCTAACGCAACGGAACGACCTCTTTCGGACCACCGACGATTTTTTTATTGTGTCTTTTATGTAATCGTAACCTGAATTCGTCAAATAAATTTAGCCATAAATTCTAAGTTACGTTGATCGATGATTTATAACTCCATCGTGTGTTAGATAAAACTTATCGGTTTTCACGTATTTGTGTTTAACGCTGTATATTACACGCCTTCAGATGAAACGTACGGGTCATTAACTATGATACATAATCGATGTCGTAAATATTAATCACGTGATTCAAATCGATATGTTATTTACAGATAATATAATATTTTAGTCACAAAAGCAGAGACATTGTAGAGTTGCGCCCATTTTTACCCAGAAGCACTCCCAATACCGAGCCCATGATACCTAACTAGCATCCAACCGTAAAAAGAACCCAAGCACAATCAAACCCGAGTGACAAATAAAAAAAAAAAAAAAAATTTCGTAAAAACTGACCTCCGATCGCATTTACAGTGCGATATCGTGTACGGCCTAAAGTTGAACAAGCCGAATCTCCGTTTAAACGGCCCGATATTCATTCGGCAATTGTCGTGAGAGCGACAGCATCTATCTTCGTCTCTATCGCTCCCCAGCTCGTTGTAACTCTCGGCCAACTGGCCGGCTCCGCACCATTTCGTGCCGGGCATTATAAAATTCTCCCTGATCGACCTCCGTGACCTGTCATCCGTGTCTATGGTTAGAAAATGGCGGGAGATTTGACAGCTGTCAAGTCTTTAGCATCTTCGCCAGCGAGCAACTGCTTCGAATTTTGTTTTATGATAAAAAAAAATAATCGAAATTTTAAATGAATATTTGGAAACAGTTGCTGGAAAAGAAGTCGTATTATACAAGCAAATAATATTTTCAAAGCAAGGTGAGGTGAGCTGATGGCTGAACTGAAGTAAAGTTTCGTCCCCAAGCTTATATCGATAGAGAATGAACGTGAAAAGAAATGAGCGATAAGGATGCTGTACGTAAAAGTAAATGAATGAATGTAACCAAGTTTAGGTGATAAATAAAATCAGGCACAAATCTACAATTTGTGTTTATTTAAAAAATGTTTTCTTTTAAAATGTAATTAATCCTTTTTGTGACATAAAAAGTTGTATATTAATTGAAATTGCAGCTTTTTTTTAATATAACATTTTCAGTTCCGCATCATTTAGATGCATTGCCTTACGTAGGCTGAATATCTTTCGATCAGAGACATTTCTTAATAAAAAAATAAAACGTCAAATTTAAAAATAGAAATCGTTTATATGGCGAGTAAGGTTACGATTTACATAGTGAAGGTAATTCGAGTATCGTGCAGTGCGAAAGAGGTCCTTGCATTGACGTACACAGATGAAAAATTGTATATCATAGTTTTTTTTTTAAAAAAGCAAAAGTGCAAACATATGAAATAGTGCATAATAGAAATACAACTCACCTTGTAAGCGTTTCATCGCTTATTTTATTCCTATGTTCCATCATGTATGTCAACTCCTCGTGCCGTTCGAAGCATTCGTTTTTTAATCTGTCGTAGTTCAGCCAATCAGCGACGTCGGCCGGCAAACTCTCGCCATCTTTTAGAATTCGAAATGTGACGTTACCGAAATGGCGGTAAAATTTTTCGTCTTCGATTTTACTCGAACTTTTCTCTGATAACCTGTAAGTTTCTTCGTCTAGCGCCATTTTTAATTCTTTTCTTAACGTTTTTAGGAAATTTCTGGCTGTTTTTCCTTCCTTTATGTATTCGCAGTCTTGTATCGCACCGTTCGGTGTGTATATTATTTGGATAAGATGGCGGCCGTCGGTCAGTTGACGGAGCTTCAAGCCGCTTCTAAAAAGAAAAAAAAAATATATTTTTTATTTTTCGGATTACGAAATTTGCCAATGCTACTTCTAAGTTGTATCGTAGACTAAGTATAAGTATAAATGATCTAAGCGTACAATGGGAAGCGACTATACTTTATAGAGATTTCTTCTTAGACTTTTGTCGTAATTTTTTTTTTTTTTAAATTTAGGTATACTTTTTAATAGACCAAGAAACGATGGATGGATTGCGTGAAAGACGATATGGTTTGAAAGAATCACTTAGGAGATAAAATCAGACAGAGAAGTATGGAGTCACGCTACAGAAACCCCAAATAAAATTGGGATAATGCCAGGAGAATGATGAGGCTGATGAGATATACTTTTTAATCTGACCTTATATATACTTAGATCTTTAAAATTATGCATGGGATTTCGATACGGTTTATTTTAATAGATAGAGTGATTCGTGAAGGTTTTTGTATACTTATAATACATGAACAATATTGTCAAATCAAAATAAACTTTATTCAAGTAGGCTTTTTTTTTTTCAAGCACGCGGTGGCCAGGCAGTCGCCGAAACCGATAGTGGTTCTCGGCGACTTAAACGCGAAGTCGCGTGCCTGGGGCAACCCCGCCACGAATCCGCGAGGGAGGGCCGTCCAGGTGTGGGCCCTGCTCTCCGACCTGTCCCTTCTCAACAGGGGGCAGGTTCAGACCTGCGTGCGCCAGCAGGGGGGTTCCATGGTGGATGTTTCATTTCTTCTTATTTTCTCGCTGTCGAGCATCATCAACGAAATGCTTAGCAGTGAGACGTGTTGGTCGGAGATGCGCTCCTTCTGCGAAAACGTGATGTCGCAGAAGGAAGCCGCGGAGCGGGAGAGGGAGAATGCCGCTACAGACCCGCTCCGCCGTAGACGACCGGGGAGGAGGAAAAGGCGCTACGCGCACCTTCTCTCCCCGCCTCAATAGGCGCCGCAGGGAAAAGGGGGGGTCTCAGTACCCCGAGAATCCCCCCTAGGTGTTGGAGGCCAGCATAGGCGGGTCGACCGTCAGGGCGTCAAGGTAGTATGCGTAAGCGATCCCGTGGCGCCCGCCGAAAGACGGAGAGGGTACCGCTGGTTTTTTAGTGGGTAAACCCGGTGGTCCTGGGTGCACTCGGCGTCCAGGAAACTGGGGAGTCCCACACACCCCCCCACTTCCATCACGTGGGGGAAGCGCGTAAAGCGTTTTTCCAGCAAAAAAAAAAAGGCTTTTTCAAGCACTTTTGAAACGTCATTTTACAATTAAGTGAAGCTACCACCGGTTCGGAAAGTAGATTCTAACCGAAGAAGAACCGGCAAGAAACTCAGTAGTTACTCATTTTCAGCATTTAAAAAATACAAATTCATGTTAGTTAATACAATTATTTAGATTAATACTTGTAAAGAAACACTGATAATTTTAGAAGTGTCTACTGTAATGTCGTAATATACAAACGATGTTTGTAGTATGGTCGCTAGTTCTAAATAATTATTAACTTGGTATCACAGAATGTATTATTTAATTAACAGTCAGATAAAAATATTTTCAAAACTGGCAACATTACTCACATAACACACAATTAACAAAACGCATTAAACATTATTCAGGAAATCTTTTATAATCCGGATGATAAATAAACAATGGTGTTATTTTCTTTTTTAATTACTCGAATAAATACTATTTAATAATTTAATGATAATGAGTTTCGTGAAATGAAACGCCCTGATCGTGTTCTTAAAATGAAACTTCGTAACCACGGTACTAAGGCAAAGTGGACATACAAAATTATTGCACTCTTAACGTAACGGCAAAACTTTAATTTTGAATACTTTCACGTATATCTTTTGTCCATATTATAAAATTGTTTTTTTTTTTCTATTGTATAGGTTGGCGGACGAGCATATAGACCTGATGGTAAGTGGTCACCATCACCCACAGACAATGACGTTGTAAGAAATATTAACTATTCCTTGCATCGTCAATGCGCCACCAACCTTGGGAACTAAGATGCTATGTCCCTTGTGCCTGTAGCTACACTGGCTCACTCACCCTTCAAACCGGAACACAACAATACTGAGTACTGTTATTTGGCGGTGGAATAATTGATGAGTGGGTGGTACGTACCCAGACGGGCTAGCACAAAGCCCTACCACCAAGTGAAATATATAGGTATGTGTGTAACATTAAAATAACCGCTTTTTACTAAATGCCTTGTTACCTTTCTGGTGGTGTGGGTATAAAGAAACAATATTAAGTTATAAAATTTTTAATGCACAGTAACATAGTATTATAAACAACCAATTACTTAATTTACTAGTTACTTATGTTACTTCTTATAATGACTATTATAAAAAAAATTATGCCAGCTAGACTCAGCGTGGGTCACTTGGGATAAAAGGCAAGCTTGAAAATTCAATGTTACTAATCTAAAATTTAAGGTTGAAAATTAGGCGCCACTGACGAATAAATTAATTGATGTGGTTTGAAAGAATACACCGTTCGCCAGACCGGTGTAAACGAAATTTATAATATAATTGAAAGGGGGTACATCACCAAAATTTCCAGCTACACGTGGATACCGTTAACGGCTTAGGGAACAGGCCTGCCATCCTTGGAGTTGCACCAGCCGCTATCTGGGCACACTCAACCAGGAACCTGGAGCTGTTCACTCTTAATATTTCCATTCAAGAAGTCCACGTGGTGGGTAAATCCGATTAAAAAAAAAAACCTCCTGTAATACGAAATATACAGGTTCAATAAGTTAAGCAAATGATAAATACCTTTAACGAGAGATGTAAGCACGAATTTACCTTCTGGAGGTTCAAAGTCCTGCTTACACAAATTGACGATCTCAACTCCGGAGAACCATTTCAAAGGGTCACTGGAAACCACAATTTACACATGACTACGACTTTTCGAATTGTAAACCAATGCATTTAATCAAAAACAAGAATTAAAGACTTACAATTTTTTACGAGTCGGTAAACATGATATAAAGTTCTGTCAAACTTCAAAACTTCATTGTTAATATAAATTCTGAAAAGATAACTGCTATTAAAGCACTGAATACTAAACAATCATAAATTAAGAAACTCAATTATTAACACAACTCACCGATATATTCAGTATATCGAATTAGAAGTTTGGATTCGGTGTGAATCCGATAGTTCCAAAATTCAAAAAGAACGAAATCGAAAGTTCACGAACCTTTGAAAGGTTAACGAGTGTGACCAGTATCACTACCAAAATACCCTTAATGAAAAAGGAATTATATCCATAATTAAATCAAGGAAATAATTATGGAATAATTATTAAAATTAAGAAAAGTCAAAAATGAGGCAAAGTAAATTTATCATAACAAGACTCCGACACCTACATCGAAGAACTAACCTTTAAACTGGAAGACAGCTATTAAATTAATCTGAAACGATGTGATATGACCTCTAATAAAATTCAACAAACGAATTAGATGATTAAAATCTTATTTTAATAATTGTTTTAATGTATCTTTAAAATAAATGTAATTTATTTTATTAATTAAAGTTTTAGAAAATGCCAAGTCGAAGCGTTATACTAGCAACACCGACATAAATTAAGTGGGAAATGGGTCAATGGCACGGAATTTAGCGAATTGACACTTTTTTGACGTTTTATATAATTATAAAAAAAAGTTAAAATTATGAAAATAATTTTTAATGTAACAGTACCTCCCCTCCCGGAAGAATTTTGCGAGGATAAACGAGAAAAATTCGAGCTGGCCCTCCAGCTCAGAACCTCGAACAACACAAATAATTAATTTAAATAACATTTCAAATGTGAAATATTAAATGACAAAAAAAGTGGAAAATCCAACTTCAGAAAACTACTACTCACCACAACTCATTTATTCGGCTACAACCAAATAAAACAAACAGAGCTCCCACAGTATGTGCAGGACAAACTCCACCAAAGCTTAAGGGGACTACATGAGCTAAATGCAAGTTTTAAAATGCCAAAAAGTATATAATCCAATGCAATAAACCAAATGAAAAAAATATATGTTAATCTTCAGGATAAATGCTAGTTATTAATTGTGTTGAAAACATGATGTAATTAATTTGGTACGATAGAAAAAAATCGCAAAGTTACCTCTAAAAAAGTCTTTTTTTGTTTTTTAACTACACTTATATACCTTCAATAATTTTGGTATTTTGTCAGATTATTCTACAAACAATATACTAAAAATTTATTATCTTAATTATTTAGTAAAATCAATAGATTTTTTTTAAATCAGATTTTCTTATTTTCGACCAAAATGCGTAAGCATGTGTGCGTGAGCGCCTCGTACAGACACTGCCGGCCGAGGCCTGTTGCTATACAGACGTGTCGCTCTTTTCACCGCATCGTTGCGAATAAAATCTCGTAATTTTATTTTTGTGTAATTTTAATTGTAAATTAATTGTCGAATATCATTCTTTTATGTAAATAAATATATTAAGTTAAAATAGTCTAATTGTAGTTAGCCATTTATTTTTTTGTTAAGTTATTTTTTATAAAGTTTAATTTTGTAAACATGGGAAATAAAGTACAATCTGTGAAGAAAACTAAAAAACGTTCATATAAATTAAAAAGCCGAACATATGAAAGATAATATGAAAAGGTAAGAGTATTTAATTAGTAAATATATATATATATATATATATATATATATATATATATATATATATATATATATATATATATATATATATATATATTATAAATAATGATTATTGGAAACATTTATTAAAAACAATGCAATTAGTTCGCATAGAATCAGATTTTTCGACATATTTCTTACAGTCACCATGGAGTATTTGGTATTGACCAAACTTGGACTTGCATTGGCAAGCAAGTCCAAGAAGAATGTGCGGGTTCGATACCCGCACTCTGAACTAAAATTTTATTATTTTTAAAGGACTATATTTAAAAATATATATAGATTCAATAATTATTAAAATTTAATTGCTAACAACTATGCATTTATTTTTTCAGAATTAAGAAAATCGAAAAAAAATAACACGGAAGCTATTTCTATTACGTTAGAGTTTAATTTTATCAATTTTGTTTATATGTATGGATGAAATTTAATAATAAAAAAATAAATAAATACAAATTAGCACATCACATGAATATTTAGTGGTGCTTGCCTGGGTTTGAACCCGCAATAAGATGCGCGCGTTCTACCCACTGGGCCATCTTGAAATATGTAATTGTTGTGAACCAAAGAACTAAAATATTTAGAAGTGTCATATACGTAATCCAATATTTTTTAAAGATTGGAAATAGTATCAATTGAATAGTACAAATTTTAGCTCGTAGCTTCAGTGAAAGTGGGTGAAATATTGATTGCAAGTATCCAAGATATTTTAATAACAAACGACGACGAACGAATAATTAAAAAAAAATATTTTAATAAAAAAATTGAAACGAAATTTATTTGTTTTTTTGTTAAACCAAAAATAAATAAAAATATTTGAATTTAATTGAATCAGTTTTATTTCAAATATCAGTCAAAAACAATACAAATAATTCTAATATCCAAACTATTTTTATGAGATTTATGACTAAACCCACTGTGATTGACCGAGTTAACCAATAATTCTACTAAACCGACTTGACGATATTATTTTTATAGTAACTTTTGATGCTGACTTTTTTAACTTAATTTTTTTTCTTTGTGTACCGATATTAGTAAAATGAACAAACTCTACGCTTTATGTCAGTGTACAAATTACAAACAGTTCCAATTTTATTTAATAAATCGCTTAACAAACTTATAAAATTTAAAAATAGGTACGATTTAATATTTAGTATTACAACTAATTGAAATGATACAGTAAACATTAAAGAAAAAAATGTTTAAATTAACTATTTTTTGTACATAAAATAATAATAATTTAAGTTTAATTAATTCAGTTTAATTTTATCATAATTTTTTAAATGACACAAAAAAATTAAAATAATTCTGTTGTCCTGTCTATTTTTATGAAAACTATGATTGATAGAATTGATAGAATTGACTTCGCTTCGCTTTCGCTCGGCGCGGCGCGCGGCGGTTCGGCGCCATCTATTGGAATATTCAGGCGTAACCTCGCCGCCTCGCTAAGCTTAGTGCGCGCGGGGACATGCCGTTTTTGTCGTTAGTGTAAGTGTGTGCGCGTGATTCTCAAGGGCAATTAGCTCCTGTAGTCCCCTTAAGCTCAACAAAAGCTTCGCTGCATGCATAAACAGACGCATGAACAAAACTAATATCTGCCCTAACACAGATAATATAAAAAATAATGCTTCTCTGAAGCAATCTTAAAAAAAAATTACTAGTAGTCTATGCCACTAAATAGAGAATATAATTAACCTCTATAAAATAGTATCACGACACCAAAATTCGCGAAAACAATATAACTAATTAACTATTCGAACCCACGAGAAGTTAACAGTCTCAACACACTATACAAAAAAAATATACCAACCAACAGACATAACAAACCTTAATAAAACCAACCGTCAGGACTGATGGTACTCACACATAAGACTCTCTACTGACCAGACGAACAACAACACTTGTTAGGTAATATGGGATGGGAAAGGAATATTAGGAAACCAAACAGATACCACGCCAACACATAAGTGGACACTGGAAGGTGACAAAATGTCAAGGAATAGTATTAAGGCTTATTTTTACAGAGTCACAAACCGCTCTGAGTCGTAAGGCTTATTTTTACAGAGTTACAATCCGCTCTGAGTATTAAGGCTTATTTAAGGAGTTACCAACCGCTCCATAAGGATTTTAGGGTGAGGAAAAGGAATAAAAGGATGCCAAACAGATACAACATCATCACAAAGTTGATACTGGACGGTCACCAAACGTGAAGGAATAGTTTTAAGGCTTATTTTTACAGAGTTACAATCCGCTCTGAGTCGTAAGGCTTATTTTTACAGAGTTACAATCCGCTCTGAGTCGTAAGGCTTATTTTTACAGAGTTACAATCCGCTCTGAGTATTAAGGCTTATTTAAGGAGTTACCAACCGCTCCATAAGGATAATAGGATGAGGAAAAGGAATAAAAGGATACCTAACGAACACAAACGAAACCTAAAGACACTGCTATCCATACCATAATAAACCAACTGTCAGGACTGATGTTTCATACCTCTCCTCTCTGCTGTCCGGACGTTCACTTTGCAATACCTAACGACACTATCATACCTTAATAAACCAACTGTCAGGACTGATGTTTCACACCTCTCCTCTCTGCTGTCCGGACGTTAACACTTTGCAATACCTAACGACACTATCATACCTTAATAAACCAACTGTCAGGACTGATGTTTCACCCCTCTCCTCTCTGCTGCCCGGACGTTCACACTTTGCAATACCTAACGACACTATCTTACCTTAATAAACCAACTGTCAGGACTGATGTTACACCCTTCTCCTCTCTGCTGTCCGGACGTTCACACTTTGCTATACCTAACGACACTATCATACCTTAATAAACCAACAGTCAGGACCGATGTTACACCCTTCTCCTCTCTGCTGTCCGGACGTTCACACTTTGCTATACCTAACGACACTATCATACCTTAATAAACCAACTGTCAGGACTGATGTTTCATACCAATAAACTCAGCTGTCCGGACTTTCAGAAGACAAGCAATAATAACGTTGCTTAATGGGTGCCGTATCACCCGTATCGATCGAATGTGTTATAACATCCGTTCGACCTAAGCCCTTCCTTTCGAAGGAAACCTCCTCAAACTTCCCAAACACCTCCTTCGCAATTACGCTTTGCGGAGAAGATAAATCCTCAAGGGGATGTAAGAACTTCACTCCCGAAACTACATTCGTTTCGGATGAATCAAAGCTTACATCAAAAAATAAGTTTGGTGCTAAACCAAACCTACACCAAAAATTAACCCCAAAAATTAAGGGTGTTGTCACACTAGGGACAACATAAAATTTGATTACTTTAGTCTTAGACTACAGCGTAATCGGTAAAAATAAATAACCTGACACACGGGATCGTGCATCATTAGCCGTAGCTATATAAGAAATATCAGATGTGTCATACATCTGGACACCCTGACCGACAAAATATTGACCTAAATTTGACCCTAAGATAGATATACATGAACCGGAATCTAATAAACCACAAAACTGTTCATCAAAAATAGAAACCGACAAATAAGGACGAATGTCATCCGGAGGACGCTGCATAGCCGCTACACTATGAGTAAAGAAAAGTGAGATTCGTTTTAAATACTTCCGCCAATCGTCAGGATCAAAGTTAGCGGAACGACTTGACGGAAGGCTTCTCCGTTTTATGGATCAGCTGATTTACAATTAAGACAGGACTTAACGGTGATGCCCTTAGTACCACAACGAAAACAGACTATATCCTTAGACTTACAAGTACTCAAATCATGTCCCTTAACCCTACAACGAAAACAAAACAAACCAGGTTTACTCTTGCCGCGAATCAACTCGACTTCATAAATAAGTTCATCCTTCCTAAGTAAGTGATAAGCTATAGACCTTTCCATGATGTAAAAAAAATATTTCCCAAAAAAAAATATTCTAAGTGCAAGCTATGAATGTGACAACTGGTTTTATATAGATATAAAACAAAATTAAAAAAACTATTTAAAAAAAAAAGTTCAGTAAAAAAAATTGTATTGAACCAGTATAAAAATTTGCAGAACCCTAAAAGTTGTAATACTAAAGAACCACACAAACAATATGAATAAGGTTCAAAAACAAATAAATTTAAATCAAAGTTCATATAGAACTAAATGTGCAAAAGTCCAAAGGGCAAGTAGAATTAATTGTCATATTAAATGCTGATAATAAAAAGTTAAGTCGAGCTGGCTTCACAATATAATAATATGTAAGTCACTTAATACTAAACCTGTTTAAATTATAATTGCATCAATAATTTAAATTAATCCTCTTAAAGTAATAATTATTATATAATTAAAGTAATATCACAGTATGATAATTTACTTAAAATTTACTACCAATGCAATATGAAATGTTGTAAAGTTAATTTGAAACATATAATAAAGGACATAATTATTAAAATAGTACTTGTTCAATCTTTATAATAGTTTTTATACAATAACAATATTAAACATTGATTTTCAAACGCCTTATTTCAATATAGCAAATACAGACATACTGACTATCCCAAGTCACGCCCCTACCGTTGTGGTGCCACTGTTACCTTTCTGGTGGTGTGGGTATAAAGAAACAATATTAAGTTATAAAATTTTTAATGCACAGTAACATAGTATTATAAACAACCAATTACTTAATTTACTAGTTACTTATGTTACTTCTTATAATGACTATTATAAAAAAAATTATGCCAGCTAGACTCAGCGTGGGTCACTTGGGATAAAAGGCAAGCTTGAAAATTCAATGTTACTAATCTAAAATTTAAGGTTGAAAATTAGGCGCCACTGACGAATAAATTAATTGATGTGGTTTGAAAGAATACACCGTTCGCCAGACCGGTGTAAACGAAATTTATAATATAATTGAAAGGGGGTACATCACCAAAATTTCCAGCTACACGTGGATACCGTTAACGGCTTAGGGAACAGGCCTGCCATCCTTGGAGTTGCACCAGCCGCTATCTGGGCACACTCAACCAGGAACCTGGAGCTGTTCACTCTTAATATTTCCATTCAAGAAGTCCACGTGGTGGGTAAATCCGATTAAAAAAAAAAAACCTCCTGTAATACGAAATATACAGGTTCAATAAGTTAAGCAAATAAGCAAATGATAAATACCTTTAACGAGAGATGTAAGCACGAATTTACCTTCTGGAGGTTCAAAGTCCTGCTTACACAAATTGACGATCTCAACTCCGGAGAACCATTTCAAAGGGTCACTGGAAACCACAATTTACACATGACTACGACTTTTCGAATTGTAAACCAATGCATTTAATCAAAAACAAGAATTAAAGACTTACAATTTTTTACGAGTCGGTAAACATGATATAAAGTTCTGTCAAACTTCAAAACTTCATTGTTAATATAAATTCTGAAAAGATAACTGCTATTAAAGCACTGAATACTAAACAATCATAAATTAAGAAACTCAATTATTAACACAACTCACCGATATATTCAGTATATCGAATTAGAAGTTTGGATTCGGTGTGAATCCGATAGTTCCAAAATTCAAAAAGAACGAAATCGAAAGTTCACGAACCTTTGAAAGGTTAACGAGTGTGACCAGTATCACTACCAAAATACCCTTAATGAAAAAGGAATTATATCCATAATTAAATCAAGGAAATAATTATGGAATAATTATTAAAATTAAGAAAAGTCAAAAATGAGGCAAAGTAAATTTATCATAACAAGACTCCGACACCTACATCGAAGAACTAACCTTTAAACTGGAAGACAGCTATTAAATTAATCTGAAACGATGTGATATGACCTCTAATAAAATTCAACAAACGAATTAGATGATTAAAATCTTATTTTAATAATTGTTTTAATGTATCTTTAAAATAAATGTAATTTATTTTATTAATTAAAGTTTTAGAAAATGCCAAGTCGAAGCGTTATACTAGCAACACCGACATAAATTAAGTGGGAAATGGGTCAATGGCACGGAATTTAGCGAATTGACACTTTTTTGACGTTTTATATAATTATAAAAAAAAGTTAAAATTATGAAAATAATTTTTAATGTAACAGCCTTACATATGCATTTACTCACGGTACATACATATATTAAAATACTATTTTCTGTACAGTTTTTGTCTATATGTCTCTTTGTTCCTGTTAAACTCTGGAACAGCTGAACCGATTTTGATGGGATTTTTATTGATGTAATAAAAAGTAAGCTTATCACCTCACATCATATCACAAAACCTTAATACAGAACTAATAAGTTATAGTAAATCTGAATTGAACAATAACTCATTTATTAAATTAAGAGCAGGAAGGCGCGGGCACTGCCAGTATTATATAATGGAAGACATTTTTGGAGAAATCAACAGCCTGGTAATATCCCACTGATGGGCTAAGGCTTATTCACAGTGTCGTAGCTATCGTAGGGCCAGGAGGTGCAGTGCACCAGGGCCCCGGAGTTGAGGGGGCCCTCTAAACCTTAAGATTCTGTAGGTAGAAAATCACAGCCCTGCGCATAAGATTTCTCATTTAGTATCTATAATTTTAAAGGGTAATTGTTAGATAAAGAGGGGGTGGGGCCCGATTCTTTTTCTATGCACCGGGGCCCTTTTTAGCTACGCTACTGCTTATTCTTCTTTTATGAAGAAGGTTTGAAGTTTATTCCACCAATCAACAATAAAAGTTCCTGCTAATTAAAATCATTGCTTTGGTCGTTTTCAGCGCGGATCTGAGAGGCTGCAGCATCGTGTTGACATAACGCAGCCTCCCGTGCTCTCCTCCGCACGTAACTCTACGAAGCTTTCAGGGTGCGAAGGTGACAGCACCTCCGACATGCATTAAAAATCAAAATCAAAATAAACTTTATTCAAGTTGGCTTTCACAAGCACTTATGAATCGTAATTTAACAATTGAAGTAGATTCTACCGAGAAGAACCGGCAAGAAACTCAGTAGTTACTCTTTTTTAACATTTAAAAATACAAGTCATGTTAGTTAAACACAATTATTTAAATTAATATATATATATAACAGAGATATATTAAAGAGTCTTGTCCGTTTGCTTACAAAAATAACGCCCTAATCGTGTTTATTTATAATTAAAAATATAAATAAGGTCTTAATTAGTTAGTCGGTTTGAAGAGTAATTAAGCAATTAAGAATACTCGATGAAATCGATAATGAAATATTGATTCGAAAACCGTCAACAAAACAGTTACATATTGGTAATATTTTTTATGTTGTCTATATCATTACATAGTATAAAACAGAGTCGCTTACTGCTATCTGTCCCTATGTATGCTTAGATCTTTGGAATTACGCAACGGATTTTGATGCGGTTTTTTTTAATAGATAGAGTGATTCGAGGGGAAGGTTTTTGTATATAATACACGGACAATATAGTAAAGAAACACTGACAATTTTAGTTTGTAATATGATGTCGTAAATAAACAAATTCTGTAGTATATTTAGTATCAGTATTACCGTGCGAAGACGGGGCGGGTCGCTAAGACAGTATACTCGGATTTTAAAGCAGAAGATTCAGCGAAATTCGAAGACATTTAAAACTAGTAACTGCGCACAGTTTTACTAATTTTAAACTTAAACTATTCACATGACCAGCGTGAAATCCATCTTCATTTAATTACATGACGAAGTAAGCGGTACGGTTAGCAAAAAAAACATATAATTACAGTATCCGCTGTATCACTTTGATGTCGCCATAGTATCATAAATAGCTCTTAAATTAAACCAAATGTGTGTTCCCTAACATCGTATCAACTGTCGGCGCTATCAAAGAAATTAGCGCGCCAATGTACATCGGTATTAAGTGAATACGTCTCTGGGGAGGGGGACTATTGCGTTCAAATGCATTTAGAATAAACGTATGAACTAGTTGATGCACGAGTCGAGATGGCCCAGTGGTTAGAACGCGTGCATCTTAACCGATGATTGCGGGTTCAAACCCAGGCAAGCACCGCTGTATCATGTGCTTAATTTGTCTTTATAATTCATCTCGTGCTCAGCGGCGAAGGTAAACATCGTGAGGAAACCTGCATGTGACAAATTTCATAGAAATTCTGCCACATGTGCATTCGACCAACCCGCATTGGAACAGCGTGGTGGAATATGTTCCAAACCTTCTCCTCTAGCTCAGCAGTGGGAATTTACAGGCTGTTGTTGTTGTTGTTGCTGCACATGACTGTATTTTAAGGCTATCCTCTCTTGGAATTCAAACTAGCTTTGATCAAAATTTCATCAAAATCGGTTCAGCTTTGAAAGAGTATTATTAGAGATACTGGGTACTCCACGCGGTGTCACTTGTTGGATGTAATTCCGAGTTTTTAGTGTTATAGTTAATTAGTAATTTTTTTTTATTTATTATCAATTCTTTAGTCTATGGTCTATTTTCGTTTATAAATAAATTATCTCTATTGTTTTAAGTGTGCCAAGCATAACATTGAGTATTGTCTTGACGAATATACAATAGCAGCAACTAATCTATTCGGATTCGCCTGTATATACTATAATTTCTAGTACTGGTAACCTTTTTTGAATTGTATTATTATTTCCGGCGATTAGCTACAAACAAATAAATATAACCTTGTAATAATAGTATAGATTATTAAGAATAATTGCGGTTGGTTTTTTTTTGTAATTTTTTTTAAATAGGCAAAGGTATTATACCATACAGCCTAAAAATAAATATCTTAATAATCTGAAAAGGCGAAGGTATCAATCACAATGCCGAAAAATATTACCCTTAAAATCACTTTATTTTTACAATAAATTATAGATAACTATTTGCGATAGTACTTTTTGATAATTGATTTATACAACAAAATATGATATCATACAAGTAATGGTTTAATGAAGCTTGTTTTATGGGAATGTAACGAGATGTTTGGGGGTCGTAATTTAATTGTATTAAACAACGCAGCTTTGAGGGCGATGAAATTGATGTCATACTTTGTTTGAAGCGTTATGAAAAATTATGAGGGAATTTATATGCGCGCGCACGTGACAATTATAGCCTAATTAAATCAAAGCCGAGAGATGGCCCAGGGGTTAGAACGCGTGCGTCTTAACCGATGACCGATTCAAAGCACCAATGAATATTCATGTGCTTAATTTGTGTTTATAATTCATCTCGTGCTTGATAGTGAAACTTGCATGTGTCTAATTTTATTGAAATTCCGCCACGTGTGTATTCCATCAACCCTCATTGGAACAGCGTGGTGGAATATGATCCGAAACTTCTCCTCAAAGGAAAAGGCCTTAGCCCAACAATGGTAAATTTACTTTATAAGATAAGCAAACCTCAGATTTACGTATTTCAAGCGATATGCTTTTAACTCAGCTGTATCGTGCACTACTAAGAGTTTATGATTAATATATCTTTATTTATAATATAACACAACACTTGATGACTTATATTCATAATAATATTATATTCGATGACAGTTTCGTCGTCGTTCAAAACGCTTTCCGCCAATCCACAGCGAACATCACAGATCAATCAAGCTCTCGACCAATGGTATCGCGTCAATTTGCTGTCAAATTTTGTTTATTTAACTTTTTTCCTGTTACGGTTGGAATAGAGTATGGAGGTAATAAATAGTATTTTATATTTAACTTAATATTTAGCCCTGCAGTCGATTTTTTTTGGTGGTAGGACTTTGTGCAAGTCCGTTTAGGTAGGTACCACCCACTCATCAATTATTCTACCGCCAAATAACAGTACTCAGTATTGTTGTGTTCCGGTTTGAAGGGTGAGTGAGCCAGTGTAACTACAGGCACAAGGGACATAACATCTTAGTTCCCAAGGTTGGTGGCGCATTGACGATGTAAGGTAATATATCGTACAGCGTCATTGTCTATGGGTGATGGTGACCACTTTCCATCAGGTGGCCCATATGCTCGTCCGCCAACCTATTCAATAAAAAAAAAAATTAACAAAAAAAGTAGACATTCAAATTTCAATATAATTAAATATACACAAATTCGAGCTCATTATGTGATAGATCTTATCGAAACATATACGACGTTATAAATTGTTAGAAAATAATCACTTTTAGTGAATAATATAAATCTGCAAAGTTCGTGTAATCGACATATTTCGATATTCAATCCGTGATATTCAACGAGCATCTTTGACGTTTAAACGTGATATATAAGAGGTTTTTTTTTTCTGCAGCCGCCCCGGCTTCGCACGGGTGCAATGATACTAAATATATTAATATACTACAGAATGTCTTACAACGTTTACATTTTTTCAGTCATTAGACCATACAAACCGCTGTCTCGATTTAAAATCCATAATATATACGAAAATATTCATTTAAATTACTTACTGCAAAGTACCTAATTGATTTTTATTTATTGCACAATTTATTTATGGTACTTAATTTGATAAGGATTATTGCTGTATTGCTTAAAATAACTTCGAAATTAAGCCATTATTTCTCGCACCAAAATCTGTTGCGTAATTTAAGAGATCATTCATTTCACTATATACTATGAATTGATATAAATATATATTGTTACGAGAGTAACCTTAGCCTTCAATACGGTTTTATGACATTTGATTCTATATCATAATTTATATCACATTATTATTGCATATTATTAATATAGCGGGGGCTATTGAATTTACTTTATTATATTTAATTACAATTATTATTGTAATTAATTGATCAATAATTTGTAAAACTGTACTTAATATTATTTTATATGGCATAGCATTTAATACTGGCATGTAACACTATTCCTCATTTTAAATATTATTGAGCTATCTCGCGTGGCATTCTAGAAAAAGATAGAGACATTGAAGCATCATTGTAAAACGATAATATTATTTTGGCCATCCCGAACTACTGAAGTTACAATATATATATATATATATTTATACATACATATATTTTCCTATTTCTTCTGTATAACATAAATATAACACATCACAAAGATTCTATATGTTCATTTATAAAGTATTCAATAGCATAATCAATGCTATGTCTAGCGCAAGTGAGCTCTAGAGACAGCAGCAAAAATTCTCAAAAACTACTGAACCGATTTACCGCACCAGCGTGGCGCGAAACTATATGTACAACGCGCCGGTGCAAACGTTAGCGCGATCTAACTACGATCAGCGCCATCTAGTTTTGCAAGGCGTAACTATAATAATTTTTCTACATCTGTCAATTAGTTTTGTAACATTGTAAACGGTATACAGCCTAAAATTAAAAATTTTGTTTTTATATTTTGATTAGATTTTGCCGGTCAATTTGCATGTTTTTAATTATTTTAAATATCTATTTATTATATATATATACAATTTTTTTATATAAATATGATTTTTAAATAACAAAACAAAATGTCATTCTTGATACACTTGGTGCACAAAAAAGCGAAGAAATAGTTTTAAATGTAAAAACATGTCGATATCTATGTAAGTATAAAAGCAAATTATTTAAAGGACAAATAAAAAACATCAACAAAAACTGGTCTATTGAATGATTAATACATTTTCCATGTTATGTCTATATAAACAGCATTAGCTTATGTTCTATAAAATACATTTTATTAAGAATCAATTAAAATGTTTTTTTTTTTATCATTTATTATTATAACACTAACCTGTACAAAAATACAGCCCAATTTTAATTTTTTTTTTATAATAATGTAGTTGCACTTTTATACTTCTGCATCAAGTATTTCACATATTAAAATAAAAATTTAAAAAGTATTGTAAATTACTGACTGCTTTTTTTTTATTTTACAAATATTTATAAATCTAATTATAGAATCTTTTAAATAAAAGTAACTTTCTTATAAGCTTAGGAAAACGTTAAAAAATTAAAGAAAATTATTTTCTGCGCCTCCTTCAAGTCCAAAGCGTGAGGCTTTCCTTCACCGCCTAGGACGTGATAAATTATAAGAAAAAATATCGATTTAAGCCCTCGTGTGATTTGACATATGGTTAAGTTTTCAAAGTTACTGTTAGTAAACTACATAACACATTAAAAAAATTACAAAAATATTTATTTTTCCAATACAGAAAAGGGTAAAGCTCCGAAGCAGTCTATGGATTTATTATTAGCACCTATTGGCGCCATTTAACTTTATTTAATCATTAATCGAAATAGAATTTTTTTTTTTTGACCTAATCGACTTCCACACTTAGGACCAAGTCATTCAGCCATTGAATTATTTTTGGTTTTAATCAACGTTAAAGTTATCATTGTATAAATACAGTAAAATTATTGATTTAAATTAATTAATTAATTCAAATAATAGGATGTTTAAAAGCAAACAGTCTGTTGAACAGAAATAATGTCATATACAAAGTAGACTACTCCGACCACAGTCCGGCTAATCTTTATTGCTACTCCACACTCTCGCTACACCGCAGCGAACGCTCGCAGACAGATTGTGGTCGAACACGTTCTAATTTCAAATTCACGGTAAGAAGATAAGTAGACGAAAATTTGGCGCGTTTTTTTAATACGAACTAATACACATGTGTGAATGAAAATGTGTTTGAATTGTCTATGATATTTTGAATTTCGAATGCTTACATTTTTTTTTATTTTAGCGCCTTTAATTAGGTTTAATATTTTTTTACGTAATCGGTGGTACGATTAGTGGGCTTCTGGATGGTAAGTGGTCACCACCGCCATTAACATTAGCGCTGTAACAAATAACCAATTTTTAAATCACCAATGCGCTACCAACTTTGACAACTAAATATTGTCCCTTGTGCTTGTGGGTGCTGGCTTCACTGACTAACTCACTCTTCAAACCGGAACTGACTATCTGATAAGTGGGTGGTACCTGTATAGGTACCACCCACTTATCAGACGGTCGTATGACCGTCAGCACAAAATCGTACCCTCCAATAAATTGACTTATTAAGTTGCATATATTTTAGGAACATTTCACAGATAAAACTTAAATGCTACCCTGTATTCCGCTATAATCCATAAAACAGTTTAATATAAAAAATATTTATGTATTATATATATATTAAAAATACATAGTTTTATTTTTTTTATTGACATTAGCTAATAATACTAAAAACAAAACTTATATCACACGCCTTGTACCACAAGCGATTAAAAAAGAAAAGTGTCTTCCGTCAATTCAGTCTCAGCGTTCATTTATTACAATATAAGATTTATTACTAAATTCATTTAGAATTGACGACAAAATTAAAATTACCGCTTATTAACAAATAGGCAATCAAAAATCAACTCTATTACTAAGAACATAAAGAACAATATATTTATCGACGAGTACAAATATCGAATTGTACAAGCGATCGATGTATCATTTCTTTTTATTTCAAAATTCGAATGTTTTTTTTTTCTTGAATGATATTCTTTATGGCATCGCTGATGTTCCTATTTCAAATTGATTTTATATGTAATGAGCTGTTCGGCGGCCGGATAAAGAACCCAATAATAACAGATCATAAATCATTGCACTATAAAATACCTAATTGTGAAAAAATTGTAATTGTGTAAGATGCGTGGGAAGTAAGGTTAATTTAAGATTAGTTTTTTATTTTTAGAACGAGCGACATGCCTCGGCTTCGCACATATGTAATACTGACACCAAATATATTACTTACTGATTTTTTTCTTTCATTACTATATTGTCCATGTATTATATACAAAACTTTTCTCTCGAATCACTCTATCTATAAAAAAAACCGCATCAAAATCCGTTGTGTAATTTTAAAGTCTAAGCGTAAATATGGATAGATTGGGCGGTAAGCGGCTTTGTTTTATACTAAAGTTTGTAATATTAAAAAAACCGGCTTTTACAAAATGCAAATGTATGTAACAAAATAACATTTTTGTCAATTTTTGTCTATCTATCTGTTTGTTCCGGCCAATCTCTGAAACGGCTGGAACGATTTTGATGGGACTTTCACTGACAGAAATCTAAAGTTTCCTTAGACATTAATTTTTCTGTTTAATTCACACGCATTACGCATACGATGTCGTGGGCACTCTTTCAACATATAATTACAACCAACATATAACAATACAAGTACTATAATGATTACATATATACCCATACTTCCAAAGAGGGTAAACATTACCCTACTTGGCTGCGTAGTCGAGTAACATATATAGTAATTATATACACTTCCCTCGCGTATGGTATTCGCAAATAACATGTTACGGCCCTACTCACTCATTACCTTGTTGAGTGAACCGACATTCCATACATATATGGACATACAACATATATATAGTTTTGTTAATGGCATATAAGTCTGTGGTCTGTTAAATATATAAGAGTTAACCATTCCTTATATTGTAAATGCTACAAGATGTTATGTCCTTTGGTAGTTGGTGGTAGGGCTTTGTGCAAGCCCGCCTGGGTAGGTACCACCCACTCATCAGTTAATCTACCACTAAACAACAGTAAACAGTATTGTTGTGCTCCGGTTTGAAGGGTGAGTGAGTGTAACTACAGGCATAAGGGACATAGCATCTTAGTTCCCAAGGTTGGCGGCGCATTGACGATGTAAGGAATAGTTAACATTTCTTACAGTGTCATTGTCTATGGGTGATGGTGACCACTTACCACCAGGTGGCCCATGTGCTCGTCCGCTAAGCTATTCCATAAAAAAGTCCCTTTGTGCTTATAGATAGACAATTGGGGAATGGTATCTGCCACCAAGTGGTATAATAATAAATTATTAATAAATAATTATTACCTACATGTTAAATTTTTTCGAGAGTCGAGATGGCCCTGTGGTTAGAACGCGTGCATCTTAACCGATGATTGCGGGTTCCAACCCTGGTAAGCACTACTATATATATGTGCTTAATTTGTGTTTATAATTCATCTCGTGCTCGGCGGTGAAGGAAAACATCGTGAGAAAACCCGCCTGTGTCTAATTTCATAGAAATTCTACCACATGTGTATACACCATCCCGCATTGGAACAGCGTTGTGGAATATGTTCCAAACGTTCTCCTCGAAGGGAGAGGAGGCGTTGGCCCAGCAGTGGGATATTTACAGGCTTTCATTGTTGTTGCTGTATAATTTATTATAAGAAATAGTTATACATTAAATATAAAAAAAAAGATTATCCGCAAATGTTATGATTTTGATTTGATTCTATTTTATCTGTGCGGAGCTTTCGATTGATGAGATATTTCGTAACAATGAACACAGAGCGATTGTCTTCTTACGGTATATGGGATGACTCAGGCGGCCGGTGGAAAAAAAAATGGCGACCGGGCGCGTAAAATGCCGCTCATTGTAGGCGGATACAAGTTTGACAGATGTCAGATTGACAGCTCAATGAAAGAAAATGGAATGCTAATTTGGAACATAAAAAACCATTTAAAAGTACTTTTAAATTTACTGATTTGGTTATTGATGTAAAGAAATGGGATTTATTTTTCTGTAAGATTACACTCGTTAATGCTTATTTCAATGTATTATATTGATACTTAGGATGTACTTAATATGAAGGAATGAAGATTTGGTGGAATTCGCTTCAAACGTTTTCCTCAAAAGGTGAGAAGGCTCTTG
This sequence comes from Vanessa cardui, assembly GCF_905220365.1. Lineage (NCBI taxonomy): Eukaryota > Metazoa > Arthropoda > Insecta > Lepidoptera > Nymphalidae > Vanessa > Vanessa cardui. The sequence continues at coordinate 2,613,713 of NC_061150.1, read as the reverse complement.
TACAACAATAGAATTTATGGCAGCTTTATTGATACCAAGCTATAATCTAGTCGTAAACTAGATATCACGACTATACTAATATTATAAATGTTACGATTTCACGGCTAAGTTACTGAACTGAATTTGATGAAATTTTCCATGCATCAAGTTTGAACTTCAAGGGAAGGTATAGATAGGACACTTTTATACACGAGACCTACGACTAAGTCTACACGCCGACAAAGGGAGAAATATAGCTATCAATATTTCAAAAGCAACATTTTAGTACCAAGCCTCATACAATGGTCGTTTTTTGCTGAGCTTTTTCTAAGCGCTCGACCGATCTACTGTTAGCTATTTAAGATGAATTTTAAATCTTTCAAAACGTCACTAATCGAATGCGCCATTTATTAAACACATATTTCTTTAACAATAAACATTTTGAATATATTTATTTCGATATTAAGATAATAGATGGCGCTATGTGTTAATTGTTATTATAAATCTTTATAAAGGGATTTGTTTGGTTTTATTTTTGTTTTCCAAATTCAAAAATAATGGAAATTTTGTACGACACAACTTACGAATTGAGTACGCTATCACAAATTATAAATATTTATTTCTAATGTGAATATGATCTTTACACAAACGTAATAACTTGTAATATCATATGACCTAATATATTCGTCAATATGACACGTCGATTTACATGCACTCGCTGTCTCGGGTTGAACTGACGCGGGAATCTATAGCGACGAATAGCATCGAATGGCGCGATAGGGAGCTGTTTCTATTGGGTGTGTAAATGGACAGTAATCGGTTTTATTGAATTCGCCGATGCTACATCTGCATCTACATCACAGCGAAAATTGGCGCGAACGCCATTTTGAATACGAAAAACGAAAGAATCTGTCATTTACGTTAAAAACACCAAATTTACGATCTTCAACTGTTGGCTACTATTGTTTTCAATAATCTCAGTTACGACAGTCTATCTACACATAGAAATTGTCACAGGAAGATAAAGATTTATGTGATGATGTATGTGATGTTGTCCATCTGGGTAAAACCAACCAGTCATTGTATATTTGTTTGAGTTATTAGCAAATGGTATGTCATATGAAACTCAGATGGCCCAGTGGTAAGAACTCGTGCATCTTAACCGATGATTGCGGGTTCAAATCCAGGCAAGCACCTCCATATGTATGTTCTTAATTTGTGTTTATAATTCATTTCGTGCTCGGCTGTGAAGGAAAACATCGTGAGGAAACCTGAATGTGTCTAATTACATCGAAATTCTGCCACATGTGCATTCCACCAACCCGCATTGGAACAGTGCCTCTCCTTAGTGGGACAGGAGGCCTTAGCCCAGCAGTGGGAAATTTACAGGCTGTTACTTTACTTTAATATGTCATATAAATCTAAGGTTTATTTATGTATTTTCCTTCCACTAGATTAGGCAATAGACGATTCTTTTATAAGCAAAGGTTGATTGGTAATCGGACTCATCTGATTGACAATCAAGGTCACAGCGATCTTAATGAAGATTTGCACGAACGTGTGGCGCCGGCATTATAATGATCGGCTTATCTTCCATCTTATACGTCAACTATTTTAATTACTGGCAACACATTGAAATAAATACATTTTTAATTATGACAGTCGTATACTCTGATTGTTAAAGTCAGATGGAGCGATTGGGACATTAAAGTGAGGCAACAAAGGCGAATTCATACATACACTAGCGACCTGCCCCGGCTTCGCACAGATGCAATACTGTTACTAAATATACAACAGCATTTGTTTATTTACGACATCACATTACAAACTAAAATTATCAGTGTTTCTTTACTATAATGTCCATGTATTATATACAAAAACCTTCCCCTCGAATCATTCTATCTAATAAAAAAATACTTCAAAATCTGTTCCATAATTTGCAAGATCTAAGCCTACATAGGGACAGACAGCGTTAAGCGACTTTGTTTTATACTATGTTATGATAATGATAATAATGATATATATGTAAGTGTATATAAAAAAATAAATAGTTAACTAGTCGAAATAGTGATTCGAAATTTAAGTTGCGGTGTCCGTTGACAGTACAAATTCTGAATTCCGATGGGAATCCATTTTATAAGTTTGACGTTTCAACCAAAATGGCGGCCGCAAATGGAAGCGCGCTCTAATCTTGTTGACGAGTTGTTTTAGTTTAGAAATTAGAAGCCTAGCGGTCTGAACTGATGTAAATAAAAAAAATATAAAGGTCAAAAGGTTACTGTAGTATCATTGGGTCCTAGTTTTAGTAATGAAAATTATTTTTATAATGTATTTTTATGTATTACCATATGAGGAGAAATGTCAAATAAACAACATCTGACAGCGAGCTGACGCGATACCATTGGTCGAGAGCTTGATTAATCTGTGGTATTCACTGTGGATTTGTCTAAGATTGACGCTTTAAACGTAAAAAAAGTGTTATTATTATTATGCAATATGTAACGACGTAAGTGCTTTGAAATTACCAGCACTTAAGACGTTTTAGTCACGAGAATATATCTTTGAGCGATCTAGCGCTGATGTTTTAATAGTTTGATTAGATGACGTTATGATGATCATCGCTGCAGCGAACTTTAGTTCTGACCCTTAGTAGGAATTAAACAAATTGTTTACATGAACGCTGCCCTAAGAGGAGAATTTGACGTCAAATTGATGCGATACCATTGGCCGAGAGCTTGGTTAATCTGTGATATTCTTTTGAGTATTCTGTATTCTTTGAGTTTAAGTTTGCTTCATACGAAATTTCATGAAATTCGGTTCAGAGGTTTGGTAGTGATAGAGCGACAGATAGACATAGTTACTATCTTATAATAATTATATGGCATAAAGTACCGTTAAGGAGTTTTACTTGTCGCATTAGTAATAAAGCAGTCGTTGTCGTTGTTAATTTTTTGTTTTCTTAATATCCCCTATTTTTATTATATATATTTTTAAGTATTTATTTATGCATGTATTTATACTATAAGTAAACTCACTTAAAATTACTGTATCCTTATCATGTACATATGTAAATCTTCTCATATATGTAAATATTATATTATGATCCTCTGCCCAAAGTTTGCCTGGAAGAGATCGCTGCTTAGCTATGTTATATATATGCAGAGTTAATAAATAAATTATATAGATAACTCTTTGTAGTGCACAATATAGCTGAGTTACAGTATATTAAATACTGTATGGCTCACGTTAACCACCAACCCGCATTGGAACAGCGTGGTGGAATATGTTCCAAAACCTTCTCCTCAAAGGGAGAGGAGGCCAGTGGGAATTTATAGGCTGTTGTTGTTGTTATACGTTAATCGAAGGTTTGATTATCTTAATTCCATCTTTGATTGGCACAGATAGTTTGTGCCAAGATGCCAAGCGAAATAGGAATGATAATAAAATGAAACAAACATTAGTGCAAGCCCGTCTGAAAAAGTTCCAGCCATTCATCAGATATTCTACTAACAGTTAGCATTGTTGTGTTCCGGTTTGAAAGGTGAATGTAACCTTTCTACTAGGGAAATAACGCAAGCGCATTGGCGACGTAAGAAACGTTTATATACAATATTATTATATTATATACATATAAAATATTTATGACCGCAGCAGTGGTAATAGTATTGTATCTATTCTATTCATGTAATAAAATTGGAGTGTTTGTTTGTAATATTGAAAAAGCCCTTTTTTACTCAATGCATATGTTTGTATACACGGTACATATACCAAAAGAACATTATTTGCAAATTTTGTCGGTCTGTCTGTTGTAACCTCTGGAACGGCTGGACCGATTTTGAAGGGACTTTCACTGGCAGATAACTGATATAATGAGGAGTAACTTAGGCTACAATATTTTTTTCGTTAAATTCAAACGCGTACAATGTCGCGGGCACAGCTAGTCATAAAGATACATTAATTATAAACTCATAGTAGTACACAATACAGCTGAATTATTAGTATGTATGGAAAACGTAGATCTAAGTGTTTGTTTATCTTTATTCCCTCTTCGATTAGCACAGAATATAGTGATAGGTTCCACCCACTCATCAGATATTCCGCCAAAGCAATACTTAGTATTGTCGTGTTCCGGTTTGAAAGGTGAATAAACTACATTGTAGTGAATCTTTCTACTAGGGAAATAATAATAACAAGCGCATTGGCGATATAAGAAATGGTTTATATTTATTTAATTTATTATAGCAGCCATGGTATGGGTACAAATACATGCTTTAACAATAGCCAGTAAATTTCCCACTGCTGGGCTTAAGTCTTTTGAGAAGAAGGTTTGGAACATATTCCACGACGCTGTTCCAATACAAGTGGTATACACGTGGCAGGATTTCGATGAAATTAGACACATGCAGGTTTTCTGACGATGTTTTCCTTCACCGTTGAACACTGATGAATTTAAAACAAAAATTTAAAAAAATAATATTCAATGCTTGCTTGGGTTTGAACCCGTTCACGGTAGCATTCGTAAGCGATCCCGTGGCGTCCGACGAAAGACGGAGAGGGTACCGCTTGTTTCTTAATGGGTAAACCCGGTGGTCCTGGGCGCACTCGCCGTCCAGGGAACCAGGTAGTCCCACACAAACCCTCACTTTCCATCACGTGGGGGTAGCGCGTAATGCGTTTTCCCAGCGAGATTTTCCGAAATAAAAAAGGGTTTGAACTCGTAATCATCGGTTAAGATGCTCACCTTCTAACCAGTGGGCCGTCTCGCACGTGTTTCAATTGGTCGTCAAATGGCGACCAGACATACGAAATAAAAAAATCCCCGACACACAAGTGGCAATATTGATACAGCGCTCGTGATCACATCGCGCGACTTATGATTGATGGCATCATGACGCAAAGACACTTCAATGCCAGCGAGCACTGCTTCCCAAACTCTAAACCCAAATACCCACACTATAATCTAGTATTTTAAAGCTATGTAATTTAAAAAACGTTAAAATTTTCTTTATATTATTGAAAGCAGATTATTTTTCTATCTTTTAAATATTATTCAAAAAAGATTATTAAAGGATATTAAATATTTACTCTTGTCTATTTTTTTAGTATTTTTTTTCTAATAATCATTAACATTAAGACCTAACAATCTTAAAAATAGATACTGTACATACTAGCATCGTTTCCTCGTTGAATCGCTCTTCTGATCCTCTGGACGAAAAACGAACCAGCTTTTCTTTCACCAGTTGCAATAAGGCGAGGTGTTATACTTTTAATGATGGTGTTTGCACTACTACTTATTGTAAACTTTATTGTATTACATTATAATTAAATTATGATATAAATGTATCATTTATATATTCCGGTTTCATTCAAAAACTACCAAATCTATTGGTATACAAAAATCAAAATAATCTTTATTCAAGTGGGCTTTTACAAGCACTTTTGAATCGTCAATTGACAATGAAGCTACCACCGGTTCGGAAAGTGGATTCTACCGAGAAGAACCGGCAAGAAACACAGTAGTTACTCTTTTTCAACATTTAAAAAATACAAAGTCATGTTAGTTAATACAATTATTTAAATTAACATATTAAACTTTCATCTACATTCAGGTATGAAGTAGCTTAATGTTGATATATTCTTAGATATACAAAGATATATTTAACAGTAGAATTGACTTGCTTTACTTACAGCACTAATCAATATAATAAATGAAGTATAATAAGTACACGTAACTATACTTCAAAGCAGAACAGAACACATAGTTACTCTACCTTGAAACAATACATTGAATGCCGCGTTGCGTTAGCTAGGGGAGTGAGCCAGAGTAATTACAGGAAAGGACAAAACATTTTCACGTGATTGGACCCGCGAAGATGTATACACGCTGCTGAATAATCTTTTAAATCAAAGAAAATTGTATATAGTTTTGATGAGCCGAGATGGCCCAGTGGTTACAACGGGTGTATCTTAACCGATGATTGCGGGTTCAAGGACCAATAAATATATATGTGCTTAATTTGTATTTATAATAAATCTCGTGCTCAGCGATGAAGGAAAACATCGCGAGGAAACCTACATGTGTCTAATTTCATTTAAATTCTGCAATTTGTGCATTCCACCAACCCGCATTGGAACAGCCTGATGGAATATGTTCCAAACCTACTCCATAAAGAGAGGAGTGCTTAGCCCAGCAGTGGGAAATTTACAGGCTGTTATTGTTGTTTATATTGTGGTAAGTTAAAGTAAGTTTGGCAACCACTGCCATAGAGGCATAGATCTTAACTATGGATAATTTCTTTAAACACCATATTGACAATGAAATGTTAATGATTTCATTCGAAATTGGTCTTTATTGCAACGCAATAAGATGTGCGTTAAATTAAGATCGATCTCCGTTGTCATGGAAACGGTTATTTCTATTATACGTGACGTTTCTGGAACGTTCGAAATTATCGCGTTTTGTTGTAATCGATGTAAATTCTGTGGAACTATTCCATAAGAAATTCGAAACTCACCGCCGAAAACGATCTTGAAATATCACCTCACATTTCACACCCTCGAAGTAAGAATTAAAACGTTACCATTTCCTTCACAAAAACTATCTCCACAGCAAAGTTACATCAAAATCTGTTCAGCTGTTTTTGATAAGAGATTACAGACAGAGTTGCTTGCACATTAATAATCTTAGTATAGATTATGTATGTGTGTGTGTATGTGTGTTGGTTTTGTTAGTCGTACCGTCTAAACATCAGCGTAATCACATCAATGGGTATATTATTACGTGCCGTGTAAATAGACATCGGATATCTTGAAGAATTTGATTTCTTTGTTATTTCGACGTCTCCTATTTCGCCGCGCGAGTTAATTTGAAACTAATTAGGATATCTGTCCACTGGATGAGCTATGAAATAGCTATATACATCGTTATTGGTAACTCGACGTATATCCGCTAGGAGGTGATAGGGGTGACTATTTGCAATAATTTTAACCCCCATATGCATAATTCAAAAGTAAACCATTTTTGAGTTATCACGTTTTTTAGCATTTCAAAATATGTCAAAAATTCAAATTCAAAAATTTATTTAAAAAAAAGTATCAAATAAAAATTATCTATGTTATAAGCACGAATTTCCAAAAAATAATAATAAATAAATCTTTATAATTCCGCAACGGATTTTGATACGGTTCTTTCAATAGATAGAGTGATTTCAGAGGAAAGTTTTTGCATATAATACAAGGACAATATAATAAAGAAGTAAGAAAAAATAGTAGTTTATTTAGTGTCAGCATTGCACACGTGCGAAGACGCGCGAGTCGCTAGTCTATGTATAAAAACGGAAATACCACTTACTGATTCAACACGAAATCTCAGAAACTGTAACACAAACAAACTTGAAATTTGGAAGGTTCCTTATATGGTGTAGACAACCACTAAGAAATTAAAAAACTCCACCCCTAAGGGAGTAAAATGGGCGTTATAGTTTAAGTTGTATAAAATTTAATACTTTTTTATTACTTTTTTGAATTAAATTTCAAGCCTCAGATTCATCTGCTTTTATATAAATTTTACATAACGATGTAGGTATATAGTACGAGCGGCCCATGCTACTTATTTATTTATTTAACTCTTTATTGCACACCAAATATACCTACATAAAGACACAAAATATATTTTCATACAAACACAGGTGGACAGAATAATTTTATTTTTTAAGCAACTTCATTATATTTTTAAATTGTTGCTTTTCCCGACATATACAATAATTGTCTTTACACAAAAAATTTGATGAATTATATACCTAAACCTTCCTCATTAATCTCTCTATCTATTAGTGAAAACCGCATGAAAATCCGTTCAGTAGTTTTGTAGTTTATCACGAACATACAGACAGAAGGCCAGGTTCTATATTATGTAGTGATTACTTCCCACAGCTGGGCTACTCTCTACAGGAGAAAACATTCGTCAATTAATATGCTACTTGTCGAAGCCCCCAGGGCTGTCAATCTTACGTCAAAGTGTCGATGTGACGTTTCCGGTGTTGCCAGTTCATTTTCGTTAAATTTATTAAATTAAATTATAAATGATAACTCAAGGCCGATATTTAACTAGCTAATTTTTACGTTACGATGAATATTTGGATATTTTCTTGTATGTGATTTTTTTCTCTTGAATGTATACGAAATAATATATTAATATCAAAATCAAAATAAACTTTATTCAAGTGGGCTTTTACAAGCACTTTTGAATCATCATTTAACAATTAAGTGAAGCTACCACCGATTCGGAAAGTATATTCCACCGAGAAGAACCGGCAAGAAACTCAGTAGTTACTCTTTTTCAACTATTAAAAAATACAATCATATTAATTAAATACAATTATATGTGGCCCGCAATGGGTACAAGACTGACAATTAATATAGAAGCTTATAATACATATAAACTTTCCTCTTGATCAATCTATGTATGTCTTGATAGGAACCGCATCAAAATCCGTTGCGTAATTCTAAAGATCTAAGCATACATAGGGACAGACATCGGTAAGCGACTTTATTTTATACTATGTAATGATTTATATATTTGGTAGGTTTCTGAAAAACAATAAGTTAGCAATAAGACCGCCGGTTGTACCATCTTTTCTTTATGTGTACTTACTATAAGGCTAATCTGTTTAATTTGTGGTGTAAAATAAAGTATTTAAATAAAATAAATAAGTGTTATTATCTATATTAATATTGTATATGCGAATGTAACTGTCTGTATGTTCGTTTGTTATCACGATTCCACTGAACTGATTTTGATGAAGTTTAACAGCTGATGGCCATTAGACGTGAGCGAGTCCGCAGTATATAAGTTTCCTACAGTTTTTAAAGTAACGGTAATTAATGTTACTCAATTACAGATCGAATGTACGTTCGTCACGACTCCCGGGGGTTTCTTTAGAACAATAGGTTTTTTTTATATAGTCTGGGTTACAAGTTGAAAATAATAAAATTAATCTTAACATGACCATTACTTTACGGAATGCTTAAATTAAATTTAAAAATATATATAAATAAGATGGTCAATAATTTCCTTATTTTTAATCAAAATCAAAATAAACTTTATTCAAGTAGGCTTTTATAAGCACTTTTGACTCGTCATTTTACAATTAAGTGAAGCTACCGGTTCGGAGAGTAGATTCTACCGAGAAGAACCGGCAAGAAACTCAGTAGTTATTCTTTTTCAACATTTAAAAAATACAAAATCATGTTAGTTAAATACAATTATTTAAATTAATATATCCTGCTTGGAAGTCAACAGGTATTAAGTCCACGCTTATATATCATCTATAAAATCTTGTATCGAATAATATGCTTTTTCTACCAATGTATTTTTTACAAATTACTTGAATTTACGAAACGGCAAAGTTAAATATGTCTGCGGAATTTTATTATATAATATTGAATTAATTAATAATAATTATTATATAATTATTCGAATTAATATTTAAGGTTTCTCTAATGTCACTGTCAAACTCTAGACGAGATAAAAAAATAATTAAAACTCGGCAGTGTTTCCCGGGGGTTTCCTGTAGCCTTTTTTTTTAAATTATGTTATTGACCAACCACATAGCAAATGGGAAGGCAATTTGGCAGTCAACCTTTTCGTCCATCATCAATTAGGAATTTACTTGAACTAATTTAAAACAATAAAATTAAATTCATACACCCACATATATTATCCACGCAATAAATATATATTATCTATAGAAAAAAACATATAAATAATAATACAAGTGCAAATAGAATATATGTAGATACTTATTATACTACAGAATTTGTTTATTTACGACATCACAATAGATACTTCTCAAATTATCAGTTATCTACTATATTGTCCATGTATTATATACAAAAACCTTCCTCTCGAATCACTCTATCTATTAAAAGAAACCGCATCAAAATCCGTTGTGTCATTTCAAAGATCTGAACATACATAGTCAAGCGTAAATGTAATGATTAATAAAATAAATGCATGCACAGCCCTATCTATCGATAACGCCGGTCCGTCTTGAGCATTTCATTAGATCATATAAATTGACACCCAGCTAATGGGAATGAGGTTTGTTTTTTATTTTTAATTAATACCTTCCTTTTATTTTTAACACTGGCCACTTCGGTATTGAAATTAAAAAGTTGTACTCGTTTTAAGTCCATCCCACACGGTGCGATCTATTTTAGAATACGTTTTCAATTAATATAAATGAAAAAAAAATGTGAATAAATTATGTTATTGATTTTTTTTTTAGTATAAAAATAGGTGGATGGTCAAGTATGCCTCCTGATGGTAAGTGGTGACCATCGTCTATAGACTTCTTTCAAACATGCGTATACAATCTTTAGAACTAAGATGTAAAGTCCATTGTGAATGTAGTTATACTGAATTGGACTTCCGGTAACAACTATAATATTTACAGCCTGTAAATTTCCCACTGCTGGGCTAAGGCCTTCTTTCTTTGAGGAGAAGGTTAGGAGCACATTCCACCACGCTGCTCCAATGCGGGTTGGTAGATACATCAGTGGTTCAGTGGTAGAATGCTGGCTTGCCTCCCGTCAAACCGAGACGAATCTAAATATTTCTATGGTGGTAGAATATGTAGAGATGGTGGTACCTATCAAGACCAAAGTAAGGTCCACCAGGAAATTATATCTTCATATTGATAAACCGCCTGACGGTTATGAAGTAAAAGCCTTTATTGGAGTTCAAGCTTGTTTGATATAGATCTCATCAAAATCGGTTCAGTAGTTTAAAGAAACAACGACAGAGGTACTTTCACAAATATAATATTTATAGTATAATGTTACAACGTTTAAAGATAGCTGATAGCTTAACTTATATATTATAATCATTTAACATATGTATTAAACGTAGCGAGAATTTAAACATACATAGTGAAATTACTTTTGTAAGATAGTAACAACATATATCATAATTATAAATCTCATTTTTTAAAAATATTTTGCAGGTTGAGAATCTCATATTAACAATGCAAAAAATAAATTAATAATATTAATTATATTTAATAATAATTTACAAACAATACCTCATGTATATAATAAAATAATATTCAACATCGAAATAATTTTTATAATCTGTGCAAAGTAAAAGAAAAAAAAACAATATTCTAAACAGCTATTTCCGTTTTCCCGCCAACTGTCACCTTTGCAGATAATAAATGCGCGTCTAAACGCTCACTCGGCTGTCAAGCGTTTTGTTCGAACTTGGAACGCGCCGACGAGCAAATACAAAGCGAGATTAAGAGCACGGGCGGGAGACGAAATCGGATGGTGCTCGGGGAAATTCGAATTTCGAACGTATTCCTTTAAACGACGTTCCATTTTCTTAATTTTAAATTTAAATCATTACACGAAAACGATTCTTTATTGTGATAATGAGTATTGTTTATTTTTTTTTTGGTAAATTATTGATGGTCAGTAAAATTATTAAGTAAATTGAAATTAAGATTCTTAATTCGAAAATTTAAAAGCCGGAATACAGACAAATAAATTAAATTTAAATTTGTTATAATAATTATGAGAATTATTTTCAAATTAAGAATATGTAATATTTTGTAACGTCAAAAAATTCGTAACTCCACGTTCCATGTTTAACTTTTGGTTCAACATTTTCAGGGCGCTTTGCTCTTAGTGCGATTACAAGACTAGTATGGAATTGACATTATTAAAAATATAATTATTGTAAAAGATATTTTTAATAAGTATGCATAATTCTGCTATAATTTAGATAATCGGTTAGCTTTTCTTATCGGATTTAATAAATTAAGTCTTAAGTGTATTAATTAATTAAATTATGGATGGAAGATATATAAAATCCATAGAAAACTGTTTGATTATATAAGATAGAGTATCACTCTTTATTGTCTTGGCTTTGAAATTTGAATTACTTTACTTGTGTGCGTGTACTTAATGGCCAACTGGTTGACGCTATTTTTTGACGGATTTTCAGTTGACTATCTATCTAGATATAATTGATAGAAATAATATAATTTTAATTAACAATACGAAATCACTTCAAAATTTATAAAAAGATACGACTTTATACATTACCATTTACCGGCTTATCCATATGAACCTCACCCCTCCACCCTACAGGGGTTACGCTGAGATGCATCCACTTCTTGCGTAGTTTTTTAGTTTCAATTTTAGCGCAGACGCTTGACAATAGTTAGGACACCTAGTCAACCTACATTTGACAGTTCAGAAATACAATCACAAAATACATATTACGTCCCCGGACTATATGTATACTTAGGTGTTGCAAGTACTTTTATATTAAATTTCAAGTTTGTCTATCTATACATATAATAATATTTGAGTGTCTGTTTGTAATATTAAAATAGTCCTTTTTACTCAATGTATATTTATGTATACACGGTACATATACCAAAATAACATTTTTACATTTGTCTGTCTGTTTGCTCCGGATAATCTCTGAAACGGCTGGACCGATTTTGACGGGACTTTCCCTGTAAGATAACTGATATAATAAGGATAAACTTAGGCTACAATAATTTTAAATTCAAAGGCGTACAAGGTCACAGTCACAGCTAGTATTAAATATTTTTAAATAGGTTATTTAAATTCCAAAGTATAAATAAAAAAGGAGCTAATACTTATTGACTTCTAAGCAGGATATATTATATACATATACAATTGTATTAGCAAACCGCCCCGGCTTCGCTCGGCTGCAATGCTGATCTTTTATTTTGATCTATCTCGTAGGGCTCAGCCAGTGTTTTCATTTACGACATCACTTTAGAAACCTGTCAAATAATCAGTGTCTATTATATTGTGTAAACTCCCTCTTGAGTCAATCTATTTATATCTATGTGTAAGCATACATAGGGACAGACAGCGGTAAGCGACTTTGTTTTATACTATGTAATGATAATTCAACTAACATGATTGTATTTAAATGTTGAAAAAGAGTAACTACTTCTTGCCGGTTCATCTTATTTTCCCGCGCTTTCGCGGTATGTGTCACTTAAGATGACAGATGTCATAAATACACAGATAATATATATAATATATTTTCATAAAAATGGAATACAGATTAATATGTTATTATAAAACTTCGTCTACAACTATAAAAAAAAAACTTAAAACAGCCAGTCGTTATTTTGATGATTATAATATATTAGTATTATTATTTCCCATTAGGAAGTAAATAACATAATTAATATGTATATGTTATCTGTTGATTAGATAATATTAAATTTATTGTGAGGGATTGTAGCGATTGATAGGAATGTAGTTTATTTTTATTTTTTTAACTAGCTGATTCGGCGGCTTAAACCGCGCGAACACATTAAAATATTAAGCTGATTGGTCAAAAATGTGCGAAAATTATTCTTGTTAAAGAAAAGTTAGTGAGTTTTGTATTCTTTACATAAGTAGCTTTTTTATGGTATAAGTTGGCGGGCGAGCATATGGGCCACCTGATGGTAAGTGGTCACCATCACCCATAGACAATGACGCTGTAAATATTAACTATTCCTTACATCGTCAATGCGCCACCAACCTTGGGAACAAGGTGTTATGTCCCTTGTGACTGTAGTTACACTGGCTCACCCTCCCTTCAAACCGGAACACAACAATACTGAGTACTGTTATTTGGCATTAGAATAACTGATGAGCGGGTGGTACCTACCCAGACGGGCTTGCACAAAGCCCTACCACCAAGTAAATTTAAAAAAAAAAGGTATTGTTTCCCCATACAAACATCCATACCCCTTTCCACATCCTTAAGAGACCATTACTTTATGTCTTTCTTCGCTAAACAAACCATCTCTACACGAAATCTCATCGAAATCGGATCATGTTTGTCCACTGCTGGACATAGCCCCTCCAAATGAACGCCACTGTGGTCTTTCTTCGGCAGCACTAGTAGTTTTACCTGGGATCGAACTCGTAATCTTCAGTTAAGCCTGACGTATTGAACCACTAGGCCACAATCAACAATAAATAATATGTGTTGAGTTTCAATGTAACATCGATATGGTCCAGGGAACAGCGTTGAAAATTACAAAATCATTTCGTGTTGTTTTTAATTATATTTATTATCTAAGTTATTTGTATCGACGATATAGTCGAGTTAATAAGGCTGCATGTCTTGAGATCTTCGGTTTATATTAGGTTGATAAATAAAAAAAATAATATATGTAAAATTTTCAGTTCAGATATTTTTTGAAAGTCGAAATCAAAATGTACTTCATTCAAAGACTTTACAAGTACTTTTGAATCATTTAACAACTATATTAAGTGAAGTTACGGTTCGGAAGGTATATTCTACCGAGTAGGACTGGCAAGAAACTTACTAGTTACTCTTTTTTAACATATAAAAATACAGTCATGTTAGTTAATTAAAATTATATATGTATGTAATATATCCTGTTTGGAAGTCAACAAGTATTAATTCCACGCTTTTTTATATTATACATAGTTGTTAGTGTTTATAAATTAAATCAAATTGATATCAAAAAGCATCAAAAATATTTAAAAATATATATAGATATTCAATTTAAAAAAAAACTAAAATTCACACGTACATTCGATCCATAATAACTTTCATAATAATAAAAAAAAATATTTCACAAATAAATACTGTTTTAAATTAAGAACGTTATTATTGATTCGAATCATTTTTTTATTTAAAAACTACACAACCAATACTTTCACGAATTATAAAATCATCACGTGTTTTAACGGTCAAAGAAATTCTTGAACATTGTAAAACTATTCATAATCATTATAAACCTTAACAACTAATACATAAGACTCAATATCGCTTATGTTAATATTTCTTGGAATACCAATGCATCATCATCAAGTACAGGTGTAATGAAATGTAAATACATACGAAATTAGACTCTATCGCCTAAAGAATAGATTTGAAATTTAATTGTATGTAATAATTTAATTGGAGCAAATCTTGCTTGAGCTATTATTATCAGGTCATCAATAGTGTTCTCTTTTTAAAATTTAATTCCATTTTTTCTTTTTTTTTCTTTAAAATTTAGGCCAGTTTCATATTATACACATTTTATGTAAGCAATTTTACACGGTGCACTTTGTACTGGAAGTGTTGCGCAAATGCGCTCTGGTCAATGAACCTGGCTGTCGCGGGTTTGATGTCCATTCGTTACTATATTTTATTATCGAAGTTATACTTTAGGCGTGCTATAAAAAATATATAAGTGAATTTTTATGACGTCACATGTAAAATACGCTATGAAGTCGCTCTATCAACTTCACGCCTTATATTATTTTACAACTAGCGACCCGCCAGGCTTCGCACGGCAATACTGATGCTAAATATACTACAGAATTTGTTTATTTACGACATCACATTACAAACTTCTAAAATTATCAGTGTTTCTTTACTATATTGTCAATGTATTACATACAAAAACCTTCCTCTCGAATCACTCTATCTATTAAAAAAACCGCATCAAAATCCGTTGCGTAGTTTCAAAGATCTAAGCATACACAGACAGACAGCGGTGAGCGACTTTGTTTTATACTATGTAATGATTTTATTAAAAGAAATATTTAATTGACGCTTTTTAGTCCAACTGGGTAACTAAACGTAAAAAAGTATTGATATTTAATACAATCGTGTCTGTAATTACACTGGCTCACTCACCCAGTGAGCCAGTGTAATTACAGGTACAAGGGAATCTATTAGCGAATAGGTGGGCCGTTTGCCTACCTAATTGAAATAAAATCTATGTTTTTCTTATAACTGCTGAACCGAATTTGATGAAACTCATTTCAACAAGTTTGAACTAAATACATAAGCTAATAATTTATCCTTAACAATGGTTAAAACACGAGCGATACCGCGGTAACAACTAAATATATATAAAAGAGAGATAAAATTAATAATGACATACTCAGTACTATGTTAACATAATGGATATATATGTACATGTTAATAGTTAAGAAAACCGGTTAATTTAAGTAACGAACGTAACTAAATGAATTATAATCAAATTTAATTCAAGTCGGTTACGACATTTTTCAAATACTGACATAAATCGTCAAAGCTGAACGCGTCGAAATAGCGGCCAACGGTTGGCTACTAAGTACACTCACACCAGTAACGTAGTTTGACGTTTAAATGTCAAACGTAGCTGACAATAAAGATGGCGCGTTTTTTTTTAGTTCTCTGGTAGTGCGATACTCTATCTAGTTATATTAATATACTTAAGCTCTTTGCACTCATCAATACTTTTACACTAATACTATAAATGTAGCTCTGTCTGTCTGTCTGTTTGACGATCTTTCACGACCAAACCAATGAAGCGAATTTGATAAAAAAGTGGTATGAAGCAAATATTAAATCTGACAAAGGACATACTGTTACTTTTTGCTTAAGACATGACAACCAACATCCTAAAACACAGGCGAAGCCGTGGGCGTCAACTAGTATTAAATAAAAGCAAGATAGACTGCACGTGTTATAGTGAAGCAACAAAAGCTAATACAAAATCAAAAGACAATGCAAAAAATCCTATCTACTAAAATGGCTGCGATCACTGTTAGAATACTTCAAAAGTATTTATCTAAATCATAAAATTGCGGGAATATTCGTGCGATAAATTAATAATAATATCTATGTATCGATTCCATCGTTTGAATTTCGAACGGGAACGCACGAAGATTAATTCGAAGACAGATTCTATAAACAATTTTGAATATAGAACAGGTGTTCGAATTAAAAAAAGTATAAAGAGTCTTACTTATCATCTATTTTCATCTTTACATTTCAAAAGTAGAATAATTAAAAGTTAAAAAAAAGTGGAGCAACTTTTTAAAAAATACACCTTTTTTGTTGTATAAAAGTGCATCCACACAAGTGGCCCAGTTTCCAACAGGTCCACGTTTAATCCTGGAAGTGTGAACTCCGCTACCCGCGAACGGAAGCAGCGCCAACTGTTCGCGTGATTTTTTTTTTATTCGCGACTATAAAACATACGGCAAACGTTAGCTCCCTAACTTATTTTATATATTTTGTTTTTTAAAAGCTAATTTTATAGTAACTGTATCAAATTCGAAGTATTTTTTTAAATTAAATTAATGTAAGTCAATTAAAATTTTATGACGGAACTTTTTTTTAATATACATAATAGATTAATTATAATATTAAAAAAGGCAAGTAATTGCAGAAATAAAATTGTCTTGAACATTTTCTTTAACAAAAGAAATATATACATGCATATGTAATTATTTTAATTAACAAAGAGAACAATTAAATATAAATAAAATCCCACATATATTGAATAGCGCGACTCTTGATAGCCGCGATGTCATAACTATCATTAAAAATGTAAAATTTAAATTTAGATCAAAGCGTAATCAAGAACAATATTAAAAAAGCAGCTATAAATAAAAACTTCAAATTTAGAACGTTCGCTGTCAAAATTATGCCACAGATTAAATACAACTTCCGAGTAACGTTTGTTCTCTTTAACTTTCGCTGAAACTTCTCTAGTCGCCTATCACTATAAGCGTTCAATACACAAAATTAACAATACATATTATAGAACCTTAATACCGAGCAATAAGATCTATATTAGTTTGTATGGAATTAATTCGAATTTGGTAATATTAGAATTTGATACGCATAATTAATGTTGCGTGTTATTTCGATGTTATTTATATTGGAGTAAGGTTGATTTTCGTTTGTTTTTATGTTTATTGAAAATTGTTATTGTTTAAAAATATTCTGCCATGCATGTTGCCAACTCGAGACGTAGTGGCGTGATGTGACAAGCATTTTTTCATTCGTTAATGTTGATTGAATTTGAGGACTCTATTATTAGTGTATTAAGGTTGATATTACAATAATTTTCAATTTTTCTCATTAAAATTCTGTAAGCGATTGCATAATTCCTATTTATCAATTTTTTGAATTACATTTAAACTTTTTAAAATTGCACGCTTTATAATGTTCTCGTAATTTTTGGGGAATTATTTTAATTGTGTATTTAGTATCAAAAAGTTTTAATTTGAAACGTCACTTTTAATTTAAAATTTGGAACCACATTGAATTCTGTTACATGTATTACAAGAGATTGAATACCTAGTTACATTTACATATTTTATTTAAGACGATCGAATTTTAAAATTTCGAATTAATTTTTTAATTCGTGTTAATGATTTAGTAAGTCAAGGCATGCTGAACGGATTTTGATGTCACTTTCGCTGGTAACGGAAGTCGTATATTTCCGTTTCCGAGTGACAAATAAGGTTTTACTGCGAATTAAATAATAATATTTTATTGATATTATCTATATTATAGATGTGAGAGTAAGTTAGTCTGTCAGTTGCTTCACCTCCAAACTCCTAAACCGATAATGATGTAATTTGGTACAAAGTAAGTTTGAACGAAGAAAGCATATTGGCTATTTTTGGTTAATACCAATTTTTGGTTGGAACAGAGTATGCTATTTAATATTATAATGAGATTCTTTATACGACATTGCTTTTTTATGGTATAGATTGGCGGACGAGCATATGGGCCACCTGATGATAAGTGGTCACCATCACCCATAGACAATCACACTGAAAGAAATAGTAACCATTCCTTACATCGTCAATGTGCTTGGTGGCACCTTGGGAACTAAGATGCTATGTCCCTTGTGCCTGTAGTTACACTGGCTCACTCACCCTTCAAACCGCAACACAACAATACTGAGTACTGTTATTTGGCAGTAGAATAACTGATGAGTGGGTGGTACCTACCCAGATGGGCTTGCACAAAGCCCTACCACCAAGTAAGGCAAATATAATAATTAATTATTTTAATTATGATTCGATAATTAAAGTTATCAGTTAATTACTTACATTGTTACCTATAATAATAATCTTTATGTAATGTATAGTAATATTATAAGTGCATATGTAAATCTGTCTGTTTGTTATGCTTTCCCGGCTACACCTAAGCCCATTTGGATGAAATTTTCGTATATAGCATGGAAGGAAGGAACTAAGATCGATTTATTTTTAGATGAAGTAACGTTTTTAATTATTGATAGTGTATAATCTTCCTTATGCTATTACTGACAATTGTTATATAACATAATATACAAACGAATATACATACTTTTTAAGTTTTAATTAACGATATTACAATATATGTATCGGAATTGAAGATGTTATCACATTTTTAGGGTTCCGTATCAAAATCGTAAAACGGGACAATATTACTAATACCTCACTGTGTGTTTGTCACCAACCTATATCTCATGAACCGTTAAATTATCACTGATTATATATTTATGTTGCTGCTATAACAACATATAGTAACAAACAGCATGAAATGTATATTAAAGGGGCTCTTACACAACATATTTGATTTTTTGCTCGTTTTTGCTTTTTATTATTGGAAACAGGTAAACGCTTGAAATAATCACAGAATATTGTGTTATAATATGACTTTGTAAATAAATAATTACCGCCTACGCCACTCTCAGGTCTCGGGTTCGATCCCCGGCCGAGTCAACATAGAAAATTCTTTAGTTTTCTATGTTGTCTTGGGTCTAGGTGTTTGTGGTATCATTACTTCTGATTTTCCATATCACAAGTGCTTTAGCTACTTACATTGGGATCAGAGTAATGTATGTGATGTTGTCTCATATATATTTAAATATAATTAATATAACATGTATGACTTTTTTCATTAAATGCTTAAATATATATATACAAATATGAACTAAAACTAGTTACTGTATAAATCTTGACCGCATGGAATGGTGGCAAGAATGCTAGCAGCATGTTGAATCGCAATTCCGATCCTCTGGGCGAACGAACCAGCCCTCCTGTCACCAGTGGAGGCAATGTGGCGAGGTGTTATACTTATGATGAAGCTTTTTGCACCACTACTCCAAGGGCCAAGCGTTTCGACAGAAAATTTAAATTTCTTTTTTCCGTTTTTATAGACAATTGTAAAGACAGAACGGTTTTGTTAAAAGTATATCCATTCACATAACTTACTAATAATAACTTTTTGCTCGAAATTAAATTTTTAAGTCCAATTATTTATTTAATTCAATTATAAATAAATACGAGCTGTCAAATTTATATATATTTTTATGGTAGTTATGCGCAAAGGTAAAATAAAAAAAGTAAAATAACAGCCTGTAAATTTCCCACTGCTGGTATAAGGCCTCCTCTTCCATTAAGGAGAGAGTTTGCAACATATTCCATCACGCTGTTCCAATGCGGGTTGGTGGAATGCGCATGTGGCAGAATTTCGATGAAATTAGACACATGCAGGTTTCCTCACGATGTTTTCCTTCACCACGAATTATAAATACAAATTAAGCACTATATATATATATGTGATGCTAGTCTGGGTTTGAACCCGAAATCATCGGTTAATATGCACGCTTTCTAACCACAGAACCATGCCATTTATGAATTCCAATTTGTCATTAATTTATATATATAATTAAGCAAGAAATAATTTTCGTTCAGACGATTTGCACTGATGTTTTTTATATATAGAATTTGGCATCGAATGTTATTGACAGTACCACCGCGTTAGAAATAGCGTTATCAATATGTTTTGATTACTAAAAGGTTATTTAAGTACATTTAATAACAAAACAAACACACATAAACATACTATAACCATTTCCACTGCTGGGTTACGACCTCCTCTGTATTTGAGAGGGTTTGGAGCATATTCTATCAAGCTGCTCCAATGTAGTATTGCCCATAGACAATGACGCTGTAAGAAATATTAACTATTCCTTACATCGTCAATGTGCCACCAACCTTGGGAACTAAGATGTTATGTCCCTTGTACTGGACACTGGCTCACTCACCCTTCAGACCGGAACACAACAATACAGAGTACTGTTATTTGGCGGTAGAATATCTGATGAGTGGGTGGTACCTACCCAGACGGGCTTGCACAAAGCCCTACCAACAAGTATTTGTTGGAGTTTGATGGATTCATTTAGCAGAATTTTGATGAATTTAATCACATGCAGGTTTCCTTACGATGTTTTTCAATTATCAACACAAATTAATACACATAAAAATTTATCAGTTGAACCCACAATCATCGGTTGAGATGCACTCGTTCTAACCACTGGGCCATCTAGGATAGATATATAACATTTATCGAGTCATCTAAAAATAGTACATTATGACGTCATAATGGTAAGAATTCTACTAAAAATACACACAGTTTGAAGTACCTCAATGCGTTTGAACTAACAAGATAGTGTTTATGAGAACTAGTCGTAACGACAGACAATCAACAGACGGCAACATATCGATAAATAAGAGGGAATGCAACTGCTTTTTAGGGTTCCGTAGTCTACTAGGAACCCTTATAGTTTCGTCATGTCTGTCCGTCTATCTGTCCTGGCACCAATTGCTACGAAAATTGGTGGAGAGATGTTTACCGATAATTCAAAAAATTTGTTTTTCAAATTATCGAAAAATAATTATTTTTTATCCCCCTAACTAAATGGTAATGTATGGAAATAACTACCTACAAACTATGAAAATAAGTAGGAATGTGACATACCTACATACAGAAGTGGGCCAGGGTTGAAATAGAGATTGCTAAATTTCAGGACTGACCAACCGACTGACTCCACTCTGTTTCTTCTGCATATCAATGATTTGTTGCAAATCGGGAACATTCATTGCTATGCAGACGACAGTACCGTTGACACCTTATACACCGGCCGAGCTAATATTTCTCGGGAAAACGTCGAAGAGAACCGGAACAAACTTGTGTCTGAAATCGAGTCTTCGTTAAACGAAGTCTCGAACTGGGGCCGGCTAAATCTAGTCCATTTCAACCCCAAAAAGACGCAAGTTTGCGCATTAACCGCTAAAAAAACACCATTTGTCGTATCTTCACAATTTGAGAACATCCCGATAGCCGCTACAGGTAGTATCGGAATACTTGGCGTTGATATTTCGAGCCTCGTTCAGTTCCGCGGTCAATTGGAATGCAAAGCCAAATTGGCTTCAAAAAAGCTGAGTGTGCTCAGCAAGGCGAGACAGTATTTCACGTCGGCCCATCGCCTAAAACTTTACAAGGCGCAAATTCGGCCTCACATGGAGTACTGCTCTCACCTCTGGGCGGGTGCTCCCCAGTACCAGCTCCTTCCATTTGACCGCATCCAACGTAGAGCGGCTCAAGTTATCGACGATCAAGCCCTTTCCGATCTCCTTGATCCTTTGGCTTTGCGTAGAGATGTCGGATCACTCTGCATCTTCTACCGAATTTTTCACGGGGAATATTCCGAGGAATTGTTCGGTTTAATCCCGGCTGCTGAATTTCACCTTCGGACATCTCGCCAAAATTCTAAGTTTCACCCGCACCACCTTGATGTCCGAAAATCCAAAACAGCGCGATTTCTCAGACATTTTCTGCCTCGCACAACCACTTTGTGGAACCAGCTTTCGCCGGCGGTTTTTCCGAACCGATACGACATGGGAACCTTCAAGAAAAGAGCGTACTCCTTTCTTAAAGACCGGCAACGCACCTGCAAGCCCCCTGGTGTTGCAGATGTCCATGGGCGGTGGTAGTCACTTTCCATCAGGTGAGCCTCCTGCTCGTTTGCCACCTACGCCATAAAAAAAAATTGAACTTTGCATCCATTTTTGTGTCAAGCGGTCGGCCCATCTTTTGGCTACGGAACCCTTTAATGTGCGTGTCCGATACGATCTTGGCCGGTTTTTTTTCTATCCAACTTACCAATCTTAGTACTTAACTTATAGCAAATCAAACAGCTTCCAACTTTCAAAATGCAGATTCTACCATCTAGCAAGAATAAAGAGCAAGAATCTCAATAGTGGGTCCATATTAACAGATATAGTGCTACATACCCGTGTTAATTGAGATACAGTTATTCCTACTACTACTACTTCTACATAATATATTTATATGTAGCCTAAGTTACTCCTAATTACATCAGCTTTCTGACCATGAAAGTATCATCACAATCGATCCTGCCGTTCTAGAGATTAGCCGGAACAAACAGACAGACAAAAATTTAAAATGATACTGTTATAAATAGCGTATATACACACATTATTTTAATATTACAAACACACAACCCAATTTTATTATACGTATAAATTTGTGAACATTAAATAATATAAAAAAGTACATAATGACAAACAGAAATTTATTTAAATTAAAATGTGAATAAATAAATATTTCACAATAATATAATAATAAATAACTTGTTATTCAAATAAAATTTTACAATTCAATAAAGATGGGTATAGAGGACAGGACCAGAGAAACGATGGATGGACTTTGTGGAAAGAGGATATGGCTGGAAAGAATGTCACTTGTGAGATGACGTCTGGCAGAGAAGTGTGGAAGAAGATATGCTGAGCTAACCCAAATAAAATTGGGATAAAGGCAGGATGCATTGCTGTTGATACTCTTGGCCCTTGAAAACAATGCTATGATGTGCCTATTTAATACGTCTCTCTGACCACTTACCAAAATGAAGCATTACAGCATGAGGCTTAATAGACCCCGTAACGCTTAAGAAACTAGAACTCGATGTGATATATGATAGCACCGCAGACAGACGGGAGACTTACGAGAAGTGGCGTAGACAATAAAACAAACGCGTAGTACAGTGCTAAGGCCCTCGGAGTTCAGGGGGCCCTCTAAACTAAACCTTAAGCTTCTGAAGCTAGAAAATCACGACTCTACGTACAAGATTTCTTATTTGACATATATAATTTTAAAGGGTAATTATTAATTAAAGAGGGATGGGAAAGAGGGCCCGATTCTTTTTCTATGCAACGGGGCCCTTCCTCACCTAGCTACGTCACTGCATACGGGGCATATTGGACTTCGTTCCGCATTGAACGTGTTAAGTGTGAAGAGGTAACATACAGAGTTACTATCACATATAATACTAGCATATATGTCATATGACATAACAAATGTCAAGTGAATAAAGAACTACATAATCTTTTGGGATTTAAATAATCTCCCGCATACCTATCGCATAGTTTTATATCGACACCGATAATGACTTATCATTTCTGAATAAATTTAAACATACTTATGCAAAATCAACATAGTCATAGTCAGCCAGGGGATAAATTCCATTAACAAATCATTGTTTACTAGCAGCCCGCCCCGGCTTTTCACGGATGGACATAATTTTTTTTTTCTATATTTTTTGTTTCTTTTTTCCGACACGTTTAACAATTGTTGTTCTATTTCAAATTATTTTCACAAAAACCTTGATAAGTTATATACCTAAACCTTCCGTATGAATCCCTCTATTTCTTAGTGAAAACCGTATGAAAATCCGTTCAGTAATTTTCGATTTTATCGTGAACATACAGACAGAACGACGAGACCAGGGGGCTTTGTTATATGTTATGTAGAAATATATGTAATCTGTACTAACATAATCCAGTTGAGGTTATATTAACTGTTAAATTTAATTTTTTTGTGGGATCCTCAAGTGAAATGTCTCAGACAGCGGAGTAGTACGGGGATATCGATATTACCTTCCCCCTAAGAAGAACTCCATAGAACATAGTAAAGTGGGTGCCAAATGTTATATCAAATAGATCTCGCCTACTTTACGCATCTATCACACGCAATCCAAGGCGTTTGCATAGAAAATTCAGTGATTGACTTTTTTGGGATCTGTTTGTAGTTTTTCTGTTAAGCCTAATGACCCTTATAGCGTCATCATGCATTGGGGCGAGTATTGGACACAGCCTTGAAGTTTAAGCCCTTTCGGAGTCGAGAGTGACATTTGTCCTGAGGGTGTCTCCTACACAGTAACTCGACTTAGAACATAATGGGTGGGGATAGCTAATTTGTCATTTGTCATGAGATATACGCTCGCATGGGACAGTGGTGACAACGCCGTCTGTAACTACAGCCGGGTCACTAGGTCGATTATCCATGGTGTTTGATCTGGATTCACGCCACATAGCGAGCGAGAGTCGGCGATCAAGGACCTGTGGGGGATCCCGATGGGGTATGACCGTGAAAAACTCTTTGAAATTTCTATATTCTCAGTTCCAAAACTTGCCATCGCGATTCAAAAACGAACACTAATAGATCAGCGCCATCTACCGGTAAAATGTGTGTATTTATAAAGTAGTGTCGATAACTCACCCGTCAACGCCAACGAAGGTCTCCTTAGCCGTGATACCATTGTAATGGACTCTGTTTTCAATCTCACCATCAATTAACACGTCAGTCATTACGAAATTAATAATCTCCCTATTTAAATGCCGCCTCAAATACTTTATCTCACTCAAAACTCGCTTGTCAACCAAACTGACGTTACTCACTTCGTGTCTATGCCTTAATTTCAAATCACTTTGTCTCTGACTAGAGTTCGAATGTTCTAAATTCAAATCGCTGTCAATGTCACAGTTTATTGAACCTAGCAACAGGAGGAGCAGCGCTGGCGACCGGAGCATCTTCTTCCACGCTATCGGTGACTTTTTCTTCGCTTTCGGTGATTTTAACTCCATCGCTGATCTGGAAATGAAATATATTATAAATGATAATGCATTGACCATATTTATCACATTAGAAGACAAGATAGCATCATCTCTGTTTATAGATTGATCCTGTATGTAATTTTGATCATTTCTTACACATAAAGCAACACCAAGCTTAGGATTTTATATGTTATGTCCCTTGGGCCAATTACAGGATTGTGTAAAGTTTCCTCAATAGATTGGGCACATATTAGACCCCGTAACGCTTAAGAAACTATACTCGATGTGATGTGATCGAATTTTATTTCTTCATTGCGTTACGGGGTCAAATAGACCCCGTGTTTAATGTTTCCTCAATAGATTGGGCACGCAGCTACGATAAAACTAGAGTTAGTCAGAAGAACCCAAATAGTTTTTGAGAACAGTGTGGGTTATGCATCTGTTAACTATAACTAAGAAATATTTATATTATACGGAATTAATGTAAAACAAATATTAGATTATCTTTTATGATTGCCTGTACTGACTACATTACTCAGGACATAAGAGAGTTAGTATAGAGAGAGTATTCTGTCGAGAAAATCACTAGCATCGTGCTCGAAATTTGGCAGTGATATCTGTGAGATCTGATCATGCAATTCTTGGTCGTGTCCATGGGCGGTGGTAGTCACTTACCATCAGATGAGCCTCCTGCTCGTTTGCCATCTATCACTTAAAAAATAACAAAGGTCCGAAGTATTACTGAGAATCTTTCGCCAGAAAAACTGAACTCATTATCGGCCATTTGGAGATTAATTGCATTCATTGCTATTTAAATGCGATTATGCTGAGTTTTTGATGACGTCATCATTCATACGTCAGCATTGACAATCTCCGCGATCGAGAGTGTACACCGGTTTCATGGGTATGCTACCCCGAGGTCCCGGGTTCGTCAACAAAAAGTTCATTACTTTTCTATGTTGTCTTGGGTCTGGGTGTTTATGGTATCGTTACTTCTGATTTTCCATTGCACAAGTGTTTTAGCTACTTACATTGGGATCAGAGTAATGTATGTGATGTTGTCCAATATTTATTTTATTTATTTAATTGCGTCTAATAGTTTTAATACAGTGATTTTGATGACGTGCATCCATATTTAAGAAACGTCACGCCACAAAACAAACAATATTTATAATTAATTATATAATAATCAGTACGTACTTAATTATAATTGTATGCTTAATTAAGGATTTTGTTTATATATTTAATTGAAACGTTGAAGTGTTGATTGATATAATCACAATGATAAAAAACAACACAAAATCTAATTTAACTGTTTTTCATTTCTAAATGAATTTATTGTTATGACGTTTTGATTTTGAGGATCTATATCAGATTTTTATGAATAATATTTTTATGAAAAATAATAAATAAAATAGGTGGGTATACTTATTCATTCAACATAACAGCTGTTTACAAACACTAAAATATTTCAGACTAATTTAACATTTCACAATTCACTATAAATTATTAATTTAACAATGAAACAGTTTTAAATTATTACATTAATTATTTCTGGACACGTGTCTTTCTTAAATTCGTGGTTTCGCGCCGACATATATATATATATATATTATGGTATTTGCTACCTCAGATTTGACCTGGAATGAAGAATATGTGCATTTGCTCTAACTAAAAATATGAGTTTTGACTGAAACATCGTGAGGAAACCTGCATTTACATTTGAACAGATCGGTGAATTAGCTTCGTTCGCGTATTTGTGGTTGGTTGTCATGTGTTAGGTAAAGAAGTACCTTTACCAAGTCTTATTACCTTTCTCGGAGTTCCAAGTTTGCTTCATACCAAATTTCATCAAATTCGGTTCAGTGGAAGAGGGACAGACACACAGACATAAATATAGATAGATTATAAACTTTGGAATCGTCTTGTTCAATGTTGAATTAAGTAAACCTATCAATGGTTCGAAAAGTAGATTTTATCGAGAATCTAGCAAGGAACTCAGTAGTAGCTCTTTCTTTTTTAACTACAGATTTAATTTGATTTAAATACAGTTATATATATGAGCGTTCTGTCTAGAAGTCAACATGTTTTAACTCCACGCTTTGGGCATGAATATAATCTTGTATTGAGTAATATGCCTAATTTATCGATCTTTTTTGACGTGAGATTTAAGTTTATGCTACTTACGTGCTGCGGGGGCCTTAGCAAGCGAGTACCATAATTAGTGACTTATGTTAAAAATAACTCCGATATCTTTTTTTAGAAATACCGTGTCACAAGTATGTATCAACTTAGGGAAGTTGGTGCTTAAAATCAATTAAAATTAACCTGTTACTTTTACCAGATCCCTCTCTCCCAGTGGGCACTTTAGGCAAGTGCCCGGGGCCCCGTAGTTGATAGGGGCCTAGATCAATTTAAAAAAATTGCATATTTTCAAAATGAAAATTTTAGCAACTAAATTGGAGTGTCTGTTTGTAATATTAAAATAACTTGTTACTAAATGCATGTGTATGTATACACGGCATTTTTTACAATTTTGTCTGTCTGTCTGTTCCGAAAAATCTCTGGAACCGATTTTAACGGGACGTTAAGATACGAGGTATAAATGAATAAATAAATAATTTATGTAAAAACACAAAATTCGCGATACTTTTTGAACACACCTCGTACATGTAAATCGGACTACAACAATACAGTTTTTTGTTAAATTCAAAGGCGCAAAAAGTCGCGGGCACAGCCGGTACTACACATAATGCAATACGTATCAGCTAGCAAATATTTTATTCATCATTTTTGATTAGATAAGGCGTGTCAAAACTTTAGCCTACTTATAGTGATAAATAATAAGAGCTATTCCGTAACTCAGTTGAAATAGACTTATAGTACGACACAACATAGACGTCAGCATCAACAAAAACAGCCTTCTAATTTCCCACTGATGGGCAAAGCCTCCTCTCCCTTTGAGGAGAAGGTTTGGAACATATTCCACCACGCTGTTCCAATGCGGTTTAGTGGAATACATACGTGACAGAATGTCTATGAAATTAGACACATGCAGGTTTCCTCACGATGTTTTCCTTCACCGCCGAGCACGAGATGAATTATAAACACAAACGCCTGGGTTTGAACCTGCAATCATCGATTAAGATGCACGTGTTCTAAGCACTGGGCCATCTCGTCGGCAAATTCAATAAAAGCGATTACTGCCGATTTATACAACCAATAGAAACAGCTCCCTATCGCGCCACTCGACGCTATTCGTCGCTATAGATTCTCGGGTCAGTTCGGTCCGAGAAAGCGAGTGCATGTAAATCGACGCGTCAAATTGACGAATATATTAGGTCGTATGACATTACAAGTTATTACGTTTGTGTAAAGATCATATTAGCTTAAGAAATAAATATTGATAATTTGGGATAGCGTACTCAATTCGGATGTGATCGGTTTTACGAATTTTGCCGATGCGACATCTAAGTTGTGTCGTACTATATGTTGATAGGTGTTTTGGTATTTTGAAGCGCGTGTATATCTATCTAACTTTTGTTTAAAACTAGTAACAGTTCCCGACTTCACACAACACACGAGTTTAAAATAGAAGAAAAACAGTTAAATTAAATATTGTATTGTCCAGCTAGGAAACTCAAATAATCCATATCACAAGTGCTTTTGCTTACATTGGGATCAGAGTAATGTATGTGACGTTGTCCGATAACTTTTATCAAAAAAAAAATAAATAAAAATAAACTTTATTCAAGTGGGCTTTTACGCGCAATTTTGAATCGTCATTTAACAATTAAGTGAAGCTACCACCGGTTCGGAAAGTAGATTCTACCGAGAAGAACCGCCAAGAAATTCAGTACTTACTCTTTTTCAACATTAATAATTGTCTATATTAGTAATGGAACGTAGCTTTGCCCGAGTTTTAGAGTGTTGCGTGATGAGTCAGGCAAAAAAGTACTCTATGTCCTTCCTTGAAGTTTCATTTTGCTTCACACCAAATTTCATGAAATTCGGACAGACAGAGTTACTTTCACATTTTACAATATTAATATAGATTTATTTCAAGTCGCTGGTTCAAATCCACGCAAGCACCACAAACTTACATTTATAACAAACCTCATTTGTTACCAAAGATATATATCGCATAGCTTTGCATACCGTTTACAATTGCTGGTCAAACAGTTTTACTGACGTGCCGTTATCTCGTGACGTCTCAGTTAACGCGGTATGCTGAATCTATTAATTATATAGTTTGTTCCGGCTTCGCTTGACAATTTCGTGTCGGAATCTTTAAGTTTTAGCCGACGTCACGTTCCCTATCCCTTTAAGATATCATTCGTTGTTTATTTGTTTTAAAAGTAAAGAAACAGCCTGTAAATTACCCACTGCAGGGCTAAGGCCTCCTCTCCCATTAAGGAGAGGGTTTTTGGAACATATTTCACTTCGCTGTTCCAATGCGGATTGCTGGAATACACATGTGGCAGTATTTCTATGAAATTTGTCACATGCAGGTTTCCTTACGATGTTTTAACACAAATTACGCACACATGTATATAGTGGTGCTTGCCTGGGTTGGAACCCGCAATCATCGGTTAAGATGCACGTGTTAACCACTGGGCCATCTCGGTTCAGTGCGAGTGTGTAGTAGAAAATACCATGAGCGCGGATATGTGTTTGTAAATGTTTGTCTATTTTCGGTTTCGTACTGTTAAGAGCTATGCACGTTTATTTTTGCACTCTTCATGAGTGCAAATTGAGTGTTTAATTGTTTATATGTATTGGTGTTCTCCTGACCGATATCTGTTACCATGACTACTGATAAATAATTCAGATTCAGTGTAACCCAGCTATCTATATTTGACGACCACTGTGGTCGAGTGTGTACACCGGTTTAAATGGTTACGCCACTCCAAGGGCCCGGGATCGTATTTTTTTTATGTTATAAGTTGGCGGACGAGCATATGGACCACCTGATGGTAAGTGGTCACCATCACCCATAGACAATGACGCTGTAAGAAATATTAACTATTCCTTACATCGTCATAGTGCCACCAACCTTGGAAACTAAGATGTTATGTCCCTTGTGCCTGTAGTTACTGTCTCACTCACCCTTCAAACCGGAACTGAGTACTGTTATTTGGCGGCAGAATAACTGGTGAGTGGGTGGTACCTACCCAGACGGGCTTGCACAAAGCCCTACCACCAAGTGAAATCGTTAGACTGAGTCGATGTAGAAAATGTATTAGTTTTCTACGTTGTCTTGGGTCTGGTTGTCAGTGACGTCATTACTTCTGATCTTCCATAACACAAGTGCTTTAGCTACTTACATTGGGATCAGAGTAATGTATGTGATGTCCAGTATTTATTTATTTATCTCTTTCTTTACTATAATTAGATGAGACGGAAAATCGACCTTAAACATCCAGACAGAAACAGTTTTACATGCTTCCCATAGCAAGGAAACGCACAGTTCAAGACTCCAAATCGCTGCTGAGAATGTTTGGATATGAAAATCCAATAACTTTGTGCTTGACTGACCTTGGGATTGAACCCAGAACTTCGATTTGCAGTCAAACTAAAGTAGTTTGTATTATGGAATGGTTATAAGAACCAGTTCAAATCGACCTTCAAACGGTTCTCATAAGCAAATCGAAATAGACCACAGATTATTAATTTCCCGGTAAAATTGTTCTCTATTACCGGATACGAGGAACGCGTAGACATTCGAAATCATGACGAATTTTCCTTGTAAATCTATTTCAGTTTCATTCATTACAATGAATTGACGTAACTGTTGATTATTATTGCGGTTTAGATATTGCCTTTAGAAGTGTGTGTGTACTTGGTGGTAGGGATTTGTGCAAGATCGTCTGTGTAGGTACCATACACTCATCAGTTATTCTTCCGCCAAATAACAGTACTCAGTACTGTTGTGTTCCGGTTTGAAGGGTGAGTGAGCCAGTGTAACTACAGGCACAAGGGACACAACATCTTAGTTCCCAAGGTTGGTGGCACATTGACGATGTAAAGAATAGTTAATATTTCTTACAGCGTCATTGTTTATGGGTGATGGTGACCACTTACCA
Organism: Vanessa cardui; assembly: GCF_905220365.1. Taxonomy (NCBI): domain Eukaryota; kingdom Metazoa; phylum Arthropoda; class Insecta; order Lepidoptera; family Nymphalidae; genus Vanessa; species Vanessa cardui. The sequence goes on along the minus strand of NC_061150.1, from coordinate 2,582,103 downwards.
TCAGGTGGTCCACATGCTCGTCCGCCAACCTATACCATAAAAAAATGTGTGTGTGCGTCAGCTTGCTTGTGAGAGAGTAGGCTAATCCAGCTTGATCTAGGTCAAGCAAAGACTCCCGTCCTTCCCGGGATGGGTTGTGCTACGCTGACGACACCCTCGTCACCTGGCTGGAACGGCTCTCACCGTGACCGGTTGGGAGTGCTGGACTTGAGGGTCTCCATAACAAAAACGGATCCCTCCTGTTCCACGGTCCACGGAAAAGACCCCCACGAAAGGCGAGTATTACCGTCCGGGAAAGGTGATCAAGATGCAGGCCAAGATGATGTATCTGCGCCTCATCCTAGACGGACTATTGGTATCGGTCAGATGTATCCCTAATAGAAACTTATAATGTATTATAAATTACTAAATATATATATAAATATGAGACAACATCACATACATTACTCTGATCCCAATGTAAGTAGCTGAAGCACTTGTGTTATGGAAATCAGAAGTAACGATACTACAAACACCCAGACCCAAGACAGCATAGGAAACTAATGGTAATCTACATCGACTCGGCCGGGAATCGAACCCGGGACCTCAGAGTGGCGTACCCATGAAATCCGGTGTACACACCACTCGACCAGGGAGGTCGTCACTATTAATATTAAAGGTCTATTTCGACCATAAAATTATACACATTCCGCCAAAAATAACTTGCAAAATTTTGTACCCAAACTCTTAACGCCTTTGTCCAATAAAAAAAAAAACAAATTAAAAAGAAAAAAATAATTGTCGCGTCGTATTTATTTAAAAACAGAATACTTAATTATCCTTTACCTAATTCCGAACAATGCATGAAGCAATGTACGGTTAATATTTATTTGTACGGACGCCATTACGAAATATGACTTTTAATCAAATTACACGCACATAGAGCATGAATGGGTCCGGAAGGGGCACGTCTTCGACATAAATAAAAAAAAAATTATGACCTATATAAATTTTTAATCTGTGCATAATAACAGTGACTCATTCCATTTTTTTATGGTATAGGTTGGCGGACGAGCATATAGGCCACCTGATGGTAAGTGGCCACCAACACCCATAAACAATGACGCTGTAAAAATATTAACTATTTCTTACATCGTCAATGCACCACCAACCTTGAGAACTGGGATGTTACCTATGCCTATTACATGATATTTGGTGGTACCTACCCAGGTGGATTGCAGAAAGACCTACCACCAAGTAGCACATATATTAAGTTTATTAATATGTTATGTATATCTTTAAAGTACATTAATCACATATACATACAGTTCGAATATAAATTCACTGTTACCTATATATTATGTGTGGAATAATTTATTACATAGTATTTTTTTTAAATACGAGTATACTATTTGTATAATTACTTTACTAATGAATCAATAACTACAATGAATTGAAATATATGTTTTAAAATATGCAAAATGAAAAATATGAATTGTAAAACAGAGAGAACTTTCAAGAAGTTTCAAGACCAAGATTTTCATGTGCTTAATTTGTATTTATAATTCATAATATTGTCAGCGTTATGTGTTACTATGATGCAAGCTAGATTATTATAAAGTTTCATCAAAATCTACAATTAAAATTTCGTCAAAATACAAAAGAAAATCATTAAAGTATTTTGCCTTTGTCTATATAGTTCATTTTTAATCTGTGAGAACGATTGAACAGTTTCTGAACATTTGGTATATGAGCAATGAACGCGAAATCATCCGTAGATTTTCTGAACAGTAACAACTATTATTGTAATGTGACATCTCTCAGTAGTTCTCAAGGTTAGTGTCAACTACAAAAACAGCCTGCAAATTTTCCACAGCTGGGCCAAGGCCTCCTCTTCCTTTGAGGAGAAGGTTTTGGAACATATACCACGCTGTTCCAATGCGGGTTGGAATACACGCGTGGCAGAGTTTCTATGTAATTAGACACATGTAGGTTTCCTTATGATGTTTTCCTTCACCGGGCCATTTCGACTTTATATACTTGTCTTGTCTCTTGTTATTTTCAAATGCCTTTGATATCCTCCCCCCCCCCTTTTTTAAAGCTCAGAGAAGAGAGCAGCTAGTGATTTATGAAATCTTGTGCACAATATTAAAATGACTTATACACAATCTGATAAACGTAACATCAGGAGTTTTGTTTAAGATTCATGTTACTTTTTTGTATATATCAAAATCTCTCGATTCTTATCAGGAGATAGACGACTACGTGTCAGGCAGATAGGCATCTAATTCTAAGCAAACGACCCAATTTTAATAAATCTCTGTAAACATCCCAACTTTTTTACAATTCAGATATCGATCTTCAAATGTTTTGGCATTTAATAAATCAATTCTATAAATTTAGTAAGCCATCTTATTACAAAAGGGAGAAGTTGCTTTCGGATCTGCTGTGCTTCTTCGTTCAATAAGGAAAACATTTCTCTGTCGTGCGGAGGCCGTGAGGTCTATTTAATATAATGTAGGAGAGTGATAAATACATTTATATGATGCCTGTTGAAAACAGAATGCTCTGGTGTACCTACCTTAATATGGGTTCTCTTTGATAACGTACCGTACTGAATAAATAAAATTCGATCACATCACATCAAGTTTCAGTTTCTTAAACGTTACGGGGTTTAATCAGCCCCGTATTATGATAGTTTTCATACGAGGTCTTAAAGTCCCCGTACCGCAGGAATGGGAACAATAAACAAATGATGCCGCAGCGAACGTATTAAGAATTTCTTTTTTTAAGGCAAACAAGCTAAAGGCATGATTGTAACTATCGTAGGAATTTGCAAAAACGGCTTATAGTACGACACAACTTAGACGTAGCATCGGCAAATTCAATAAAATCGATTACTGCCGATTCACATAACCAATAGAAACAGCTCCCTATCGCGCCATTCGACGCTATTCGTCGCTATAAATTCTCACGTCAATTCAACCCGAGACAGCAAGTGCATGTAAATCGACGTGTCGAATTGACGAATGTATTAGGTCATAAGATATTCCAAGTTATTACTTTCGTGTAAGGATCATATTCACATAAGAAATAAATATTGGTATTTGGGATAGCGTACTTAATTCGGATGTCATCGGTTCTACGAATTTCGCCGCTGCTACATCTGAGTTGTGTCGTACTTTACCTTGTTACGGCCTTAAGTGAGGATTAGTCTACTTTTCTTAAAGCTGGTTCCAGTAGTTGTATACAGAAAATATCTTAAGTATTGTCGATTACCAGACTTCTAGGTAATGTGGATAAAATTTCGCATTCTTCTCTCAATCGTGAAATGTCACAACCGACGTAAAGTGATACGTTATTTTGACGTCTATATGCTTTGCTTTGCTTTGTCTAATGCTGTGATTTTTATATACAATATCCTCAATCATTGCTGGACATTTAACTGCTATTTCTCTGTTCATATTAAAACCAATGACCAAGTCAAGAGATTATCTTGAAGAATTTGATTTTCTTCATTGGATTGTTGAAGTAATACTTCTTAAATGAAGATTCATTATATGACAGATGGATGAGAGAGCTCTTTGTTACATGAGAAAGAAGAAGATATGGAGCGGAATGAAAAGAGAAGTATATATTCTGACGCTACGGCATTTAACCGAAAGGGAACAAAGTATATGTCACAGCACAATTATAAATAACGTTAGATTATAATCTATCTCGTGACATTGTGAACCTTAACATACTGGTTACAATTTAAAGCAACATTATTCCATAGTTGGTGGTAGGGCTTTGTGCAAACCCGTCTGGGTAGGTACCACCCACTCATTAGTTATTCTACCACCAAATAACAGTACTCAGTATTGTTGTGTTCCGGTTTGAAGGGTGAGTGCGCCAGTGTAACTACAGGCACAAGGGACATAACATCTTAGTTCCCAAGGTTGGTGGCACATTGACGATTTAAGGAATAGTTAATATTTCTTACAGCCTCATTGGATGGTGACCACTTACCATCAGGTGGCCCATATGCTCGTCCGCCAACCTATACTATTAAAAAATATATAGTTTATTATCTAGCAAAGTAAATTTCAATTAAATTATATAATACTCTAACCATACCGAAATGTATAAACCATAAAAGTTGTATCTTTTATTATAAATTGAAAACGTTCACAATCACTCGATAAAAAGTAATCTTACAATATAGATCATAATCTAACAGTATTTACAATTTCACAGTGACAGAATAAGAGAGTACTGCGCATGCGCATCTTATATGAACGTGTCAGATGCTACACATGAACAGTTGAAATATAATGCATAAATTGTGTTTTTAAAATAATAAAAAAAATATTGGACAACATCACATACATTACTCTGATACCATTGTAAGCTAAAGCACTTAGTTATGGAAAATCAGAAGTAACGATACCCAAGACAACATAGAAAACTAATAAACTTTTTCTGCATCGACTCGGCCGGATGAACCCGAAACTTCGGAGAGACGTAACCATGTAAGCCGGTGTAGACACTCGATGAAGGAGGTCGTCAATGCTGACGTATGAATTATGACGTCATTAAAAACTCGGCATAATCGCATTTAAATAGCAATGAACGCAATAAAACTCCAAGTGATCGATAAAGAGTTAAGTTTATCTGGTTAAAGCCTCACACTAACCCGGAGCGTCGTTCTTTTTTATGTGATAGATGGCAAACGAGCATGAGGCTCACCTGATGGAAAGTGACTACCATCGCCCATGGATATCACAACAAGGCCTTTAAGGGAGGAGTACGCTCTTTTCTTGAAGGTTCCCAAGTCGTATCGGTTCGGTAAAACCGATGAAAGCTGGTTCCACAGAGTGGTTGTGTTCCCAAAACGACACAATATTCATTATTATTTGGGAAGTGTCCCTTCCGTCACGTGTAAAGTACTGCACGTGCAATTTTCATTACAATTCTCGTGTAAAACGAATTGTGACCTCGGATATCTAAATCAAGATCGGTATTAGTAAATTAGATTAATCACGGCGAAGTAAAAAGCGTAGCGAATGCACGCTGATAGTCGATTGATTAGCATTAGTCATGACTTGACACGTTTCAATTTGTCAATGCATTCAAATACAACCTGGCCCTCTCATCAGAAGTATTGTCGCCATCTTGATTACAGAGTATATTGATAAGTATACTAAAAAAAACAATTCGACATTGTTGACATATGTTCAAAATCATTACATAGTATAAAACGAAGTCGCTTACCGCTGTCTGTCCCTATTTATGCAACGATAGGTACCACCCAGTCAACACATACTCTACCACCAAATAGTAATTCTCAGTATTATTGTGTTCCGTTTTGAAGGATGTATCAGTCTTATCTGTTACCACTAAAGGTTTTATTACTAAGGAATATGTTATATTTCTTACAGTATCAAAGTCTATGGGTGGTGACCACTTACCATCAGGTGGATTAAACAACTTATATCTTTGAAATTACGCAACGGATTTTGATGCGGTTTTTTTCAATAGATAGATAGATTCAAGAGGTTTTTGTATACAATACGTGGACAATATAGTAAAGAAACACTGATAATTTTAAAAGTTTCTAATGTGATGTCGTAAATAAACAAATTCTGTAGTATATTTAGTATCAGTATTGCACCCGTGCGAAGCCTGAATGAAGCACATAAACTTCCTGGATTCTAATTACAGCCATATTGGTACCCATTAAGATTAAGACCTTATTCTACCACGATGTACTACTGCGAGCTGGTGAATACATGAGATAGAGTTGTATCCTCAGTCACCCCATACCATTATATACCACTCTATTTCCCAAATCGGTTTTAATCAATAAATAATTAATAATCCGTTTCTATAATAAAATTCCGCAGACATTTTTGACTTTGCCGTTTCGTAAATTCAAATCGTTTATAAAAAATACATTGTTAAAAATATTATTATTCGATACAAGGTTTTATAGATGATAAAAAAGCGTGGAGTTAATACCTGTTGACTTCCACGCAGGATATATTAATTAAAATAATTGTATTCAACTAACATGACTTTGAATTTTTTTAATGTTGAAAAAGAGTTACTACTGAGTTTCTTGGCGGTTCTTCTCGGTAGAATATACTTTCCGAACCGGTGGTAGCTTCACTTAATTGTAAAATGACGATTCAAAAGTGCTTGTAAAAGTCTACTTGAATAAAGTTTATTTTGATTTTGATAACATGAGGTATTCGTGCACCATTTTCCTGGTAGTTTTCTCACAATTACCGCAATTAAAATTACGTACATTCATTACGTATTGTGATCATACTTACGTTTTGCGATTGTGACGTGACGTCAGTGAAACGCTTGTTTATTTAAAAATATAGTTTTATGTTGGTTCTTTTCAGTAATACATTTATTAGCATTAGAATTATTAACGTTAATTCCTTAAATATATACAAATATAGAGCTGAGATGGCCCAGTGGTTAGAACGCGTGCATCTTAACCAATGATCGCGGGTTCAAACCCAGGCAGACACCACGGTATATTCATGTGTTGAATTTGTGTTTAGGAAAACATCATGAGGAAACCTGCATGTGTCTAATTTCATAGAAATTCTGCCACATGTGTATTCCACAACCCGTATTGGAACAGCGTGGCTCCAAACCTTCTCCTCAAGGGGAGAAGAGCAGCAGTGGGAAATTTACAGGCCGTTGTTGCTGAACTAAAACTAGTTACTGTATAAATCTTGACCGCGTGCAATGGTGGCAAGAACGCTAGCATTAACGGTATTTCCCCGTTGAATCGCCATGCCGATCCTCTGAGCGAACGAACCAGCCCTCCTGTCACCAGAGGAGGCAATGAGGCGAGGTGTGATACTTTTGATGAAGCTTTTTACACCACTACTCCAAGGGCCAAGTGTAATTTTACATAAGACATGAATCATCATCATCATCAGCCCGTACCCGTCCACTGCTGGACATAAGCATCTCCAAGTGCACGCCACTGTGGTCTTTCTCCGGCTACTCGCATCCAGCTCCTGCCTGTCGCCTTGCGTATATCGTCACTCCACCGTGCCCGACGACGTCCTACACTACGTTTGCCGAGACGCGGTCTCCACTCTAGAACACGTTTTCACCAACGGTTATCAGTTCTACGATAATGAATATTACATTAATATTTGAATCGTTTTTTTGCTTCAGCTTTTCCGCAGATTAAATATACTTATTACAACAACAACAGCCTGTAAATTCCCACTGCTGGGCTAAAGGCATCCTCTCCCTTTAAGGAGAAGGTTTGGAACATCTTCCACCACGCTGTTCCAATGCGGGTTAGTGGAATACACATGTGGCAGAATTTCTACGAAATTTGTCACATGCAGGTTTCCTCACGATGTTTTCCTTTACCGCTGAGCACGAAAAGAATTATAAAGACAAATTAAGCACATGAATCAGCGGTGCTTGCCTGGGTTTGAACCCGCAATCATCGGTTAAGATGCACGCGTTGTAACCACTGGGCCATCTCGACAATTATTATTACAAAATTATATTTAATTCCATATTCAAATGATTGTCAAATAATATTTATCGAATTGATTACATAACATTCTATTCTATTTGTGTTCCACACTCTGTGACCTCTGGCCTCGCACACCTCTCTCGTGGAGAGGCGTGACACGGACACGCGGTCAAGTGCACAGATAATAAAATAATCGTCGCTTTCGCGTGCTAATTAATTTTGACATTTGTTTTTTTTTCGTCAATGAAACCAACGAGTATTGTGATTGCCATATGTGAAAATGCATTTTAAGATGAAATAGTAAATTTAAATATATAAATTTTGGTAAAATATGGGTCATTTACGACATCACTTCAAACCTAAAAATATCATTGTTCCTCTACTATATTGTCCATGCATTATACAAATAAACCTTCCTCTCGAATCACTCTTATCTATGAAAAGGAACCGCATCAAAATCCGTTGCGTAATTTCAAAGATCTAAGCATACATAGGGACATACAGCGGTAAGCGACTTTGTATTATACTATGCAATGATAATTGATTCGAAATATACTTGATGGTATGCAAGTGCACTATAGGTACCACCCAGTCAACAGATATTCTACCATTAAATAGTAATTCTCAGTATTATTGTGTTCCGGTTTGAAGGACATATCAGTGTTACCACTAGGGGATATATTACTTAAGGAATATGTTGTATTTCTTACAGTTCAGTACATGGGTGGTGACCACTTACCATCAGCTGGATTACATACATTTTTTTGTGTGTTTTTTTCATTCGTATGTAATAGTGCCCATGTTCTCTCTTTGGGTTCAATCTTGTTCTAAAAGTCTCATCAAATATAGTTCAGATGTTTAGTCGTTAAAATGTAACATACAGACAAACAGAGTTAATTTCGCATTTATAATATTATAATAGATTACACATATAGTATGTTTTATAATGAAATCAGCGAAAACTAAATCGTCGCTTTTTTATCATGTATGTTAATATATCAAGAGTATTATGTAACAATCGCTATCAATACATTAAAACATCAACATATATATTATTAGACAAACAACACTTTCATATATATGAACATATAATATAAGTAAAAAAAGTAAAATACAAAATATAATTATTTTAAATGTCTTCTTTAAAAAATACTTTGAATAATAAGTTTATTACATGTATAGCCTGTAAATTTCCCATTGCTGGGCTAAGGGTTCTCATTTGGATGCGAAGATTAGAAGGATATTCCACCATATTGGTAGATTCACATATATAGTTGAAATTAGACACATGCAGGTTTCCTCACAATGCTTTCCTTCCGAGCTCGAGATGAATTATTAACACAAATTAAGCACATGAATATTCAGTGGAACTTTGAACCCGCACTATTGGTTAAGAAGTACGCGTTCTAACCACTAAGCCTTCTCGGTTCAATGTACATCCTTTTTGTTAAAACTAATTGTATTATAACAGTGCATGATAATTATGAATTGTTAATTAGAATTATTTTCATGTGATATAGTACTAACTATATCACATGGAAAATGAGCAATATGGGTGAGTGAGCCAGTGTAACTACAGGCACAAGTGACATAACATCTTAGTTCCCAAGGTTGGTGGCGCATTGACAATGTAAGGAATAGTTAATATTTCTTACAGCTTCATTGTCTATGGGTGATGGTGACCACTCGGTAGAATATACTTTCCGAACCGGTGGTAGCTTCACTTAATTGTAAAATTACGATTCAAAAGTGCTTGTAAAAGCCTACTTGAATATAGTTTATTTTGATTTTGATTCTATATTAACATAAGAACTAATAACATTAAATGCTTAAATATGAATTAAAAATGGCTACTGTATAAATCTTGACCGCGTGGAATGGCGGCAAGAATGCTAGCAGCATTTCCCCGTTGAATCGCAATTCCGATCCTCTGGGCAAACGAAACATCCAAAGTAAATTAATAAAAACAATAACATAATTTATAAAACCAGTATAATATAAATTAATTAATATATATTAACGATATATTCTTAATAATTTTTAATGAGACTAGTGATGAATCCCATCTCCACATGGGTGCAATTTAAAAAAATATTAGATATAAATATACTTAGTGCACAATCTCTTAGGAATAATATGTTTTTTTAATCTTTATTGAATCATTAATTTTTTTTATGGAATAGGTTTGCGGGCGCACATATGGGGCACCATCAGCCATAGACAATGACGCTGTAAGAAATATTAACTATTCCTTACATCGTCACTGCGCCACCAACCTTGCGAACTAAGATGCTATGTCCCTTGTGCCTGTACTTACACTGGCTAACTCACCCTTCAAATCGAAATACAAAAATACTGAGTACTGTTGTTTTGCGGTAGAATAACTGATGAGTGGGTAGTACCTACCCAGAAGGGCTTGCACAAAGCCCTACCAAGTAGGGGTTTATTTCTGGGGATTCCCTTAAATACAAACAAATTATTATTACCTTATATTGTTACTAGTTTTCATGTGTTAGTTATCATGAGTCAAGTAGCCTACGTCCTTTCTTGGAGCTCAAGTTTACTTCACACCAAATTTCATCAATATCGGTACAGCGGTTTGATCGTGAAAGACAGACAGACAGATTTACTTTCACGTATATAATATTAATATAGTACGTATATATGTTTGTCGTAATGATAATTTCACTCATTACGGTACGTGATAAGTTATCAATTTTGTAATAACATACAGATTAGATTTCGCACGTCTAAATAATGTCGTCGTCACAAATTAAACAATTTGTTAATAGGTAGGCAGACTGACAACTTGCCTTGGTGGTTAGAAATTAAACATCACTAATGTTATTAACGAATGAGAGTCGAGATTTCCCGGAGAGTCGAGATGGCCCAGTGGTTAGAACGCGTGCATCTTAACCGATGATTGCGGGTTCAAACCCAAGCAAGCACCGCTGATTCATGTGCTTAATTTGTCTTTATAATTCATCTCGTGCTCAGCGGTGAAGGAAAACATCGTGAGGAAACCTGCATGTGAAAAATTTCATAGAAATTCTGCCACATGTGTATTCCACCAACCCGCATTGGAACAGCGTGGTGGAATATGTTTCAAACCTTCTCCTCAAAGGGAGAGGAGGCCTTTAGCCCGGCAATGGGAATTTAAAGGCTTTTGTTGTTTTTGTTATTAACAGGGATGTGTCTGTCTGTGTTTTTACTATCACTATTAATACTAGAACACAATAATACTAAATATTTTTTTATAATAAACTACCAAATCGCCCCATCGCACTGATACTAAATATACTACACAATTTGTTTATTTACGACATCACATTACAAACTAAAATTATCAGTATTTCTTTACTATATTGTCCATGTATTATATACACAAACCTTCCTCTCGAATCACTCTATCTATTGAAAAACTATCTATCAAAAATAAAATCGCATCAAAATCTGTTGCGTAATTTTAAAGGTCTAAGCATACATAGTGACTGATAGCGGCTTTGTTTTATACTATGTAATGATGCCTTTTCAAGTAATTCCATGTTTTATGAATGTTATATGATGGTCTAATAGGATCTTAGGGTATACATCTCAATGTTACGAGTACAAGCATTAGGTCCAATAAATATTACTGGATCTGTCATTAAATCTGAGAGGCTCGAAATCTGGAAATTAACGGGGTGTTCCTATGCCTCGGAAAGCACGCAAAGCTAGCCCGAAGCCTGAACTGAACAGGTCCAATTAAAAAAAAACTTAATGTATTTTTTTATGGGTCGATTTAAATAATTATATTTAAATACATAATAAATGTTTTATTATTTTTATTATCTAATATATTTACGTCAAAGGTCAGACGATTGTTAGCAAAATGTTTTTTTTACGAACAAAATCGGGATAGGGTTCTAGTAAATTTAATATACCTTATATCGTATACAAGATGAACCTGCAGCTTTAACTCAACTTTACCCCCTCGAGGGGTGAAATATGAAAGAAGATATCTTATATCCTCATCCGAGACTCAAATAATCCTTATATCAAACTTCATCAAAATCGGTTCAGCGGTTTAAAATTAAAGAGGTCATAGTCACTTTCCTATTTATAATATTATTACAGATACATTGATAATAGAAAATAACATCTATTGATAATGGCATGTGATCATATCTTTAGTTAGATAATAATTTTATAGTTAAAAATAAAATAAAAAAAAACGTATAATGAGACTGTATGGTGTAATACATGGATCAAGAAAATCGTTCTTCGACTTTAAATAAAGAATTAAAAAAAAAAAAAGTTGTCAATGTCGTTTTCAAGAGATTCGGAATTGCATTACAACGGGAAATAGTTACGAGTATTTTTGTCATCATTCCAAGTTATGACTTGTACAGTCTGTGGTTATTTATAATCTGTTAAAGATAATCTGTCGTAAGAACATATGATGGATTGAGTTTATTATTGATATTGAATATAGAATAATGTTAAATTAACTGTGACGTCATCATTATTTAAAAAACGAATGCAATTTAAAAAGAATATTTTTTTTAAGTTTGCCTGGAAGAGATCGCTATTTAGCGATAAGGCCGCCTCTTATGCATGTTTCTCAATCGTGTTTAAATTATTTATTTATTGGTGTACAATAAAGGGTATTTTGATTTGTATTGATTTAGTTAGACTTAGGTAGACTGACGTACAAATAGGTCATCTAATGGTAAATTGTCAAAACTGCCCATTGACAAGAGCTCTGTAGGACATACTAATCATCTCTTACATTTTGCCAAATTAAAACATATTTATATGTTAAATGCAGCAGCTTACTTTTTAAGTGTCAAAAATCAACGGTTCGAAATGAAATACATATCTTTCGAAGAACTGGTGAAGTGACCACATGTCGGAAGACTACAATTAAATATTTTACGTAATTATATATGATTTGGATTGATAACATCTATAGATCGGCGATAAGTTACAAAATTAAATAGAACCAAAAAAAAAAACGATTGATTATTTACCTATTTATTTAATTAAAAAAAAAAAAAAAAACAGTAAAACCTCATTCGAACTTTATTTTAAAATTACAAATTCACACTAATTAAATGTGTAAGAGATATAACATTGAACGTTTAAACGGGTTTTTAATTGTTAATAATAAACTTTCCTGCATATATATATATATAGTAAACATAAAATTGTATGAATAAAAGCGTTTAGACCAATTAAAAAAAAGTTTTCCTTCCTTAAACTGTTTGACATTTTAGCGAGTAAAAAAAGTTAATACGTCGTGTAGTAAATGTTTTGAGCGTTTTGTCGTTGATTTTTAAGATTGTATTTTCAAATAATTAATTAATCAACATGGTTTAAAGTTTATTTTAAAAGTCTGTTTCGTCATTATTTATAATTTTAATCCATATTTTTATATGATTTAAATATATAGAAATATCTTGACTATTTTACATTATTGTAATCAAATTACAATCGTCTTCAAATTATTTTAGAAATCATTTTTTAATTATATTTAAGAAGTGCATTATAATTAATTTAAATGTGCATTTGGATAAACACACAAGATAATTAATACTAATTACTCATAATTAATTTAATAGTAAAATGTTTAAATTGTTGTTATATTATTTACATAAAATGTAATAATTAGCGAGGTAATTTTAAAAGCTATTAAAATTATACCAAAAAAGGTATTAATTCGAATACAAGTGGACATATTTAAGTACCTGCCCTTTAAAGCAACATTGAAAAAAAATTTACAACTCACCTTACAAGAATTCAGCTTTCAAAGATCACTTATGCAACTTGCATTTTACACGAAATAAATCACCTTTAATCATTTCCGATTTAAATATATTAATAAAATACACTTCACTATAAACAATATTATTGTTTAAACAATTTAAACGTTGATACACATGAGAAGTTTCATTCGTAAAAGTTTTAAACACAATTTCGTAATTTTGGCGCGACGTTTCGGCGCGAAAATTCACACACCCTACCTCGACGGGCGCTCGGCCGATACTAACCTAACTTACCTAACCTGAATGGCTGATGCCAGCGTGGTCAACGTTTCGTATGATCGAGATTAAAAAAAAACAGTGTAACTTTCGCCCGCGTCTTTTCTTACCTGTTTAAAGCGAGGTTTACACCGCACAAGACATATTACACATAGGAACCAATAAGACAATAATATACAATTTATTTTTCTAGTATTATAAGTATATACCAATCAAATATTTGTTTTTTTTTTTTAATTAATTTAATTTAAATTCTAGAATGTTCCAATTACAACTGTGTTGCAAATAGTAATATAATATGCTCAACACTTTTTTTTTATTATCTGTACACGGCTCAAAGAATGCGATTAAAAAAAGTGGTTCAATCTTTCATATGATAATTCGTAGCAATGTTTGCGGAGAGAAATTATGATAGCAATTAATTAAACAACATAGAAGTAATTATTGTGAAAGGAAAATGTTGTAATAATTATTAATTAGCATTTATATACGATAAGCAACGGCATTTTTGTGGCTGAATGTATTTTTTGTTATCACATGAATTTAAAAAAAAGTTTGCCACGTGATAATTTACGTCTAGCCACTCATTAATCATACCATATTTAAAAAAAAAACGGATAGTTGTGTTTTTTTTTTGTTATTTATCTGTTCAACTTGATTTATAATCTATTTAGATAAAAATGTACAATAAAATAAACTGTTATAAGTACAATTATTTAAAGATATATATTGTGTTAAATTAATTAGAAACAAATACGATTAGATCTTGTTCAACTTACAACAGAAAAAAAACGTAATGATATACTATTTAATATATTTACTTGAAATGTTTGTACTATTTTTTTTAAATAATTATTTTTATAGATGTTATTAACGGATCACCTGATATTTAATTATATAATCTATATTAATAAATCTCGAGTTCTTTACTAATACATACATTCTAATACAGGAATATACAGCGCGTGTAAAGAGGTTTTATTATTATCGGAATTTGACAGATCTGATAGTGCTGATTTTTAATTCAATAGAGCGGCAACAACCGGGAATTTTATTTACTTATATTATGATGTATTACCACAGATGTTATAACCATACATGTGTGTCTTAGACGCGGAAATGTATGACATCTGTTGAAAAACACTTGCATCCATATTTATCAGTATTATATGCGAAACTTAGTTTATTTATATTTTTGTTATTCATAGATTATAAAATCAACAAACTTTCATAAATTTAAATCAATTTATAAAGAATTATATAATACTAGCTGAAATTACAATTTATCCTGCGCGAAATTTATAAAATACAAAATCAAAATATACTTTACTCAAGTGGGCTTTTACAAGCACTTTTGAATCGTCATTTAACAATTAAGTGAAGCTACCACCGGTTCGGAAAGTACATTCTACCGAGAAGAACCGACAAGAAACTCAGAAGTTACTCTTTTTCAACATTTCAACCCCTTAGTTTTTTATGTTATAGGGGGCATACGAGCAGGAGGCTCACCTGATGGAAAGTGACTACCACCGCCCATGGACATCTACAACGCCTAGGGCAGGTGCCTTGCCGGTCTTTGAGGGCAGAGTACGCTCTTTTCTTGAAGGTTCCTAGGTCAGTATCGGTTCGGTAAAACCGATGAAAGCTGGTTCCACAGAGAGGTAGTGCGAGGTAGAAAATGTCTTAAAAAGCGCTGTAGTTGTTAGATTTTCGGACATCAAGAACTACAACTACTTAGGATGGAGTTTCATAAATTCCTGTCTACACCCCATGAGGAACCTGCCTGCCGTATTTCAAGTTTATATGTGTTATAGTTTCTGAGATTTCCTCATGTATTAGTAAGTGGTATTTCGCTCATGAAGTAAAATAACAGCCAGTAAACTTCCCACTGCTGGGCTCAGACCTTCTCTCCCATTAAGGATACAGTTTGGAACATATTCCACCACGCTGTTCCAATAGGTTAGTGGAATGCACATATGGCAGAATTTCTATGAACTTAGACACGTGCATTTCCTCACGATGTTTTCCCTCACCGCCGAGCACGAGATGAATTATAAACACAAATTAAGCACATATATATAGTGGTGCTTGCCTGGTTTGAACGCGAAATCATCGGTTTAGATGCACGCGTTCTAACCACTGGGCCATCTCAGCTCATATATATAGCCGGTAATTACTTTGTATTGACTGTTCCGGTTCAAAGGGTGAGTCTAACTAATAATGGAGGTGTTAAGATACATTATCAGAGTTGACCTTGGATGATGGACGAGATCTGAAGTGAACGCCATCCACTTTCTTCTTATATATCCTTATATTGTATGAAATTGACAAAGGTTCTATTATAATTATTTAACTAGCGACCCGCCCCGACTTCGCTAGGTTGCAATGACATGACGTCACAGTGGAAACTTCTAAAATTATCAGTGTTTCTTTACGAATTTGTCCATTCATTATATACAACCTCCTTCTTTTTGAATCACTCCATCTATTTAAAAAAAATCGTTCAAAATCCATTGCGTAGTTTCAAAGAATTAAGCATACATAGGGACGGAGAAAGCGACTTTGTTTTATACTATGTAATGATAATGATAAAAAATTTTTCAAATAACTAAAGGTTTTATTTTGTAATGTCTATAATTTAAATACAAATAAGATATGTAAATAATGATGTAAATTTAATGTTAACTCTGTATGTATTGCCATTAAATGGAAAAATACTAAACCGAATTTGACGAAACTTGGGTATGAATCAAGATAACATAGGCTTTTTAATACCTAAAAACTGTCTATAAACTCCTCAAACTCAGCTGTATCGTGCACTACTAAGAGTTTATAATTAATATATCTTTACTAATAACACAACACTATTACTCTTAACAGCTTATATACACTTTAATTTTAATTCTGAAATAATTGTTTCGTCGACATTTAAAACGTCATTTTTTCACAAATCCACAGCGAATATCACAGACTAATCAAGCAAGAAAAAACGTTATATGTTCCCTCGGCTTTCCCTGTCTTTCTTTCTATTGTTAACGGTTTTATATATAACTAACTGTGTATGTGTGTCCACGACTTCATGCGCGTTTGAATTTAACAAAAAAAAAAAAGAATATTGAAGCCTAAGTTACTCCTTATTATATCAGTTATCTGCCAGTGAAAGTCCCATCAAAATCGGCCCAGCCATTTCAGAGATTAGCCGCAATAAAATGACACAAAAATTGTAAAAAATGTTATATTAGTATATGTACACATACAAACACATTTATTATAATGTAGTTATTTTAATTATATTAACAACTAACCACGCAGCTCCAAATGTAGAATCACGTGTTCATAGCGAAAGCATCTTGGCTCCAACAGGGTATCCCTCAACGACAACAGCCTGTAATTTTCCCACTGCTGGGCCAAGGCCGCCGTTCCCTTTGAGGAGAAGGTTCGAAACATATTCCACCACGCTGTTCCAATGCGGGTAGCATTTTATTGAAATTATACGCACGATATTTCCTCACGATGTTTTCCCACCACCGAACACGAAATAAATTATAGACACGTGAAAATTCAGCGGTGCTTGCCTGGGCTTGAACCCGCAATCATCGGTTAAGATGAACGCGTTCTAACCACTGGGCCATCTCATATGCTTTATTATAACATCAAATAAAACAATTTTATTTCTAAATTCTCAAATGCTAGTAATTTCTTTCAATATGTCTTTTAATTAATAAATAATTAATAGCGAAAGCAAATCGATTCCAACAGGGTATCCCATATCACCCCTTTTATATCTCGTTAGTCATGAAGTGGGGCTCACTGATGTCTAGGATGCCTTGTGCCACAGCAGAATACCTATACCTACTTAAAAACCAGCGGCAACTCCATTTTATCTAAAACTCTTGCGGTCTTTAATTTTTTTTTATTTTGTTGGAAAACCGCATTACGACATTTCCCCTCATGAATTGGAGGGTGGGGGGCATGGGAGACTCATCAGTGTCCAGAACGAAGCCTAGTACACCAAAGTGCCCACTGAAAAACCAGCGGTATCATCTCCTTCTTTTCGGCAGGCGCCATAGGATCTCTTTTACATGTTACCGTAGCGAGACCTCTTGCAGTCCGGTCGAGTCAACACAAGTGTTGTATTTTTTTATTTTTATGGCATGAAGGACGAGCATATTTGCCACCTGATGGTAAGTGGTCACCAACACCCATTGACAATGACGATGTAAGAAATATTAACTATTATATAACCTTACATCGTCACTGCGCCACCAACTTTGGGAACTAAGATGCTATGTCCCTTGTGCCTGTAGCTACACTGGCTCACTCACCCTTCAAACCGGACAGAACAATACTGAGTACTGTTGTTTGGCGGTAGAATAACTGATGAGTGGGTGGTACCTACCCAGACGGACTTGTACAAAGCCCTACCACCAAGTAAATATGCTAAAGGATACCGACATAGTTAAGACCCAGTTTCAATAGTTCTGGCGTGATCGCGTAACAAACAAACGAAGATACAATACGACACGACTTAAATGTAGCATCGGCAAAATTCGTAAAACCGATCACATCCGAATTAAGAACGCTATACCAAATTACCAATATTTATTTCTTATGTGAATATGATCTTTACACAAACGTAATAACTTGTAATATCATATGACCTTATATATTCGTCAATTTGACGCGTCGATTTACGTGCACTCGCTGTCTCGGGTTGAACTGACGCGGGAATCTATAGCGACGAGTAGCGTCGAATGGCGCGATAGGGAGCTGTTTCTATTGGTCGTGTCAATCGTCAGCAATCGGTTTTATTGAATTTGCCGAAACTACGCCTAATTTGTGTCGTACTATTCTTTCTCGTAAATAAGTAGTATTAAGACAAGCTGTATCTCGCAGTTTCACCCGCGCTAAACGCATGTGTGGGAGTGATGTTGATAGCTCCCCATGAATTGGGCTATCGAAAATAATTGGTTCAAACAAACAAACTCTTCAGATTTATTGTATTAGTATAGATGTGGGACTAGGGTTGCCAGATTTAATATTTAAAAAAATATTTTAAATTTACGCGATATTCCCGACAGCATATCTTGGGTTGGGTTGTCTGGAAGAGATGGCTAATTAGCCATAAGTTAATTCGTTGTACAACAATTTTAATCTACATTTTTTATTTTCTATTTTACGTTTTTGTATGTTATTAATTTCTTTTTTGTTTGTGGTGTGCAATAAAGTATAATTCATTCATTCATTCATATCAGGAGGGATATTTCTTTTATCGACAAGTATTATAATTTGTAAAGCTTATATTCTATATCGCGCGTGTATATGTGATCTTGTGCATCATCTTATATTAAGGCTAAGATGGCGATGGCGGTTTTAGAAATGGTTGATTTATCACGGTACCAAAGTTTACGAGAACACTTACCAGTGGACAGCCCATTTGCTTATTATTCTTAATAAAACCCACTGGAATCATTAGAAATACAAAATAACAAACTGACAAAAAAAATCCCCTGAATTTCTTACACCGGTTCTGCTCAGAAATAATTATATCTATAAATTAATTGTTTTTATTTTTGTAATTATGACGACCTCCCTAGTCAAGTGCTTTGTACACCGGTTTTCATGGGTACGCCACTACGACGTCCCGGGTTCGATTGCCGGCTTAGTCGATGTGGTCAGTCATTAGTTTTCTATGTTGTCTTGGGTCTGGGTGTTTGTGGTATCGTTACTTCTGATTTCCATAACACAAGTGCTTCAGCTACTCACATTGGGATTAGAGTAATGTATGTGATGTTGTCTCATATTTATTATTTATTTATTTATGGTATATTTCCGAAACATTAGCGTTTAATTTGACAATCAAGAAGCATCCTATATCTTAAAAATAAATTAGATTTGACTTAGAAATAGTTGGCAACCCTATACATCATGTGTTCTAAGTGGAATTAATAAACATTAATAATCCAGGGCAACGATTTAAGTGAAATATCTCAAAGTAATCTCATGTCAGTGAGAATAATGGAAATTCGAAATGTTTTGCCGATTGATGTAGCGCTACAGACCTATTCTTTAGCTCACTGGCACTTATAAGCTAACGGTGTATTCGTAAATAGGGTTTACCCGCAGCTTTACTTTCGTTTCTTACATAAAAAGTCATATTCTTTGTGTTGTTCAAGTTTCATCAAAATCAGTTTAGTAATTTTGACTTTGAAAGGGCAACAGACTGCCAGTTGCTTCTGTATTAGTTACTTCGCACGGGTGCAATAATTTGACATCACTGTGGAAAAATCTAAAATTAACAGTGTTTCTTTACTAAATTGTCCATGTATTATACACAAAAACCTAATTCTCGAATCACTCTATCTATTAAAAAAACCGCATCAAAATCCGTTGCGTAGTTATAAAGATTCAAGCATATATAAGGATATAGGGACAGAGAAAGCGACTTTGTTCTATACTATGTAGTGATAGATTATTTAGTGATTGCCCAGTGTTGTGTTGAATCTGAGTTCAAATCGAGTGTAACTGCATTTCACGTGCTTAATTTGTACTTATAATCAATCTCGGGGTGAAGCAGAACGTCGTAAGGTAGCCTGCATGTAACGAACACAAGATAGCTATTATCACAATACATAAGAACTAAGAGAAAACGCGCCATCTTTATTGTCTTTGTTTCTGACAGCTACGTTTGACGTTTGAACGACATAATTCTTTGTTAGTGTGCGTGCTTTGTTAGTTTTGACATTTAAATACAACAACAACAGCCTGTAAATTTCCCACTGCTGGGCTAAGCCTACTCTCCCTTTGAAAAGGTTTTGAAACATATTTCACAACACTGTTCCATGCGGTTTGGTGGAATACACATGTGGCAGGATTTCGTTGAATTTAGACACATGTAAATTCCGAGCACGAGATGAATTATAAACACAAATTAAGCACATGAGTATTCAGTGGTGCTTTGAACCCGCAATCATCGGTTAAAATGCACACGTTCTAACCACTGGGCCATATCGGTTCACAGTAATTATTCCCAAGTTCTTTAAAAACGATACCCTTACACATTAATTGTTAATAATAAATCTTTAATGAATAAACAAGAACTAACAATGCAGTCAGGCAAGAGATCTCCCGATCTCTTTCAAATCGAATCAATGGCGTTCCACTTGACTGCTTCCGCCATTTTGTTTTCCTTTTTAACTCGCCGCCGTCTTCGAAATGCCCGTCTATGAATTAGGGATCTGTTTCTGGAAATATTCATTTATTTAATAACGTAAGAATTAATAACATTAAATGCTTAAATACATACAATTAAGAACTAAAAGTAGTTATTGTATTTATCTTGACCGCGTGGAATGGTGGCAAGGATGCTAGCAGTATTATATAATTTAATTATAATATTTAGAAAAAAAAAGTCGCATTATGATTATACTAGCGACCCCGTTTTCCACGGGTGCAATGCTGATACTAAATATACCACACAATTGTTTTATTTACGACATCATATTAGAAACTTCTAAAATTATCAGTATTTTCTTATTATATTGAACATTGAAAATATACAAAAATCTTCCTCCCGAATCAGTCTATCTATTAAAAAAAAACCACATTAAAATCCGTTCCATAATTTTAAAGATCTAATCATACAAAGGGACAGACAGCGGTAAGCGACTTTGTTTTATACTATGTGAAGATACATACTTACATTGCAAATAATAGGATATATTTAACTCAAAAATAAGTGAATTGATAATTATTTCACGTCGTACCCATCTACCCGCTTGTACTATATATACAGGGTTATTTGTAACTCGACGTATATCCGTTATGAGGTGATAGGAGTGACTATTTTCAATAATTTTAACCCCCATATGCATAATCCAAAAGTCATCCATTTTTGAGTTATCACGTTTTTTAGCTTTTTTCAAAATTTGTCAAAAATGCAACTTCAAAAATTTATTTAAAAAAAAGTATCAATTAAAATCTATTTTTTACTTTTGTTTTATAAAAACGATTAAACACTGGATATTTGTCAATATTTAAACAATAAATATCGGTCCAAATTTAAAAATGCCAGACGGAAAATGAATTTTTTTTCAACAATTTTTAGATTGTTTTTCCTCAAAAATGCCTTAAAAACTAAAAAAAAACGCTATGAAACTTGGCCTGCAGATTATTTTAAAAACATAACCGTTTTCTTAGCTTTTTAAAAATTTATAAAAAGAAGGAAATTATTTAAAATCAATCGAAATATTAAATCAATATATATTATATCAATTATAGATATGATAAATTTATTATATTTTTCTACGGAACCAAACATCTTTAAAATAACACTTGCTAGTTATTTTTTCATCCGTCCCCGTAGAAAGAGGCACACGTTATTATACAATTGACACCTTTCTTGGGCCCTTTGTGTGGAGTGGCGAAATGACTGGCGGGAACGATTAGTGGTCTGTACAGCGTGTTCACAAACATACAGACAGTTAAAACATTTTTATTTTTATTTATTTATTTTTATGGTATAGGTTGGCGGACGAGCATTTGGGCCACCTTATGGTAAATGGTCACCATCGCCCATAGACAATGACGCTGTAAGAAATATTAACTATTCCTTACATCGTTAATGTGCCACCAACCTTGGGAACTAAGATGTTATGTCCCTTGTGCCTGTAGTTACTGCTCACTCACCCTTCAAACCGGAACACAACAATACTGAGTACTGTTATTTGGCGGTAGAATAACTGATGAGTGGGTGGTACCTACCCAGACGGGCTTGCACAAAGCCATTAGTCTGATTTGTTTAACATGCTATGAGATATAATTTAATCATTACACAGTATAAAACAAAGTCGTTTACCGCTGTCTATCCCTATGTAAGCTTAGATCTTTGAAATTACGTAACGGATTTTGATGCGGTTTTTCTTAATAGATAGACTAATTCGAAAGTTGTCAAGTCGTTCGATGATAACTTTACACCGTGTCTTATATTTTTAAATTAGAAATTTTAATTGAAAATGTTAAATTAGTGTATAAGAAAAAAAATATATCATCTCACTAATAAATAATCATAGTTTTTATAAGTGCAATCAAAAACTATGTTTTACTGATGTCGAAAAAGTAGAACATTTTTTACTTCTTCGGTATATCTATTATCTATATTTATAGCAGAAACTGAAATATTTATATAGACAAATACTAAAAATTATAACCAAAAAATATACATGCATCTACCGCAACATGCTTATATGTAATACATTTGGAATTTGCAAAAGAAACCCCTGTATACGTATACAGGGCCGCCCAGGTAGTCTACCTATTCGTTTACCGCTGCAGTCCTGCGCACTGCCCTAACCAAATAATATAAGTATTGTCACTGCACTCTGTCCCCATTAGCTATTGACAATTTTTTTTGTTAAAGGGATCAGTGACTAACGGACAAACACACATCTAAAATACATCTGGTGAAAGTGAAACAAGAGACAAATTTAAGTTTAAAAAAAAAAACAAATGACAATATAACGCGCCATATTTATAAAACGCCCTTGACTGCTAATAAAATGGGGGTAATTGCGACCCTTTTCACACCTTTAAGGATCTGATTTCGAGATGAAAGCTAGCCTATGTGCTTCCCCTCAATCTCCACAGCAAAGTTTATCCAAATCGGTTCAGCGGTTCAAGTCTGAAGATGTAACAGAGTTACTTTCACATCGATACATATACACATAATAAAATTGGAGTGTCTGTTTGTAATACTAAAATAGCCCATTTTTACTCAATGCATATGTATGTTTACACGGTATAAATACCGAAATAATATTATTTACAATTTTTGTCTGTTTGTTCCGACTAATCTCTGAAACGGATGTAATAATCTTTTCTTTTTTTTTTGTTAAATTCAAACTCGTTCAAGGTCGCGGGCACATATAGTTTATAATATTAGTTAAATCAAATTCAATGTATTTCATTCAAGTGAACTTCACAATGAAGCGTTTTCGAATCGTCAATAATTAAATACTACCACCGTTTCGGAAAACAGCCTCCAGCGAGAAGAAACGGCAAGAAACTCGCATAGTTGCTCCTTTCATATAAACAGATTTATAACGCTGTGCTTTACAGTAATTAGTGTCCTATGATGAAACCCGAGCCTAAATGCAGGCGTCTTTTTGTAAAAAAAGTAGGTATTTTTTAAGTGATTAATATGATTTATTTAGTCTTAATAAGTATATTAAGTGATCGTCTCAATTTAATTAAATGCTAGATTTATGTTTGTATGTTTTTATTATGTATTAAATAAAAATAAATATTATTAATTAAACAAAAAAAAAATAACTCGCGGAGTTGTTTTCGCCGGGTTTTCTCAGGTCAGGGTATTTTATTTTCCGAACCGGTGGTAGTGTTTCAATTGACCATCAATAAGAAAGTGTAATACTATATTGAATAAAGCAATTTGAGTTTGAGTTGAGTTTGAGTTGAGTTTGAGTATTATATAATTGCAGTTTAAAAACGTTTAATTTATTATTTTCAATAGTTAGTAGTAGAACTTTTACCTTGATGATTTTGAAATGTAATTTATTTTTTGTATTTGATATTAAATCTACTGTTGGTTGTCCTAATGAAAATAAAATTAAATTATATTAAACATTCGGTTCGATTTTTTCTATAAATAAAAACATTAATGACGAAAACAAAGTTATTTTTGCTGTTTATTTATTGGCTGTATAATAGTTGAGGATACTCTTGAAAAGAAACGTTAATAAAAGTTCCTGTACGATGTCCTACGAGGATTTATGCAGCAATTTTGATCTGAAACAAAAAAATCAAAAACATTATTAATCTGTAGGAAAGTTTTTATCTCACTATGGACAGAGCATATGGGCCATTTGATGGTAATTGGTCACCATCAGTCATAGACAATGACACTGTAAGAAATATTAACTATTCCTTACGTCGTCAATGCGCCACCAACCTTTCCACTCAACTAAGATGATATGTCCCTTGTGCCTGTAGTTACTGCTCACTCACCCTTCAAACCGGAACGCAACAATACTGAGTACTGTTGTTTGGCAGTAGAATAACTGATAAGTGGGTGGTACCTACCCAGACGGGCTAGCACAAAGCCCTACCACCATGTAAAATTATTATTATTACAATATGTTAGCCGTTTGAACGAAAAGATATGAATGGAAACTGATCGAATCCCGGATTAAATGGGTAGCTGATGTAATCACACACATAACTAACTAACAAAGTATAACAATAAATAAGCTACCATGTGTGATGCTTGCTTGACGGTGAAGACATTGTGAGGCAACCTGCACGTAAGCAGAGCCACTCGAAATCCAGCAAGGACATTTGAAGGCCGTTGCTAGGCAACGAAAATATCAGCGGAATCTTACAGTAACTCGTCTAAGTAATTCTCTCTAAACATTCGACGACCATGTCACAGTGAATAAGTCAATTTGTCCGTCTGTTGATATTGTGAACAGACAGACAAATTGACAATCAATATTAATTTAAAGTCGTTTTAGTTTGCACGATGACGGCTAAGCTCGCTACACACGCGGCGTTTTATATCCAACTAACGCGAAGTCGGAAAAGCATTTTAAAAAAGAGTAAGGCGAGTTTCTACTTGGTTCTTCTCGGTGTGGGTCTACAAAGAAGATGCAAAAGCACTTTGGAAACGAGTAACTGCTGACTTTCTCGCTCGTTTTCAGTAGAATCAACTTTCCGAACCGGTGGTAGCTTCACTTAATTGTTAAATGACGATTCAAAAGTGCTTGACCTTTTTGAATAAAGTATACTTTGATTTTGAAATTTATCAGCGATATTACCCCGTTGTCAGAAACTGTTCTCATGATTACGAGCTGAGATGGTACAATATTTGGTTAGAACGCGTGAGTCTTAACCGATGATTACGGGTTCAAATCCAGGCAAGTGTGGTACTTGCGGGTATCTATGAAGATTTTCCCTGCGTTAAAAAAAAGGTAACCTTACTTAGGAAACTCGTAATAAAGTAAAGTAAAGTAAAGTAACAACCTGTAAATTGCCCACTGCTGGGATAATTACTTTATTACGAGTTTCCTAAGTAAGGTTACCTTTTTTTTAACGCATTCCACTTAGCTGTTCCAATGCGGCTTGGTCGAATACACATGTGGTAGAATTTCGATGAAATTAGATACATGCAGGTTTTCTCGCGATGTTTTCCTTCACTGTCGACCACGAGATGAATTATAAACACAAATTAAGCATCTGTATGTGAACCGGCAGTCATCGGTTAAGATGCACGTGTTCTATCCACTGACTCACTTCGAAAAACTACAATTTGTCAGTAAAATGATTTCGTTGAATGTTTTTAACAAAATAGGAATGCTCACTGTTGCGTTACACTATATTTACAACAATATTATTTATATTCACCGTAACATTTTGATAAAATCAGTGATAATCATTGTATGTGAACTAGTAGTAAGGAAAGTCAATAGATCCTTCTTGGAGCAAGGTATCCGTTTCTATAATAAAATTCCGCAGACATTTTTAACTTTGCCGTTTCGTGAAATTAAATCTTTTGTAAAAAATACATTGGTAAAAAAAGCATATTATTCGATACAAGATGAATACATGTTAACTTCCAAGCAGGATATATTAATTTAAATAATTTTATTAACTAACATGACTTTGTATTTTTTAAATGTTGAAAAAGAGTAACTACTGAGTTGCTTGCCGGTTCTTCTCGGTAGAATCTACTTTCCGAACCGGTGGTATCTTCACTTAATTGTAAAATGACGATTTATAAGTGCTTGTAAAAGCCCACTTGAATAAAGTTTATTTTGATTTTGATTATTTTGAAGTTCGCGTGTATTATAACGCTATGTCTGTAATGAGCCTTAAATTATTTGAAAACAATTGCTTTATTTTTGTATCTTAAAAGGATGTTTAGAGATCGAAGTTGTGTGGGTCCGTTTGTGATATCATAACTTGTGAATCACTTACCTTGGATGACTGCAGTCAGTACAGTCACCCAGTGTTACCATATGCGGCTTTTACGTCACATGTCGTAGTTCAAAGAGGTCTTAAGATGGTCAAAAGTTTATAAAATTTCTTAGATTTAGATTCATTTATTAACACTATTTTCACATTTATCAACCGACTTCAAAAAGGAGGAGGTTATCAATTCGTCTGTATTTTTTTTTTTACCCACTAATCCACACAATACATCCCATATTCAAACCCAAATTGACGACCTCCGTGGTCGAGTAATGTGTACACCGGTTTTTACGGATACGTCACTCCGAGGTCCGGGTTCGATTCCCGGTCGATTCCATATAGATTATCAATATTAGTTTTCTATGTTGATGGGTCTGGGTGTTTGTGGTATCGTTACTTTCTATCTATTTTCCATAACGCAAGTGCTTTTAGCTACTTACATTGGGATCAGAGTAATGTATGTGATGTTGTCTCATATTTATTAATTAATATTAATTATCCCGCATGGGAATCAAAGAATACTAAACCCACACTTTAAAAAAAATCTGGCCCATAGCTACATTAAATACATAAAATTATTTTGAAAATAATTAGCATTATAACACATTGCCGCCATGTATGATTTTTAGACATTCTCTTCCTTACCTGCCAATATCAGATATTCGGTCAGTATTAATCGCGAAAAATAAAATATTACATTACAACATATTCTAAAAATAGCCAATCGACGTATTATTAATTAAATTATTCTAATAAATTATAGTTATACAATGAGTCGAGATGGCCCAGTGGTTAGAACGCGTGCATCTTAACCGATGATTGCGGGTTCAAACCCAGGCAAGCACCGGTGATTCATGTGCTTAATTTGTCTTTATAATTCATCTCGTGCTCAGCGGTGAAGGAAAACATCGTGAGGAAACCTGCATGTGACAAATTTCATAGAAATTCTGCCACATGTGTATTCCACCGACCCGCATTGGAACAGCGTGGTGGATTATGTTCCAAAACCTTCTCCTCAAAGGGAGAGGAGGCCTTTAGCCCAGCAGTGGGAATTTACAGGCTGTTGTTGTTGTATACAATGTGTAAAGAAATAACTCTAAAAGAGGTTTTATTTAATTATTATTTTTTTGGGATCTAGGGCTTTGTGACATCTCATCTGTATAGGTACCATCTTGTTATCATATATTCGTTAAGCAGCAATGTACCGACCAAGAACCAAGATGATCTAGTGTATCTTTAAGCGTTGAAAAAAAGTGTAACTACTGAGTTTACCGGTTCTTCCCAGTAGAAGATTCCGAACCGGTGGTAGCTTCACTTAATTGTTAAATGACGATTCAAAACTGCTTATAAAAGTCTACTTGAATAAAGTATATTTTGATTTTGATTTCTTTTTTATGGTATAAGTTGGACGAGCATATGGGCCACCTGATGGTAAGTGGTCACCATCACCCATACACAATGACGTTATAAGAAATAGTAGCTATTCCTTACATCGTCAATGTGCTACCAACCTTGGGAACTAAGGTGTTTTGTCCCTTGTGCTGGACACTGGCTCACTAACCCTTCAAACCGCAACACAACAATACTGAGTACTGTTATTTGGCGGTAGAATAACTGACGAGTGGGTGGTACCTACCCAGACGGGCTTGCACAAAGCCCTACCACCAAGTAATTAACGTGAATTGTTCTTTAACTCCGAGGACATAGATGATGTAGGCTTCTTATTTAACTTTAAGCCTGAGTATATCCGCGGGTGATAGCTAGTACTTATATAAATAAAAAGCAACATTTGAAAATGTTAATTAAATAAGACACAATCAGTTGTTGTTTATAAAACGAATTATTTGTTACATCTTATCTCTTAAACAACGAATCCTTCATGCTTTTATGGATCCGACTTTGACCTGCGAACGTTTAAGCCAAGTGTGTGTATGTATGTGTGTTATCAGATACGAAACCGCGAATTCGTCTGTACAGTCATAGATAACGTCATCACTACATAGTATAGAACAAAGTCGCTTTCTCTGTCCATATGTCCATTTTTATGCTTAAGGTAACAGCCTGTAAACCCGAAAAGGCCTCCTCTTCCATTGAGGAGAGAATTTGGAACATATTCCACTACGCTGTTCCAATGCGGGTTGGTGGAATGCAAATGTGGCAGAATTTCAATGAAATTAGACACATGCAGGTTTCCTCACGATGTTTTCCTTCACCGCCAAGCACGAGATGAATTATAAACACAAATTAAGCACATATATATAGTGGTGCTTGTCTGGGTTTGAACCCGAAATCATCGGTTAAGATGCACGCGTTCCAACCACTGTAACCACTTTATATGTTATTCAAAACATACCAATAAATAACAATGATCAAAATATTTTTTAACGTTCTCTTAGGCAAAGTTAAATGAACAATTTTAGACTACTTAAAAGTCGATTTAAATTTATATAATGTAGTTACAATTATTGTAATATTTAAAATACAGCCAAATTAATAATCCCTTTTTGAAGCTGGTTAAAAACGGTTTGCACATATAAATATTATTTATTATAGATATGGTGACGAGCTCCGTGGTCGTGTAGTGTGTATACCGGATTTCATGGGTAAGCCACTCTGAGGTACCGGGTTCGTCCGGCCTAATCG
Organism: Vanessa cardui; assembly: GCF_905220365.1. NCBI lineage: Eukaryota > Metazoa > Arthropoda > Insecta > Lepidoptera > Nymphalidae > Vanessa > Vanessa cardui. The sequence goes on along the minus strand of NC_061150.1, from coordinate 2,552,967 downwards.
AGATAGGAAAAGTTCATTAGTTTTCTATGTTGTTTCGGGTCTGGGTGTTTGTGGTATCGTAACTTCTGATTTTTCATAACACAAGTGCTTCAGCTACTTACATTGGGATCAGAGTAATGTATGTTATGTTGTCCAATGTTATTTATTTATTATTATTATTTGTTTAGAATTCATGTTACCACCGGTTCGGAATGTAGATTCTATGCACGAAATCCGGCTATTATTCAGATGGGGTTGATCAATCCGGAGTCTAATGTTTCTTAAAGTGAACTGGTCAGTGGTTGTGGTAGTGCCATTAAAGTATTATTATATTATAAAAAAATAATAATACTTTAATGGCAGAGAAATAACTGAGATATATTCATTGGTTTGGAATCAGCCATTCAGCAATGATGATGTGAGGCTGGTATGGCTTTACATTATTTATTTAGAATTCTAGAATAAATAAAGTATAAATCTTATCTTGTTTTTCATTGGATTATATATAACTCAGTTACATTTTCAATGACTGCCTCATTGCTCGATGTGTAACTAGTCAGCACTGTGACCCGGCACTGTGACATCGCAAGATACGGCGTGACCCTGGGGTCAAGGATGCGTGAGGTTAAGGCCTCACGTGCCTTAATTCAGACAACCCTGAAGGTCATCACAGATCTGAGAACCCACACATCATCCAGAGAGGGACTGGGTAACTATTTGAAGGTTTTAGCTGTAAGGTCAAATGGTTTAGGCTTTTCTGGTAATACTGAATAACATCCCCATGGCAAGGGTTTTGGAACTGGTGTTTATACATATTTGCCTCAGAGAGCACGTAAATGAAACAGCGTCATAACGCCATTTGTACGCAAATCCACAGTGAATATCACAGGTTAATCAAGCTCTCGACCAATGAGATCGCGTCAGCTCGCTGTCAGATGTTGTTTGTTTGACTTTTCTCTTACGGTCGGAATAGAGTATACGATTGAAAAGAGCATTCATGTAAACAATTTGTTTATTTCCTAGTAAGAATTAGAACTAAATACGCTGCAGTGACAATTTTGACGGGACTTTCACTGGCTGATAGCTTATATAATAAGGAATATCTTAGGCCACAATAATTTTTTTTTGTTGTTAAATTCGAACGCTTAAACTTGTCTTCCATATAAAGCGTGGCAAAGTTTTGTCCTTGAAATTACCTAAAGAAGTTTTGCTTCCGAAACAAACGTTCTGCTAAACCAGTTGCTCTGATGTATTGTAATACAATTCAACGTGGGCTAAAGCACGCTGGGATGTGGATTGAGGCTGTAACGGTATGGCGTGGGTGTGGAATACACTCAGACCGGAACTATTCTATAACGAGACCTCGAGGACCAATGGGCACGATCGTGAAGTGTCAGAAAATTTGAACTTATAATTATAGTCAACGAGCTCATCCCCTGCCGGATCCAAGACCATCAGTAATATAGTATAGTATGACACATAGATGTCGCGTCGGCTAAATTCGTAAAACCGATTACATCCGAATGAAGTACGCTTATTTTATGTAAGTACGATCTTTACACAAACGTGATAACTTGTAATATTATATGACCTAATAAGAGCGGCAAAAAGAGCGTACTCCTTTCTCAAAGGCCGGCAACACACTTGCAAGCCCTTTAGTGTTGCAGATGTCCATGGGCGGTGGTAGTCACTTTCCATCAGGTGAGCCCACTGCTCGTTTGCCATCTATCTATATATAAAAAAAATTGACGCGTCGATTTAAATGCACTCGCTTTCTCAGGTTGAACTGACGAGAGAATCTATAGCGACGAATAGCGTCGAATGGCGCATTAGGGAGCTGTTTCTATTGGTCGTGTGAATCGGCAGTAATCGGTTCTATTGAATTTGCCGATGCTACATGGAAGTTGTGTCCTACTATAACAGCCTACAAAATTCCCATAGCTAATCTAAGGCCTCTTTTTCTCAAAGAGCTTAGGCATATTCCACTACGCTCCAATGCAGGTTGGTGGATAAAACCATCGGTGACCCACTCAAACATACGTAAAAAAACATCGGAATTTATCTAATAACTTAGAAGTTTGTAAGTAATATATATATCATATAATACTAATATTAAAAATGTGAAATTAACTCTGTCTGCCTGTCGCTCTTTCAGTACCAAAGCAATGAAACGAAATTGACGAAATTTGCTTTGAAGCATAAGATTTCGATACGGTTTTTTTTACACATTTTTAGAAAGTAGACACATGCATTTTTCCTCACGATGATTTCCTTCACCGCCGAGAATGAGATGAATTATAAATACAAATTAAGCACATATATATAGTGGTGCTTGCCTGGGTTTGAACCCGAAATCATCGGTTACAATGCACGCGTTGTAACCACTGGGCCATCTCAGCTCATAGATGATAAAACACATCGAGTTAATACTTATTGAATTCCAGGCAGGATATATTATATACATATTTAACAGACATTGCATCAATAGCTTAGTGCGATGAAAGGGTTACCTTTGCGATTAATACAAAATAATATTGTATTTTACTAACATGACTGTATTTTTAAACATTGAAAAAGAGTAACTACTGAGTTTCTTGTCGATTATTCTCGGTAGAATATCATCACGAACCGGTGGTAGCTTCACTTGATACAGTTGTTTAATGACTTCATTAATTAATTCAAAAGTGCTTGTAAATATTATTTACTCAAGTAAGCGTTCTACTTGAGTAAATAATATTTTGAATTTGATTCCCAAACGAGTAAATGGGCGGCAACTAATATAACGACACACACACATATTCGAAATTTGTTCAAATTGGAACTTGTTGTCCGAAAATCCACAACAGCAAGACTTGTAAGACATTTTCCGCCTCGCACAGCTACACTGTGGAACCAGCTTTCGCCGGCGATTTTTCCGAACCGATACGACTTGGGAACCTTCAAGAATAGAGCGTACTCCTTCCTTAAAGGCCGGCAACGCACCTGCAATTCACTAATGTTGCAGCAGATGTCCATGGGCGGTGGTTTCACTTTTCATCAGTTGTCATTCTACGAGACGTGAAGTGACTTACAGAATAACACCGCAAGAGGATAACACTTTATCGTTTCGACTGTATCTTTGTGGTTTGTAAGCTATGAGCGAATAAGGAGCCAATCGTTTTGATATAACAATTATGTATCAGACGGTGTTTATGAATTCGATATTATTCATATGTATCCGAGATAGAGTTATTATTTTTTATATATTACATTAACAGCTGATGAGCTGAGATGGCCCAGTGGTTAGAATGCGTGCATCTTAACCGATGATTGCGGGTTCAAACCCAGGCAAGCACTACTGAATATTCATGTGCTTAATTTGAGTATATAATTCATCTCGTGCTTGGCGAAGCAAAACATGGTAAGGAAACCTTAATGTGTCTAATTTCATAGAATTTCTGCCACATGTGTATTCCACCAAGCCGCGTTGGAACAGCGTGGAATATGTTCCAAACCTTCTCCTCAAATTGAGAAGAGGCCTTAGACTAGCAGTGGGAAATTTACAGGCTGTTGATAATGATAATGATGGTGATTAAGCTTTTTTGTAGTGATTGTTAGGTAGTATTTCTTAGTGATAGAGCTTTGGTTAGTTTTTGATATTTTTGTGTTTCGGTTGGGACATAACATCTTAGCTTCTAGACAGATTGTCAAAGCCCGTCATAGCTACCGTAGGGTACCATAGGGTACCATAGGGTACCATAGGGTACCATAGGGTACCATAGGGTACCACAGGGTACCGTTGAAAATCAGCTTTGAGTTTCGCAACCCAAATTGTAAAGCGAATGGTACGCCTACATAGGACACGATTACAATCATTGCTTATCAAATAACTTTATTATTATTTTTTATTGTTTTATACGATTGTGCCGTGTAAACAAACTTTTCTTTCTTTCTAAGACTATATAGTAACGTATTGATGATATGAGGAATAATAATTAGTATCGATAATAATGTCTATAGATAGGACTCACCTTGAAGTTACCCATTTGCCAGTCTACAACAACAACAACAACAGCAGCCTGTAAATTCCCAATGCTGGGCTAAAGGCGTCCTCTCCCTTTTGAGGAGAAGGTTTGGAACATATTCCACCACGCTGTTCCAATGAGGGTTGGTGGAATACACATGTGGCAGAATTTCTATGAAATGTGTCACATGCAGGTTTCCTCACGATGTTTTCCTTCACCGCTGAGCACGAGATGAATTGTAAAGACAAATTAAGCACATGAATCAGTGGTGCTTGCCTGGGTTTGAACCCGCAATCATCGGTTAAGATGCACGCGTTCTAGCCACTGGGCCATCTCGACTCATAAATTTGCCAGTCTATCTATGAAGAAAATAATTTTGATTGTGGATCGACAATGGCGTACTTTGTATGCATCGCATAACCCTTTGATCGTACTGAGCCATCGATGTAATGTCTAATATAAGGAATTTTATACACTAACCTTGGGAATGAGATGATCGCCTCCATCCTGTTTCAAATAACAAGAATATGTTTATTGTTGTAAATTATAAATTGACATTATTAAAAAAAAAAAAAACCCGCTGAGTTTCTTTCGCCGGTTCTTCTCGGGTCTGAGGTATTATATTCCGAACCGGTGGTAGATTATCGACAATCAATAAGAAAGTGTAAACACTTCTATTTTGAATAAAGGTTTTTGACGTTGACTTTGACTAACGATTTACGACATCACATTACAAATTATCAGTGTTTCTTCGCTATATACTCCATGTATGATATACAAAAACCTTCCTCTCGAATAACTCTATCTCTATCTAATAAAAAAACCTCATCAAAATCCGTTGCGTAGTTTTAAAGATGTAAGCATATTGTTTAACTTCTAAAGTTATATTGCCCATGTGTTATATAAAAAATCAAAATAAACTTTATTCAAGTTGACTTTTACAAGCACTTTTGAATCGTCATTTTACAATTAAGTTAAGCTACCACAAAAACAAAAACCTTTCTCTCGAATCTTTCCTATCTATTAAAAAAACCGCATCAAAACCCGTTCTATAATTTTAAAGATCATAGGAACAGACAGTGAGCGACTTTTGTATACTATGTATTGATATGATAAAACAAATAATCTTTACTAATCATTCATATATGTGAAAGGAACTCTGTCTGTTCACGTTTTAACCGCTGAACCGATTTGGATTAATTTTGCTATGTAGATAGTTCAGCGGAAAAATGTATAATAATAATAATGACTAGTTTTTTTAAGTCAGACGTCAAAAGAATAAAAGGCGAGTGAATATCATGATCAATGAGTCGAGATGGCCCAGTGGTTAGAACGCGTGCATCTTAACCGATGATTGCGGGTTCAAAGTCAAGCAAGCACCGCTGATTCATGTGCTTACTTTGTCTTTATAATTCATCTCGTGCTCAGCGGTAAAGGAAAACATTATGAGGAAACCTGCATGTGACTAATTTCATAGAAATTCTGCCACATTTGTATTCCACCAACCCGCATTGGAACAGCCTTCTCCTCAAAGGGAGAGGAGGCCTTTAGCCCAGCAGTGGGAATTTACAGGCTGTTGTTGTTGTTGTTATCACAGATCAATCAAGCTCTCGACCAACGACATCCCGTCAATTTGCCGTCAAATGCTGCTTACTAAATAAACTTTATTTAACTTTTCTCCTCTCATCGTCGGAACAGTTTATACATAAAATTTGATGTCTTAACTGTTAATCGTTAGAGAGTTTTAATGTCTGTATCTCTGGACGTGGAATCAGGTCGTGTTTACATCTGAATGCATTATCATTGATTCAGAATCGACGTCTAACATTACAACTCCAAGATTAAGTGCTACTAATTCAGCTTCTAAGTTTCGATGTAAACAAACATTGCATGTTATATATATATATATATATATATATATATATATATATATATATATATATATATATATATATATATATATTAGTAGCTAAAGCACTTGTGTTATGGAAAATCAGAAGTTCGGTACCACAAACATTGAGATCTAACAACAACAGCCTGTAAATTCCCACTGCTGGGCTAAAGGCCTCCTCTCCCTTTGAGGACAAGGTTTGGAACATATTCCACCACGCTGTTCCAATGCGGTTTTGTGGAATACACATGTGGCAGAATTTCTATGAAATTTATCACATGATGTTTTCCTTCACCGCTGAACACGAGACGAATTATAAAGACAAATTAAACACATGAAACAGCGGTGCTTGCCTGGGTTTGAACCCGCAATCATAGGTTAAGATGGACGCGTTCTAACCACTGGGCCATCTCGACTCTTAGAACCAACACAACAAAGAAACCTAATGATCTTTTCGGGAATCAAACCCGGGACCTACTCAACCACGGAGGTCATACCGTGTGTACCAATTTGATTAAATTCAGAAATGTGAGTCTCTAGTCTATGGTCGCCCTTAACTTTCGCTAAAACCACGTTTAAGAACAAACATTGTATGTGGGTCTGTCGTGCACATAATTATGGGTTTTAGACCTCATTAGACCATTCACAGACCAGCTCGTTTCGTTCTCTCGTCTATAAATATATGTTGCCAACTTGTGTTTATAGATGCATTGTTGTCCGCCATATTGAATATTTTAACTATATGAATTAAATGTATGTCAATAAAACATTTATTTATATTGATATGATTTAAATATAATAGGTAACTATTTTTAATTTATTTTACAATTATTTATGTTTGATTGTAGTGAGTAAACGTTTTAAATTGTGATAAAACTACTCACATAACATTAATTCATAAAAGTAAAAGTAAAGTAAAGTAACAGCCTGTACATTTTCCACTGCTGAGATAAGGCCACCTCTTCCATTAAGGAGAAGGTTTGGAACATATTCCACCACGCTGTTCCAATGCGGGTTGGTGGAATGCACATGTGGCAGAATTTCGATGAAATTAGCCACATGCAGGTTTCCTCACGATGTTTTCCTTCACCGCCGAGCATGAGATGAATTATAAACACATTGCCTGGGTTTGATCTCGCAGTCATCGGTTACGATGCACGCTTTCTAACCACTGGGCCATATCAGCTCACAATTAATTCATGTCACTATATTACTTTACCAATCGATACACATATTATTTATCCGCTTATTGTATATTAACTATCCTTTTTCCGACTAACCATAGAATGAATGTGCTTATTTTTTATAATTTATCTAGTGCTAGGATGTAAAATATGATGCGCGTGTTAGTTGATAGGCTGCATAAAAGAAAGAACTTCCCACAGCAGTACTACATTACTTGTTAACTTCCAGACAGGATGTATTACATACATACTTATATAATTGTATTTAACTTTTCCTTTTTTTATGGTATAGGTTGGCGGACGAGCATGTAGGCCACCTGATGGTAAGTAGTCACTATCACCCATAGACAATGACGCTGTTAGAAATATTAACTATTCCTTACATCGTCAATGCGCCACCAACCTTGGTAACTAAGATGTTATGTCCCTTGTGCCTGTAGTTACTGCTCACTTACTCTTCAGACCGGAACACAACAATACTGAGTACTGTTATTTGGCGGTAGAATAACTGATGAGTGGGTGGTACCTACCCAGACGGGCTTGCACAAAGCCCTACCACCAAGGAACTAAGGAACTAATATGACTTTGTGTTTTTAGAGCTTTCGCCGAGCAGTACGTTACTTGCTGACTTCCAGGCAGGATATATAACATACATATATAATAATTTGTCGCTGCTCCTGCAAAAGTCGCTATGTGTTTTTTTTATATATATTTATTATATATTTTTCGAATGCTGTGCCGTTTTAATTAAACATATGTTAATTTCGATGTATGTGTATCGCAGAGCTTAATTTATAAACTTTTCAACTATAGAAGTAATGACAAAACTGTTTTTTACATTTAGTGCGTATTGAAATAACGATGAAAACGATGTAAGAATCGAAAAATATAAAAAAATACAGCGACTTTTGAAGGAGCATCTACGAAATTGTATTTAACTAAAATGACTTTTTTAAATGTTGAAGAGTACTGAATTTGTTGCCGGTTCTTCTCGGTAGAGCTCAGATGACCCAGTGGTTAGAACGCGTGCATCTTAACCGACGCAAGCACCGCTATATATATGTGCTTAATTTGTGTTTATAATTCATCTCGTGCTCGGCGGTGAAGGGAAACATCGTGAGGAAACCTGTGTCTAAATTCATCGAAATTCTGCCACATGTGTATTCCACCAATCCGCATTGGAACAGCGTGGTGGAATATGTTCCAAATCCTCTCCCTAATGGAAGAGGAGGCCTTATCCCAGCAGTGGGAAATTTACAGGCTGTTGCTTTACTTTAACTTTTTTTTTTACTCTTCTCAGTAGAATCTGCATTTCGAACCGTTGGTAGCTTAATATATTTAGTTAAATAATTCAAAAGTGTTGTGCCTACTTGAATAAAGTATACTTTAATTTTATTTCATTACTTGTCGTCACAAGAACAAAACATTAATCTTGATACTTTCCGAAGATCTCTTCATTCCACTGGATATACTGCACTGCGTTTACCGAGATCTCCACTGTGGAACTTTTTTTTCCAATGGATATTGGTATTTCATTAATATTATCTTATATGGCATTTAATACTGGCATGTAACACTATTTCTTATTTTAAATATGATTGAACTGTCATTAGAAAACAATTGGACGATAGCGGGCATTGTAACAAAAGATAGAGAGATTGGAGCATCATTGTAAAACCATAACATTATTTTATCCATTTTGAACTACTGAAATTACACCACCATGCATTTCGAGCTGATCCTCTAAGGTATGTCGACCTATTTGGACGAAGAATGGATTGAGTGAATGCGGAATTATTTAATGTAGGCCCGCGAAGCCTTTATCAAGGAAAGGTCAATGAACCTTTGAACAATAAGCTTACAGCTAACTAAGGCATCTGATAAGCAATATTGATATATATACTAATATTATAAATGCAGAAGTAACTTTCTGTCTGTCTGTCTATCTCGGCTAATTCATTGAACCGAATTTGATGAAATTTGGTACTAATGGTACTTGGACCCAAAGGCTGGTTTTCAAAATCAAAATAAACTTTATTCAAGTAGGATTTTACAAGCACTTTTGAATCGTCGTTTAACAATTAAGTGAAGCTGACATCGGTTCGGAAAGTATATTCTACCGAGAAGAACCGGCAAGAAACTCAGTAGTTACTCTTTTTCAACATCTACAAAATAGTCATATTAGATAAATACAATTAGATATGTATGTAATGTATCCTGCCTGGAAGTCAACAGGTATTAGCTCCACGCTTTTTTATCATCTACAAAATCTTGTATCGAATAATATGCCTTTTTTACAAAAGTATTTTTTTACAAACGATTTGATTTTACGAAACGGCAAAGTTAAAAATGTCTGCGGAATTTTATATAGAAGCGGACTTTCAATCGATGCAACTATTACTATTACTATACTAATATTATAAATGCGACGGTTACTCTGTCTGTCTGTCTGTCTGCCTCGCCCAAAACACTGAACCGATTTATATGAAATTTTCTACATAAATAGTCTAGAGTCTCAGAAAGGACATAGACTTAACATTTTTCATTAGAATTCATTCTATTTTTTTAGTCCACGATTGTTTTTTTTGCTAATCTTTGACAAGGGACCTTTTAAAACGACACCAGTTTCATATTTACATATATGTATAATAAATAACAACAACAACAGCCTGTAAATTCCCACTGCTGGGCTAAAGGCCTTCTCTCTCTTAGAGGAGAAGGTTTGGAACATATTCCACCACGCTGTTCCAATGCGGGTTGGTGGAATACACATGTGGCAGAATTTCTATGAAATTTGTCACATGCAGGTTTCCTTACGATGTTTTCCTTCACCGCTGAGCACGAGATGAATTATAAAGACAAATTAAGCACATGAATCAGCGGTGCTTGCCTGGGTTTGAACCCGCAATCATCGGTTAAGATGCATGCGTTCTAACCACTGGGCCATCTCGACTCTAAATAGCTAAAAAACTAAAAATGTAACATTTCCGTGTACAAGTATTTATTTTTGAAAAATGTGACGTTTTAAAAATAACTCATGCGTGCGTAACAGTGTCAACTGTCAATCTTTCAACGGTACCTAAAATAGCTCTTGTGACCTATATTTTTTACTGGAAAGCTAGTGAAATGCAAAGAAATACAGAAAGGCGTTTTTTTTTATTCAAATCTGTCTGGCAAAGGAGATCTTCAGTCATTATTACCACTAGCATTGTATAGCGAAAATAACAACAGCATGTAAATTTCCAATTGCTGGGCTAAAGTCTCCTCTCCCTTTGAGAAAGTTTGGAACATACATAAATACCACACCAAGAAGTTAAGTCTCTTGTGCCTGTAGTTACACTGGCTCACTCGCTCTTCAAATCGAATCACAACAATGCAAAGTATTATTGATTCACAGTAGAATATCTGATAAGTGGGTAACTACTCACACACACAAAATCCTAACAGTAAATGGACCACACTAATCTAACGATTATCTTATATTTATTTCTTCGATTGAAATCCGCTATATACTTCATAATCTTGATTTAATAAGTAACATATAATAATCTATACATACATGTAATAAAATTGGAGTGTCTGTTTGTAATATTAAAACAGCCCTTTTTACTCAATGCACACGATATGTATGTACACGGTACATATACCAAAATTTGTCTGGACCAATTTTCACAGTGGCAGATAGCTGATATAATAGGAAGTAACTTAGGCTACAATAATTTTATTTTTTTTAATTCAATCGCGTTCAAGGTCGCGGACACAGCTAGTAGTAAATAATATAAATATATTAAAAGGACGAAGCCTGAAGCAGTTAGTATATTTTTGAAAGTAGTACTTAAACATAGTATATTAAAAAACGCAATAAATCATAATTTTTAATGTCGTTTGTGATTTATTTTGTTTTATTCGCGTCTCGTAAATTTTAAACAATCGAAAAATAAAATTTACACGACGCTTTCGACTTGTGGGCATTTGCAAGTAAAGACAGTTTCGTAACTAAAGATACGCTGGACGATTGAAAATGGTTGTGTTTTTTTAAAAGGTTTTTTTTAGTGAGTGAGTGAGGGTTTCTGCGCGCCCTTAGGGCGAGCTGGGTGCCGGTCTCGAGGTTGCCCTCCCTACCCGGACTGTTCCTCCCCGGTAGCCTCGGCTACCGCGTCATTTAATTCTGACCCGATAGGTCAGGGTCGAGATGGGTCAAGAGTCGAGATGGCCTATTGGTTTGAACGCGTGCATCTTGACCGATGATTGCGGGTTCAAACCCAGGCAGGCACCGCTGATTCATGTGTTTAATTTGTCTTTATAATTCATCTCGTACTCGGCGGTGAAGGAAAACATCGTGAGGAAACCGGCATGTGACAAATTTCATAGAAATTCTGCCACATGTGTATTTCACCAACCCGCATTAACCCGCGGAATATGTTCCAAACCTTCTCCTCTAAGGGAAAGGAGGCCTTTAGCCCAGCAGTGGGAATTTACAGGCTGCTGTTGTTGTTGGGTCAGGGTCCGTGGACCCAAAGGTGTCTTCATCGGGATTGCATGACGGTTAGTTATTAGCACTCGATAGATGGCGCTACTGTTGATCGCAATGTTCTTTTTTTTAATTTTCTCTTGTTTTTGTTTTATATTTCTATCTCTCTGTAATTCTTAATTTGCAGATATCAGAGGTTCAGAAAGTATATTCTACCGAGAACCGACAAGAAACTTAGTTACTCTTCACAAATTTAATCACAAATTATCTCAGTAACAATCAAATTTATATATATCCTACCTAGAAAACTTTAAATATATAAGTCCACACTTTTTTAATCTTTAATATAATCATGTATAAGTAATATGCCTCATTTAATGTTCACCAATGAAACCTTAAAACGCAAGTTGTATTTTTCCATAACACAAGTGCTTCAGCTACTTACATTGGGATCAGAGTAATGTATGTGATGTTGTCCAATATCATTTAATTAAATTGGAGTGTCTATTTGTAATAATAAAATAGCAATTTTTTACTCAATGCATATGTGTGTATACACGGTACATATACCAAAATAACAATTTATTTTATTTTTGTCTATCTGTCTGTCTGTTTGTTCCGGCTAATCTCTGGAACGGCTTGATCGATTTTGACGGAACTTTCACTGTGAGATAACTGATATAATAAGGAGTAACTTAGCTACAATAATATATTTTTTTGTTAAATTCAAACGCGTATAAGGTCGCGGGCACAGCTAGTTTATTTATAAAAGCAAACCCGTCGAAGCAGCTCGACATACATATTATATCTTGATAGTGCAACACTGGCCTTAAGGAATTCGCATAAAATCGCGGTTTGTGAGCAGCTGTCATTGCAATTAATAGAAAATCAACTTTAAATCAAATGAATAAAGTCTATTTTCGTTTGACACTGTAGCTACGTGTCCACTTTTAGCAAATGTATAGTAAGTCTTTTGCTCACAGTTTATTTGGTTGCCAATGTCGATTACAAACTGTATTTTACAATGTTAGTTAACATTTAGTAAGTACGTGTTTACTTAACTATAAATAACTTATTGTTTACAAGGGAACGCGTGCGTTACAAAGAAATACAAAATTGTGTTCCTTTTTTTTTAATTTGAATTTAGAATTGAGAACAGTTCTAGAATAGACGGGCTAATTGAATTTTTATTAAAAATGAAGTCGTATTTTGAAATGCAAACTTTTTTAAATTTTAAATTTCGAATCAAATTCGAATCTGCATCAAACAGCCCAATGAAACAACAAACTAGCTGAATGTGTAGTACATGTGTAGTGTACGCATAATGATGAGAGGCGTTTTTTTTTTATTAAAGCTACATTGAAAGGCAAAGGGTACATCTTATATGGACAAAAGAGTCAGACGCATAGATATTGGCGCTGTAAAAATATTAACTATTACTTACATCGCCAATGCGCTACCAGCATTGGGGAAAGATATGTTATGTCCATTGTGCCTGTAGTTACACTGACTCACCTTTCCAAAGTTTGGTTGTGGAATGTATGACTAATGGGTCGATTCTATCTAGACGATTCTTCTTTGTTATATTATTATTGGCATACAATTAAATAAAATATCGAATAACATAATTATTATACAAAATCCGAAGAACAAATTTCAAATATCGAAGAAAAGTTCTGTCAAAAAATATAAAATGGCGGTTTAAACGTCAATAGGCCTGAGAATTTATGGCGCGTGGGCCACTTATGGCGGGAATCTATATCGTACGTCACTGCAAGCGATACGTGCGACGCGAGCGACAAGCGGTTGGCGGGAAATATCAAATATTTAAAAAAATGTAATAATATTTTATCAGGTTTTATAATGCTGTATTTCTTTACAATGCCCCGCAATCGTCCAATTGTTTTCTAATGACAGCTCAATCATATTTAAAATAAGAAATATTGTCATATACCAGTATTAAATGCTGCCATATAAAATAATATTAATGACATAGAATCAATCGGCTCTTGGCTAATTTCTATTTATATTAAATATATGTAGGTATATAAGTAATGTTTTTTATGTCGAATAAAGATATATGAGCTTGAGTTCGAGTTACATCCGAATTTATTGTCGGTAGAATCAGCATACCGAACCGTTTATATAAAAAATAAGGCCCCAGGCCGTTTAACAGATAATGTAAATTAAAACATTAACTTTTTTTCTTAAATTGATTCGCTCATGACTTACATACACCACGACTGCAGATAGTCTGCCAAATCACCGAAAAAAATCACCACTTACTAGGGTTGCTATTTAAAAAATAATAATATATTATTCTAATATTATTATTTCAATTATAATATAATATATTTCTCTAAGTTATAAATAGATTTTTTAAATCAAAATATACCTTACCGCAATTTTTCGACCGGTTCCGAATGCAGATTCTACCGAGAAGAACCGGCAAGAAACGCCGTAGTTACTTTTTTTCAACATTTAAAAATAAAAGGTCAAGTTAGTTAAATACAATTATAAAATACAACAATAATAAGTCTCAATCTAATAAATGTAGAAAAACCTACCATTAAATAAAAAAAATCTAGTTAGCAGTTTACATGTACATATAATAACTATTATTATTTTATCTGTGAGTTAATTTTTTTGCATGTCAGTTTAATAAATGTCGTTAAATCAAAAAATCAGAATATACCACCGTGGTAGAGTGTGTACACCGGTTTTCATGGGTACGCCACTCCGAGGTCCCGGGTTTGTCCGGCCGAGTCAATGTAGAAAGTTAATTAGTTTTCTATGTTGTCTTGGGTCTGGGTGTTTGTGGTATCGTTACTTCTGATTTTCCATAACACAAGTGCTTCAGCCACTTACATTGGGATCAGAGTAATGTATGTGATGTTGTCTCATATTTATTTATTATTAATATATTTTTAAAAGGGGCAACCCTGACGTCTTCCCGTGACGTCATCATTTGTGCATCTCAGTGCGCTTGACAGGTTTACCGGCTAAGAGGTGTGAATCTATGAGAGATAGACTTAACGACGATAAGACATCTTTAAAAAAATAATATTAGTCGAGTTTTAAAACGTTTTCAACATATTTTATAGTTGTACGAATATAAAATATATAGTGTACTACATGTCGCTCGAGGCTTCGCTGGCGTTTTAGGGTTTGTCATGAATTATGTTCGAGTCGAGATGGCCCAGTGGTTAGAATGCGTGCATCTTAACCGATGATTGCGATATTCCGAGGGAAAACAGTAAGGAAACCCGCATGTGACAAATTTCATAGAAATTCTGCCACACGTGTATTCCACCAACCCGCATTGGAACAGCGCGGTGGAATATGTTCCAAACCTGGAGTAGGCTTGGAACATATTCCACCAAAGGGAGAGGAGGCCTTTAGCTCAGCAGTGGGGATTTACAGGCTGTTGTTGTTGTTGTATATCCACAACAACGCGATTTTTAAAACATTTTCCGCGTCTTACAATTACTCTGTGGAACCAGCCAAAATGACTTGGGAACCTTCAAAAAAGGGCGTACAAGGTGTACCTTAAAGGCCGGCCGGTAATCTTACGGTGATGACATACATATAATTATTATTGTAAGTAATAATAATTCAATAATTTGTACAACTGTTATTAATGTTTTATATGGCATTTAATAAATAAATTTAAATATGATTGAGTCATTAGAAAACAATTGGACGATTGCGTGGCATTGTAATAAAGGATAGAGAGATTGGAGCATCATTAAAAAGTAATTTTATTTTGCCATCCCGATCTACTGAAATTACAGCAGCTAAAAGTATTTTTGTTTGTACAGCTGATTCGCGTTTTATTTTTGGTATTAATGTTATGCAATTTTATTTATCGCTTCTGCGACAAATATGACCAGCCCACTGCCACTTCAGCTTACTAATCCGGTGGGCTATGTCGATGACTTTGGTTCTCTGGCGGATCACCTCATTTCTGATGCAATCTCTCAGAGAAACGCCGAGCATAGCCCTTTCTATATATAGCACGCTGAGCGACTTTGATCTGGTGGACCAGCCTTGCCGTGAGTGTCCACGTTTCGGCTCCGAATGTCATGACGGGTAGGACGCACTGGTTGAAGACTTTCGTCTTAAGACACTGTGGGATCGATGATGTAAAGATTCGACGTCATTTTCCAAACGCTGCCCAACCTAGCTGAATTCTTCTATTCACCTCGTTTTCGTTGGGGAAAACTTGTTCTAGAATGGAGACCGCGTCTCGGCAAACGTAGTGTAGGACGTCCTCGGGCACGGTGGAGTGACTACTTACGCAAGACGGCTGGCAGGAGCTGGATGCGAGTAGCCTAAGAACGATCTCAGTGGCGTGCAATTGGAGAGGCCTATGTCCAGCAGTGGACGGAAATGGCCTGATGGATTGATTGATGGATTGAATTTAGTTTAAATGTATTTTTGTTTTGTTATAAAAAGATTTCTTAATTGTTTTTTTTTTATAATAATTTCTGCTTCGAAGTCCTAAATATTTATTCAAAAAGAAATGTTATAAGGGCACAATGTAGCTAGTAACAAATCCATTGTTTTTTTATGCAATAAGACGGATATGATATGGGCTAGTTGATGTCAAGCGGTCACCACCATAGGCGTCATAGGCTTTACTATAATATATACCTTTGGAATTACGATGTTATATCACTAGCGCCCGTATTTACTCTGACTCGCTCATCTCCTAAACCTGAACACCATCAATATTGATATTACTGTTTGGGGGTAAAATATCAGTGTAGTATTTGGAGGGTACCTACTTAGACTAGCTGCACCAAGCCCTACCACCAAGAGAAACATAGATAGCAGTGCACTGCTCTAGGGCTAGGCTCAGATATAATTACAAACAATTATTAAACGATATGGTTATTTTTCCCCAATGGTTGTCGGTTCTACGACAAATATGACCAGCCCACTGCCACTTCAGCTTACTAATCCAGTGGGCTATGTCGATGACTTTGGGTCTAGAGCGGAGACCGCGTCTCGGCAAACGTAGTGTAGGACGTCCTGAGGCACGGTGGAGTGACGATATACGTAAGGCGGTTGGCAGGAGCTGGATGCGAGTAGCCGGAGAAAGACCACAGTGGCGTGCACTTGGAGAGGCCTATGTCCAGCAGTGGACGGCTACGGGTGATGATGATGATGATGGTTATTTTTGGTTGTCAGCTTAAATAGAATGGTGACCCCATATTGGTAATTTGTCTGTTTTCTTCCTTACAATAAAAATTAAAGATCTTGGCTATATGTTAGTAGCGCCATCTATTAGTGAGTAGCAATATTTAACATAAAAAAAAACTGTTGTAAGCAATTTTAGATAGATATTATGTGTTTTGTATTCAAAGTGTTTTGAATTAATGTTAATTATGGCGAATATATATATTACAGAGAAGCTATGGAATTATGCCATAAATAAGGGTATGGTACCATAATTTATCTGTGGTTTCTCAAACCTTAAATACAGATTATATTCGCAACAATAGTACTCGTATAAATAAGATAAAGTTTTATAAAATTACTATTTATTAGATAAAAAGTACCTAAATATCAATTATAATAGAATAAATAAATAAATAAAAATTATTATTAACAAATGTAATTTTCTACGTGAAACGAAACGCAACATTTTGGCCACATGACAGCCGCCACCAACTCGATTTGAAGGCGACGAAAAGGCATAGGTATCGAAATTAATGTAGACCTCGGGTCCCCGACATTACTAACGAGAAAGCTGCATCTCGAATAAAGTGAAGTATTTATCTTTAATACACGTGCGAGCCTAAATGGCTATGCTTACGATAACTATAAAATCGATTAAATAAGTGCCCGTGTCATGAGACCCTGAGCTTACATAACATTTTGTCTGAAAATAACTTATCGGTCAGTGCTAAGAGATTATTTACCTCAAGTAAGGTAAGAGTGTGCTACACCTTTCATTAACACTAAACTTGCATGAACTAACCTTGAAATTTCACCCACATATGTTTCACGAACCCCCATTTTATCTTTACTAATCATATATAATGTTTATTTTGTTTTAATCTGTATTGATTATTTTTTTTTGCATAATATAAATGTAAACGTAACAATTTGTGTCAAATATATTCTGGCCGGAATGTCATTGCTGTGGCATGTTCTATTTTCAAATTATTTTTTCTTATTTTATTACGCTTTTTTGTCTGTATTAAATTCCTCTAAAAAGATTTCGTATTAGACAGAAGTTTCTTTAATCGTTAAATTTTCTCTTGATAATATGAAGCTAGTTATAACTAGAATCACTCATTTTCACTCAATTACTGAATTAACACTTGAAGTTTGTTCTATTTGTTATCTGTACTTAGAATATATACTTCAAACTATTTACTCTGTAACATAAAAATTACGAAAGCCTTATTTAAATATTTAATATGTATCTGGCATAAAATAAAAAATATATAAAAATTCAAATCTTTAATTCCTTTAATACTTTTTTAAATTACATAATGTTGAAAGTATTTGATTAGACATACAATAATTAGTGACACTATTAATGATCTAATTAGTATAAATTCAATTGAATAACACTTTTTATTATTCTTAAATCAATAATCTTTCTATTTCAATCAAATCTTAATATTTTTATTTTAATAGGCTTTTACAAGTATTTTTTAATCAATAATCGTTATCACTGGTTCAAAATGTAAATTTTACCACCAAGAACTGGCAAGTTGCCAATGAAAAACTATTTAAAAAAAAAACATGATTGTTTATCAGCTAAAGACAACTTAACATTAAACATATTAGTTCCAGAAAAAAACTTCAAATTTTCTGTAAATGTTTCAATTGAAAAGTGTCAATCAGGTTATAGTAAGGAATCTAATGGTTCACCATACATTAAATTCAGCCATAAGAGCTATGGTAGAATAAATATAATTGCATCCATAAACTTTAAAAAAAGAACAATATTGAGCAGCTGTGTAAATAAATTATTAATTTTCAATATTTTATCTGTCGACTGTAGAGTCAAACTCATAACCTGTTGTATGACTTGCAATTTAAAGCCCGAACAACCAATTGTATAGAAAAAATTATTTGATTCAAATATGGATAAAAAATATCACTTACAGACTATATAAACAAATACACACCCTTTCAAATCAAAAAGTAATACTCAAATCATGTAACATGTGTTTTATGATACTTATTATATTTACAGTTTAAATATAACTTTTATTGTCATATAATTAGCTAATGACAAAATAAATAATCCAATAATGTATTTAGACTAAAGGTAAATGAAGTGTGAACATTAATGTGATGTAACAAAAGCAAATACAAAAAGCCTTGTTGTTTTACACTACAGACAATTAGTATTTGCTTTTGTTGCTTCACTATTACATTTAGCATGCTCACTTGCCTTTTAATTCATAAACAGAGTAAAAGATAATTATTAATTTATTAATTGTAATTAATGAATGCACACTAGGATCTACTACATGATAAATAAAGATACAAAGATCATTTATTTCTAATTATCGTCCATAATTAGTAATTAGATATAGATTACATATTTGGCATAAAAAGCAGCCTGCCCTTCCTCGGAGTTTTACTTCAGTGGTTCTAATTAATTCAATTATAATTTCGTCTCCCTTCTTCCATAACTTTTCTATTATCTCTGCATAGTATAAAACAATGTCACGTCCCTCTGCACGCTAGACCTTTTAAACAACATGGATTTTAATGAAGTTTTCATCACTAAAGAGACTGAACCGAGAGGAAGGTTTATATGTATAATACATGCATATTATATTAGGGACAAGCCATAAACAAGACATTTTCTTTTCTTTACTGTTCTTGAAGTTGTATGTAGAACCCAATAATTATACTTGTGTGAAGCCAGTAGTTTTATATAAAATAGGTCGAAGATCGAAAATCTTTGAAATAACCTATAAAAGAAATTTTAATTTACAAATTCATCATTATATTGTAAAAACCTGCTCGATAGTAAAATACTACATTATAAATAAATCTCCTACCTACACTTTATTAACATAATTTCGATTTTTTATTTGCTTTGAATGCTAACATATTGTAGAAAATGTAACACTTTATATCTCATTTATAATTATCAGTATGTGCTTTACATGTTTCATGTGGAAGGTAATTTGTTTAATGCCATCAATATTATGTGATGTTACATAATATGAAACCTTAACATTTGTTACAGTTTGTGACTAAATATTAACTATGACAACCTCCATTGTCGAGTAGTGTGTACACTGGTTTTCATGGGTATCCCACTCCAAGGCAACGGGTTAGATTCCCGGCAGAGTAGATGTTGAAAATTCATTGGTTTTCTATGTTGTCTTGGGTCTGGGTGATTGTGATACCATCGTTTTTATAATTATCTGTAACACAAGTGCTTTAGCTACTTACATTGGGATCAGAGTAATGTATGTGATGTTATCCATTTATTTAAAATTAATTAAATATTAAATGTTTAGCATGTTTATTTTTCATTAAAATTAGATAGTCAGATAGGTCCACTTTTTGAGATGCTGTCACTACAATACTTTAAGAAATATTAACATTCCATAATGCGAACTGGGTAGCTAAGATATTATTTATGACCGTTGTGCCTGTTATACTGGCTCACTCATACTTCAAATAGGAACACACTAATACTAAGCATTGCTCACTGTTTTATCAAGTAAAAACACATAGGGATTTGGTGCAGCATTGACTTGAGCTTATACTTGATTGTACACTACATAGAGAAAATAAGTAAATGCAGCATGTATCAAGCCTAAATAAAAGAGGCATACAATTATGGCGATCTTATTGCTAAATAGCAATTTATTCCAGGCAGCCAGTGTTGTAGGTTAAGGTAAATCATAGAATACTGATGGAGGGCGGTGCTATAATAATAAATAGAATAACATGAATCTATAACTAAAAGTAATAAATAAATCTAAATATAGAATACACAGATTGTATATCAAAAAGTAATTATGTTATCAGTACATATAAAATACAAATATTTTATTGAAATACATACTTTATTCTCAAGAATATGAGAATAAAAATTAAAGACAATTTACAAAATAATTTAAAAAAAAAAACTTGGGTGTAAAGGAATTTGAGATAAACAGTGAGCTTTTACGAGATTTTTAAATTTTTTATAGAGTTTATTGACTTTAGTTTTTAATAAATAATCTGTTAACAGGGTGAAGTTAGTCAAATTCAATTGGGGAAAAGAGGTCATCCCTTGGGCTTATAAATCTAGCTTACGGCCTAAAAAAAATACAATACAAGCAAGTATTATTCGAATATGATACAAGATATAGGCGAACATCATTTATGATTAATAAACTAGTGCACATAGGATGTCATGACTTGATATTATTAAAAAGTTATGTTTATTTGGAGATTACTCAAAATATCTTTTTATGTCAATCTGAAAATTCGTGATAAAATTCGAGTTTAATGTAATGTTCAGATTGTTTTTTTGAAATGTATATTTGACGTGACATAAAATTTTGTTAACAATATTACAAGAAACAATGAGATAAGATAAAGTCTTGCAGGTATATTAAATCACATTTTGAATGAATCACTTCACAAGTTCACAGATAACATAAAAATTATGCAATACAGTGAACTATCGTCACAGATAATTAAAATTGGACATTGTTATATATAAATTTGTCAATTGTCTTTCCGAAATCTTAATCTTTACTTTGTGGTAGCTGCAGGCCCGTTTTAGTCGGTACCACCCGCTTGTCATATATTTTATTGCCATGTGGCAATAATTCGTGTTTCGATTTGAGGGGTGATTGAGCCAGGGGACATAAGAGCTTAGTTTTGATGAAGCCAATATTGATTTGGATTAAAAAAAACGTGTCAGAATTTCATTGAAAATAGAATAATGCTTTTGTTTACGATGTTTTCCTTTACCGAGCACGAGATGAATTATACAATAATTAAATATAAATTAAGTACATAAAAAATCCATGCGTTTCCTAAGCTTGAACCGGCACACATCGCTTAAGATGAATGAGATCTAACCTTCGATTGTATGATAAAGAAAAACGAGTAGTCTGATATAGATTCGTTACGTATATAATATATATATAACTCAATGAATTAATATGAAAGCTACGCTTGCCACTTCCATGTATATATTCTATGAATTATATCATTCTAGAATAAAAAATAGTTAGCCGATTGTTGGAAACTATTTTATTATACATAATGTAAACAGTTGTTTTAATACACTCCTAAAGTCTACTCCAATCGAAGTAGGAATGTAGAAAAAACCTTCAAATTGACGTATTCCATACGATTTGCTAATAACTTGGCTATATTGTGCACTACTAAGAGTTAATGACTAATATATATATTCATTTATAATACAATACTATTGCACTTTTTCATTTTAATTTTACTTCCAAAGTTCCTATAACAGTTTCGACATTCAAAACGGCATTTCTTCGCGAATACGTACTGAATATCATCTATTAATCATGCTCTCGACCAATCATATAGCGTCAATTTGCTGTCAAATGTAGTTTATTTGACTTTTTTCCACTTTTGGTTGGAATAGAGTATACTCAATTGGTCTTGAGGCAGGCTGCAGCAAAATCATTGGACAAACTATCACACAAACATCAGTTTTTATTTCTCTGTACTTATTTGTTCTATGCGCTGTCATTTCGCATCATTTTCATTTTCTAATCTATAGCACCAATTTCACTCACGTGTTAAAACTTTGCCCAAGTCCGTCTGTGTAGTTACCATTTACTCATAACATATTCAACCGACTTTATGTAAGTTTCGTTGTGTTTAAATTTGGGTGCGTGACCCAGTCTTGACGCACTTGACACACACACAAGCAACATAACATCTTATATTAACATTAGTTCTCAATTACCGACATATCTATTTTTTTTACGAATAATAGCAAAGCTCCAAATTAATTTATGAATGCTAATTCCTATTTACCCCTCCTTTTAAGCTTATCATTTGTGTTAGTTGTGGGTATAACAAGGGCTTATGGGTTAGGGTCGATCGTGTAACTTACTGCATTTTGTTTTAGGAATGTTATTTTTTTTACAACATCTTTGAGCGTTATATAGGCACTAGCGATTTGATAGCCCATTTGATAGTCCGCCTACTTAACACTAATATAAAAATGAGACCAATTGGTGTTTTTGCCTTTCCTCAAATCCTGAATGTATGTAGCAAACTACGTATATTTTTTTACTGTCCCTTGTATACTCATGATAAGATTCCATACAGATAGACTGATAGTCTCGTATTTACAATATTTATATGATCATGAGAATACTTAAAAATTTCTCAGGTTTTTGTACGAAAGATAAATTGGAATGATGTTATCACTATACCGGTCGGCGATTCGTTTAAAGTCTTAAAATGAAAAGCTTATAATAATAATGATTTATTTATGTTTGCTTTTAAAAAGAACTGAACTGCATAATAATTTGCTTTGCCTTGCTGATTTTATGTGTAAAAGTCATAAATAACGCTTATTATTTTATGCAAGTGACCCGCTATTTCGCGCTCGTTTTAGGACATAGTCGTCAGATAGTTAGCTGAAATTTTTCATGAAATTCTTAGTTGTCTGAAGTTTAAACGTATTTCAATTTTTATTTTCCTTGGACGAAATAAGGACGAGCAGCTAGTATAGGCGATAAGCGTTGACCGTATTCGATATATGATCTTAATACTATATAGCTATTTATTTTATATCATGTCTAAGAAATTAGTGTCAAATTATACCCAAATTTTAGAATTTCTTAGTCTCTGATGATGATCTGAGTAAAATCCAAATTTAAAGTCTAGAGTTTTTGCATTAAGGGGTTTTAGTTTTGGTAGAATATGTTTCAGGCTTCTTGGAAACATTCTACATAAATTGCATGTGTCAGATTAAAAACTCCAAAAGATTGTCCACTAATTTAGAATGAATAGATACAGCATGTTCATTAGATAGGAAAACTGAACGTTTTATATTTTTACACCTACAAAAGTAGTGAAGTTCGAGTATTGCTGGGGTAACGTTATACCCCAGCAATACTCGAACTTCATAATAAATTAATATCAAATTAATTACAGCAACTTTCTCATTAACCCGATAACCCAAGCCAAACCCTAACTTAGTAATACGTCAAGTCTGTGCTTAGGACAAACTTTGGGCACTTTGCTATGACTGCTTGTGGTATATAACCTACTTTAAATATTTGTGTATTCATTAAATCGCTCCAAAACAGCGACCTTTCTTTACAAAACTGCCAAATCTATAAGCTATCAGAATTATTAGTTTTGGATTTTACACTCATTTATTATTTTATTCGGTAAAGCCGCTTTGCGCGTGTTATGATCTTATTATTGTGTATGCAGAGAGGTATTTTTAATTAAAATGTTCGTTATCTTATTTCCAGGGTAAAAGAGTGATCAAATAAAAATGTTGCGACGCTGCTCGAAGCATCTTCAGACTATATACCGGAGACAGGGCCAGGGAGTCCGGTTCCGGTCGTCCGAGGTGCCCAAGATATGCGGAACAGTGCAGGGGACCCGCATTCTCAAACCCAGGATCCTAGCCGCTCACAATCAGGTCGCCTCCATTCACTTCACGAACCCACTCTTCGCCGAGCAAGATGTTCTTACCCCAAGTTTCCCTGATTCCGTCTCCGAAGGTGACGTGAAGCTCGATAAGAAAGTAGGCGATGCCGTGGCCGCCGACGAGGTGGTCCTCGAAATCGAGACCGACAAAACGGCGATACCCGTCATGGCACCAGACAATGGTATCATCAAGGAGTTCTACGTAAAAGACGGCGAGACCGTCAAAGCTGGACAGAAATTGTTCAGGCTAGAAATCACTGGGGCAGCCCCTAAGAAGGCGGCCGCTGCGCCAGCTCCTGAGCCACCTAAAGCAGAAGCTCCACCCCCACCACCACCACCGGCAGCTGCGGCGCCTCCTCCACCGCCACCACCAGCAGCCGCCCCACCCCCACCACCACAAGCACCTCCAAAACCGGCAGCGCCCCCACCGGCTGCACCAATCTCCTCTATCCCTGTCGCAGCTATCCGCCACGCGCAGGCTATCGAAACCGCCTCCGTGAAAGTACCGCCAGCGGATTACAGCAAAGAAATCGTCGGCACCCGCAGCGAACAGCGCGTGAAGATGAACCGCATGCGGCAACGTATCGCTGAACGTCTAAAAGACGCACAAAACACGAACGCGCTGTTGACGACGTTCAACGAAATCGACATGTCGAACATCATGGCATTCAGGAAGAAGTATCTCGACGCTTTCACCAAGAAGTTCGGCGTTAAACTGGGTTTGATGTCGCCGTTCGTGAAGGCCTCCGCCAACGCTCTTATGGACCAGCCCGTCGTCAACGCCGTCATCGATGGAACCGAGATAGTATACCGCGACTACGTAGACATCTCAGTAGCGGTCGCGACGCCGAAGGGTCTGGTCGTGCCAGTCGTGAGGAACGTCCACAACATGACTTACGCTGACATCGAGCTTACGATCGCGGACTTAGCTGAGAAGGCGAGGAAAGGCAAACTAACCATCGAGGAGATGGACGGTGGTACCTTCACGATAAGTAATGGAGGTGTTTTCGGTTCGTTAATGGGTACCCCCATTGTAAATCCCCCACAATCGGCCATCCTGGGTATGCACGGTATATTCGAGAGGCCGATCGCGGTTAATGGTCAGGTGGTTGTCAGGCCAATGATGTACATAGCGCTGACGTACGACCACAGATTGATCGACGGCCGTGAAGCTGTCATGTTCCTCAGGAAGATCAAGGAAGGTGTGGAGGACCCGGCTGCGATCGTTGCTGGTTTGTAAAGAAAATGTGTGTCCCTCAGTCGGATTGATCGAAAATTGTAATCTTAGATACAATTTAATTTAAGATTTCCGGTAAAATTGCTTTTGGAATTAACGTCCGATTGGAGGGAAGGATTTTATGTACAATATACTCTTAGTAGCATCGATGCAACCAATGCTTGTCACATCTGGTGTTAATTTGTATTTATTTAATACGTCCATCTGCTCGTATTGTATTATTTATCGATTTATAAGTAATAAATAATAATTTTCAAACATATTTTACGATTGTACCGGTTGTTTTATTCACCTTCATAATATATACTAGATATTAGTATAATCTGTGTAGTTTTTCTGTATAGCGTTTTTATATATATTCCATTTATAATTTTAGGCTGTAAGATGCAATACGTTTGCCAAGTACAAAGATAATAAAAAAAAATGTTTAGTTTTAGCTAAGTTTAAATTATTAATTTATTTAATATAGTAAAGATACATATCTTCAATAGCCTTGATTAAAGAAATATAAAAAATATTATTTATATAATAAATACAAGCTTACCAATACTTTTTTTTCTGACTAGAATTCCTTACCTATTTCAGTTTACAACGTACAAGAAAATTTATTTTCCGTTATAAATGTTGTATATGTCGGCGGGAAACCACATATTTAAGAAAAACATGTCCAGAAGCAATTATTTTAATGATTGAAAACGGTTTGATTATTAAAATAATATTATTTAGCGAATTTTAATGTATGAATAAATTAGTCTGAAATATTTTAACATCCATAAATAGGTGTTATATTGAGTTAATAGTGCTACCCACCCATTTTTGTTATAAAAGGCCGAGCGCGCGCCGATAACGACACCCCACCGACTTCGTTCTGAGCCGAGGTACAATCTCATAGGAGACACCCTCAGGACGAACTTTAAATTTAAACTAGAGCCCCGGGCTCAACCTCAGGGCAGGGGACATTAGTTCTCGACCGAAAGACCGGTGACGCTGTAAAGGCCAGTGGAGCCAACAGCAATACTTCACACATAAAAAAAAACAAAAATGGTATCAACAGGCTTGTTCGTGCCGTGGGAGCGATCGGACCTCCTCGGTCTGGAATAAATCGAAAAGGATATTTCTTTAGTTAAATTTCGTACCTCCGAGGACGAGGATGGATAGATTGAAACTCTGACATTCGTGCCGTCATTTTTTTAAAAAACGAGCTGGGCAAAGCTGGGCAAAACTTACAACGTCAATACTGGCTCACTGACACCCATTTTCCCCTTTCAAACCGAAACTAAATATTTAGCAGTGTAGGTTAAAACATCCTCTTCTGTCCCCTTGTTTAATCACAGAAGTGATTCATCAGGATAAGTGAAACGTAGTCAAAATGGCTTGAAAGAAACACTTATTGTTCCACTAGTAGTAGAATCAAAAAACAATTCTGTTTAAAATCAATTTTGATCGGTATTGTATTTTAAATAAGGTTTAAAATCAACCAATAGTGGCTATATTCATAGAACGGTTCGTTTAAATATTACGAATAAGTTCAATAAAAACTACTAAAATACAGCCCTCAGTGTCAATTAGCACTTAGGATGTAGATTTGGACAGTTACCTATTCTTCTAGGTAGAATCTATTTTCCAAACTGATAGTAGCCATATATTAAATTCAATATTAACAATTTTATGAATCTACTTTAATTAAGAATGTTTTGATTTTATTATAACAAATTCTGTTAAAAATATTAGAATTTAAAAATATTTATGCAGTTACCATTTAAAGAACTGTAACCCCAAGCTCACTAATTGAGTATTTTTTAATTACACTCGTAGATAGATGAAAAATATTTTAGTTTACTACGAAGGTCGTATATATAAATAACCAAGCTAGGTAAAAAAGGTGAATACCGCTGTTACACCAATCAATGTATCCCTTTTATACAAATAGATTTTATTTTATGAAAAACAATATTAATTCAATATTCGTTACATTTAAAAATCGAATAATAAAATATGAAATCATTTTGATGTTATATTCCGTTACAACTAAGCGCCATCTAGTTGACAGAAATATTATCATATAGTTAAACATAAATGACATAGATGGCGATAGTAGTACTATAAAATATCAGTTATTATAATTTTATTGATTATAATTTGATTGCTTTATAAAAAAGTCGAGGCTTTACATTTGTTTTTATATTTCTGTGAGTTCTTCAATTAAATAATGATTGGTTATCTAACTAAAAATGCTGACTTAGTTATGACAACGAATAACAGATGGCGTTAGCATGCAATTGAATCGCGCTTACGAAGTTACATCCTCGTGTGTATAGGAAGAAGTCCAATGCGTTTACTCGTCCACAAGAGACTTAACATTTTAGTAATTTTTGAGAATATCGGACATAGTTCATGTATCGATATCAAATAGATGCTTTGATAATGACATTAATATCAGACTTTCATACGTACATAGATAAGATTTAGGAATATATGTATGTATGTTATATTATATTATAATTTACTAAATAAAAATACCACATCTGTAATTCTGTAATAAAAAATATATTTGTATAAATTAGAGTTGGTAGCGGTCTGTCTGTCCCTGTTTTTAATTCTTTAAAACTACAAAATGGATTTTTATGTTGTTTTTTATAGATAAAATGATTCAAAAGAGAGCTTTATAAGTATAATAAACGCATAATTTTAGTATTAACGAGTGTGTCGTAAATAAACACATTTTTTGCGTTCACGTTGCAAACTCTGGCTGAACCCTACGAGATTGATCAAAATAATGTACTACAGTAATGTACACCTTAAAAAAATCTACAGAAAAACCCGCGTACTTCAATGCGGGTTGATGGAAGCTTGAGATCGATTTTTTTTCTACGGGCAATTTTCCTCACGACGTTTTCATACCAGGATTATTTATATTAATGTTATAAATGCAAAAGAACTCTGGCTGTCTGTCTGTGGCTCCTTTACGACCAAACCACCTAACCGAATTTCATGAAATTTGGTGTGAAGTAAAACTTATAAACCAAGGAAGGACATACGCTACTGTTTTGCCAAACACATGTCAAACAACGGTCTCAAACGCGAGGCAAACCGCGTACTACTACTAGTTGTAATATAAATGAGTTATTTGGTAAATTTTGAATAAATCAGCCCATTAATGTGATCCCTTTATCTCCAAATAGTTGTAAAGATTTTCTACAATCACAGCTAAGATCATTCAATCTAGTCATTTAAACAAAAGAACTCAATCAAAACCTCGCACAACCACTCTGTGTAACCAGCTTTCATCGGTTTTTCCGAACCGATATGATCTGGGAATCTTCAAAAAAAGAGCGTACTCCTTCCCTAAAGGCCGGCAACGCACCTGCAAGCTCCCCGGCGTTGCAGATGTCCATGGGCGGTGGTGAGGGCTTTCCGTCATCTATAACATAAAAAAAAAATCGGTTCATCCGTTTCAGAGCTACGATGACACAGATCATATTTTATCTTTAGCAGATATCGGAACAGATAAGTGATGTTGACTTGACGGTGGTATTACTTCTATTTCAGAAAAATGCATAGAAACTTAAAAACAATGTTATATTAAGTTAAACACGCCCTCTCCCTTGTGAGTCAGTTTGAACGCGATAAATTCAAAAACTAAAAGAACGGCTTTTCGTACGATCAACAACAACAATAACAGCAGCCTGTAAATCCCACTGCTGGGCAAAGGCCTCCTCTCCCTTTGAGGAGAAGGTTTGGAACATGTTCCTAAGCTTAAGGTAAGTTTGTTTTTACTGAATTCCGAAATATATACCTATGTATATATATATTTTTTTAATAAATATGAGACAACATCACATACATTACTCCGATCCCATTGTAAGTAGCTGAAATATGTTATATATTGGTACAGAGAGTCGGTATAAAGAACTCTAATAAACCCAGACTGCAATTGAAAGTTTTTTAGTAGAAACAGCAAATAGATTAATGTTTTTATGTAATCCACTTTGCCGCCTTCATTACTGAAAAAACAGATTAAATATAATTATTAGTTTGTTTTATTTAATGTCTTAAAAAATCATTAAGATATAAAATTTATAAATAAATATAACTGTTTTCAATAATATTCATTTATTTTAAAACAATCATTATTTAGATTTATTTTTATTAGCCGAGAATTCGGTATAAAAAATTCAAAACCGAAAAGTCAATTTATTATCCATCGTGACAGATGTCAAATTTAAGAAAATGGCCGCTCAGCTGGTTGCTATGGCAACGAAAATATACACAATTAAAGAGACATGCTAATATGACTTACGTATGAATTTATAACATATATTTGTCAATATAAAACATAGCTATGTTAAGAATTATTAGTTATAACATTAGTTATATGTTGTATGTTTTGTTATGTTAATATAGTGTTATGAAATTAATATTTAAGAGCAATAATATGTGACCTGCATTCAATGCCAAGGTAAGATTAATAATTAATATTCTTTACGTTTAAATGTATAAAATCAATATTTTTTTGTTACTGTATGCGTGAAAAAATTGAATCTTAAATAAAAACTATTTTCGTAATAAAGTAACATCTAAATATTTTGAAAAACGGATAGGTAAATGTAAAATTCCATAATTCTTATATTTATTAAGTTTCGTAGTCATTTATTTAATAAATACTAATATTTTAAAACTATAAATTGTACATACATAAATTATATAAAGCATTGGTAGAATATATATTACATAAACATACAAACGTTTTAATTTTTTATACCGTTTGTTTATTTATGTAAATGAAATGGTTGAAAAATCTTTAAACTAACAGTAATGACACGTACATACATTACTTTTGGATAATAACTTGAGTTATTTCTCTATTCGAATTTAATTTGTTCAATAATTTAGTTCATCCTTCCGTCAATAGATGTCGCTGAACTAAATGTAAATTGTACTATTTTTATATTTTTCATTTTGGGTGTTAATATTAATACAATTCCATGCATTATTGGTGCTACTTTGAGCGAATATTTTATATACAGTTTTGCAGAAGCATTTACATTTTGACCATCGATAGTTGACGTACAAAACTATTCTATATATCGATATTAGTATCGTCAGTATCGATACTATTACTATCGATAAGTCTCCTAGAACAATACTATTTATAACAGCTATATAATACAAATGCAGCCTAATGTTGTCTTAAATTTTCGCGATTATTACACATTTAAATAAAACTAGTTATTACGGATTTTAATCGCGTATATTAATTATTTTGGACACTTTGGACACTAGACTCTACCCGTGACCACGAACGCTGTAAAGTGCTCGAAACGTCGGGATGTCCAAAATAATTAATATACGCGATTAAAATCCGTAATAACTAGTTTCATTCAAATGCAGCTTTATAATACAAATGTACTTTACCGTACGTAAAGCCCGTTGATTTACCACTGCTGGGTTGTGACTTCCCCTACTTTTGAGGATAAGTTTTGGAGATTCCTCCACCACGCTACTCCGAAGTAGGTTGTTGATATACACATGGCTGAGTTTTATTCGCTCTCGATTTTCTTTCTCACAGCTCAAAAGATGAACGTTAACATAAATTAATGACTTTTAAAGTCATCAAGTTTGAACCAAGATGGCCCAGTGGTTAGAACGCGTGCATCTGAGCTGATGATTGCGCGTTCAAACTCAGGCCACTGATTATTCATTTATCTCAAGCGGTAAAGGAAAATATCATGAGGATGCATGTGCCTGATTTTAAAATAAATAAAATTTTAACAAAAAGAAAAACCGACTTCAAACAAAACACTATTTTAAAACAAATAAAAATGCACTAAAAAGTAATAAAAATAATTGCATATTTAACATATTTTTGAGAGTCCTCCTAGGTTAAATGAAATGAAAAATATTAGACTACTTAAAAGTCGATTTACGATTATATAATGTAGTTATAGTTATTGTTATATTTGGAGCCGGTGTCCTACTGAGCCATATTTCATGTAAACAACAATTATAAAAAAAGTATTGTTTAATTGTCTATTAATTTATTTACAGATAATTAATAAAATGCAGAGCTTAAGAAAAACCGTTGATAGAAAGAAACTCGATACGAAAGATGATTCGATAGCCAAGAAGCAAGATGATAAAAACAAAAGAATCGACCATAGAGTTTCGACTCCAAGAAGTTTCGTAGCAAAATCTACAGCTGACATTTACTCGAGATCCACTTCGAATGTCAACGCACCAAAAAAAGCACCTCACGCCAAAACCACGAACGTATCTCCTATGAAAGATCTGCTGAAATCTTCGCCATCGTCCATAAGCCAACTGAGTTCCAGAAGTTATAGAAACAAACCGGATGCAAGAGTTTCCGTTTCCGCTCGATCAACTGATAAGAATAAAGTTCCAATCAGAACTGTAACCAATAAGAAACCCACGAACGCTATTAATTCTCCAATCGTGAAAAGGAAATTAGATTTGGGTCATGATAAATCGAAGGAGGTCGCGTCGAAAGCGTTGGTACATAATTCGAAGGAGGTTTCGTCGAAAAAGGTTGCATTGCCAGAGAGACAGCGCACTAAAACGAGGACTCTGGATGATGAGGAGATTAAAGTCTTAACGCCAGATGTTGTGGACAATAATGCAGAACTTCTTAATCTGACGCGGCAATTAAGTGCCAAGCCCAAAGCGTTTTATGTGGATCTGAATGAAGAAAAGGCAGAGGTAATATAATAGTATTTTTTTATAGAATATATTATAATATACTAGCGACCTGTCCCGGCTTCGCACGGGTGCAATACTAATACTAAAAATGCTACAGGATTTGTTTATTTATTATATCACACTATAAACATCTAAAATTATCAGTGTTTCTTTACTATATTGTCCATGTATTTTATACAAAAACCTTTCTATCGAATAACTCTATCTATTAGATTTTAAAGATTTAAGCTTACAATGGGACATAGGGCCAGAGAAAGTGACTTTGTCACAAACTACACAACACTTGAACAAAATATTCGAGTAAGTAATGGTTAATATTTCTTACGGTGGATTGGTATCGTGGCCACTTACTAACAAGTTTGCCTCTCCTACCTATTTTATATAAAAAATGTACTTTTCAATGATGTATATTTTGACTTTTGAATACGCGAAATATGCGAACTCTGCTCTACCAATACCAACGGCGAAATATTTAGAAACTGCTATATTATAGTCAATTTAAATGCATAAATTGCAGGTGAAAACTGAAAAGTCAAGTGATGAGGAAGTGAGTTACGAGGATGACTTCGAGAGTTACGAGTCTGACTTTGATTCCTATCACAGTGAAGAGAACGGTACGAGCGCGGGTGATGACGACGATGATGATGAAGCAAGTGATGAACAGCAAATTGACGATAAGGATGATAGTGTGAATGTCCAAGTGGAGGATGAAGATGCAAATTCTAAGGAGGAAAGGATGTTGGATTCTGGTAAGTGTTCCTGTCTGCTTCCTGCCGCGAAATCAAAAGATCTTTCTTGGAACAAAGTGTTAGTTTCTATAATCAAATTCCACAGATATTTTTAACTTTGCCGATTCCTAAATTTAAATAATTTGTTGTAAACATTATTAATAATTATATAAGTATTTTTAAAGATGATAAAAAAAGCGTGGATATCGTTGCGACCAATTTTATCTAGTCATATTTTAGCATTCGAGGTACAGTCAGGGTAAGTAAAGGTTCGTCACTTTAAGAGCTATTTTCGTGTGCTCAGATGATCTGCTTCACCGATCGAGGCTGACATATTGCGTCGCAGTGTACTTATAATTCACATCTAGCAAAGAGTACTATGTAGGTACGTTTAATTTTATATACAGTTGTCAGTTTGGTGCTTTAGTTACCAAAAGTACTAAGAGTTTGACTCGATAAAGGAATGAATTTTAAAACTGACGAAGGTTTTCTTACTTTGACTGTCATTTTTTTCCAAAATTTTCAAGAGAAATAAACTAAGTACCGAAGATTGAGATTCTGCTTTGGTCACTGCAAATTTATTGAAAATTTTGGCCCATTATTTTAGGTAACTACGAACTCCGTGATCCTCGTTCAGCGAATAGATCAAAACCGATGGACTTTATATCCGAAGTCTCGGAAGAGAGGGAGGGTAAGACCAAGCAAGATTCCGAGGACAGTGTGAAGGTATCCCTCACGGATGAGGGTTTTCAAGACATGTCCAGTATCAAGACTGTTCATGTGGATGTTTTGGATAGGTAAGAATACAGCTTCGTCGAAAGAGTCGTATCTACTAGCACAGATGCGAAAATAGGGAGACATTCTTTCCAATTTTGACAGAAGAAAGTACAATTTTTTTTTATGGTATAGGTTGGCGGACGAGCATATGGCCGACCTGATGGTAAGTAGTCACCATCACCCATAGACAATGACGCTGTAAGAAATATTAACATACATCGTCAATGCGCCACCAACCTTGGGAACTAAGATGTTATGTCCCTTGTGCCTGTAGTTACACTGGCTCACACACCCTTCAAACCGGAACACAACAATACTGAGTACTGTTATTTGGCGGTAGAATAACTGATGAGTGGGTGGTACCTACCCAGACGGGCTTGCCCAAAGCCCTACCACCAAGTAAACAATAACTATTCTTTATTTATTTTCTTCTATTCTATAGTCTTAGCACTAATAAGTCTAACTAATAAACATGAGCGAGAGGGTGATTAAACAATATGTCGCATATAGCTTCATCCCGCTCCTTTACTTCAATTACGTGGTTAGCACGTAGTTGTGTTAATTAAATTTACCCTTCAACATCTGAGTAGGTACCAGCCACCTGTGATATATTCTACCACCAAAAAGCATCACATAGAATGTTGACTACAAGCTAGAATCACATATCATCTTAGTTCCCAAGTTTAGTAGCCCATCGTTAGCAAGGAATTGTTAATATTTCTTAAATCTATCTATCTATCGGATTAAATAAGAACAATGTTTTTAGGCCCTTATTCATTGATTTTACGAGATCGAAAGAGAACAAAAGAAAGCGCCGTATATTCGAAAAGTTGCAGCAACGAGCAAAAGATATCCTCAGCATGGTAACACTGCACGAAATGTCATATAATCTGTTCGAAATGGCGCCCATACCGTATGACTTGTACATGGCAACGTTTGGAAGATCGAATTACACTCAAACAGCTGTTCAGACCTTCGACGATGGTATCACTGAGGAAGTACAGACGGATGGAATTATATGTAGCAATAAATGGACGCAATGTCCTATCGAGTTCTCTGATAATGATATATATATGAAAGAAAATACAGATAAAAAATTAACAAATAGAGATTTCGAAGAGTTTAAATTTCTAACTGATGATGAAAAGGTGACTGTAGTTGATGATAATTACAAAAGAGATCCGTTAAGAATATACTTGGAACAGAAAGATGGCGTTGGACCCGACACGATAATGCCCATCGAGGAATATAAATCGAAATTAAAAAGTAATTCGTACAATGTAAATAGATTGAGGAAGTTTTTGAAGAAAATCGAATGTCGTGTTAGTAATATTCTGAGTGTAAATAATGGCAACACTTATTCGTCGAATTTGATCAAAACGTCAAAGTTTCCGTTCAGTGTGGGTTATTTGTCGATATCAAAATCGGATTTTGATGAAACCTTTTTAAGCAAATCTCAAGTTATGTCAACGGTGATGTCTGAAACAAAGAGTAACTTAATTATAACAGTGCACAGGAAATTTGTAAGTGGTTTTGTTGCACAGAAGTGTGTGTTGTGCTTGTGGGACTTGAGTGTTGCCAGACGCGAGCCTTTGAAGATACTCATTTCGACGGATAATGTTAAGATAGGACGGTTCAGAGGTAGTACTGACGGTCAGTTCGTGGGAGCCCTCGAAGATGGGTGAGTGTGCTTTCATTATATAATTACTTTAATCCCAATTATCTACTAACTAGCGGCCCATCCCGGCTTAACACGGGTGGATCATATTTTACTTTTCATATTTTGTTTGTTGCTATTTCAACTCATTTAGTATTAACCAACACGATTTAGTAAATTATATAATTTAGGCTTCCGTATAAATGAATCTGTCTATTAGTGAAAACGGCATGAAAATCCGTTCCGTACTTTTGGAGCTTATCACGAACATACAGACAGATGTGGCTTTGTTTTATAATATGTAGTGTTGTCAAAGAAAGAAGGTTCGGCTGTGTTTAATGTTTGTTTGTTTACTTCGGATTTGGCAAATAATTTTCGAAGTGATGACGTCTAATGGGAGGGTAAGCTTCGCCATTGCCGGTCTGTCTTGCAGAGGTTTTTTTTCACTTCTATCGGTCGTGTCGAAAATACTTTTCGTTTGGGGGAATATATGTATATCCCGTTTTGCTCAAAACATCAAATGTCAAGTGATTTGTATCGGAGATACTTCTGAGATTTTCTATACTAATTTGAGTAAGTTAAGTTTGTTTGTTTGTAATGATTAGGCTCAAAAACTACTGGACCGATTCAAAGAATTTCACTATTTGAAAGCTACATTATTCACGAGTATCGGTTTTTTATATGTATAATATAAATTTAAATTATTTTGGAAATAATTGGGTTCCGTAAGATATTTGGCTTTTTCAGACACAAGGTGTAAAAAATAAATCAGAATCATTTTCTTACCTTTTTTTTTAGTTTGTGTCTTTATGGGTCTATCTTCCTGCCACAAATCCAAAATCTACGCGGAAGAAGTCGCGAGCAGACGCTAGTACTGATAATAAAACCAGCCCAGATTTTGAAATTTTATATTATATTGACGACCTCCGTGGTCGAGTGTGTACACCGGTTTTCATGGGTACGCCACTCCGAAATCCCCGGGTTCGACCGGCCGAGTCGATGCAGTAAAAGTTCATGTGTTTTCTATGTTGTCTTGGGTCTGGGTCTTTGTGGTACCGTCGTTACTTCTGATTTCCCATAACACAAGTGCATTAGTTACTTATGATGTTGTCCAATGTTTGTTATTATTAAGTATTTTTAACACAGGTCGATTCAATTGTGGGATTTGTCGGAAGAACCAACCTGGTCGAATGATGTCGACGATTCTACTAAAACGGTAGAAGTTGATTCGAAACACTTGACTCAAACGGAGAGGGATAGAGAATGGAATCTCAGGAACAGCACCTGCGTGAGTGAAGAGGTGAGCGAATTGTTCCGTGCAGGTTAGATTACCATGCGAAAAACAGCGTGGAGC
This sequence comes from Vanessa cardui, assembly GCF_905220365.1. Lineage (NCBI taxonomy): Eukaryota > Metazoa > Arthropoda > Insecta > Lepidoptera > Nymphalidae > Vanessa > Vanessa cardui. Next base: position 2,516,320 of record NC_061150.1, on the reverse strand, counting down.
TAGACTAGTATAGTACGACACAACTTAGATGTAGCATCGGCAAATGCAATAAAACCGATCACTGCTGATTCACACAACCAATAGAAACAGCTCCCTATCGCGCCATTCGACGCTATTCGTCGCTATAGATTCTCGCGTCAGTTCAACACAATAAAGCAAGTGCATGTAAATCGACGCGTCAAATTGACGAATATATTAGTTCATATGATGTTACAAGTTACTACGTTTGTGTAAAGATCACATTCACATAAGAAATAAATATTGATGATTTGGGATAGCGTACTTAATTCGGATGTGATCGGTTTTACTAATTTTTCCGATGCGACATCTAAGTTGAGGCACTTTTGAATCATCTTGTTACATCTATACATATAATAAAATTAGTGTCTGTTTATAGTATTATAATTACAGATTTTTACTATATACATATATTATACAGTATTTATACACGGTACATATACTATTTTTTTTGTATCATTTTCTGTCTCTATCTCTATGTTCCGGCTTTGTTCTCTGGAACGGCTGCACCGATTTTGACGGGTCTTTCACTGGCTGATCTTTGATGTAATAGGTAGTTATTTAGGCTACTTTTATTTTAGATGTACGCTCTTTCCGATCGGGCAAATTCACACGCGCGCAAAGACATAGGCACAGCTAGTGTTCAATTAGAAGCTACCACTAATTCGTAAAGGAGATTTAACAAGATAAACCCCCCAAAAAACTCAGTAGTCACCCATTTTCCCGTTTTAATTGTTATTACACATTTTTCCCCAGAAAAACAAATGTCTTCTCCAAGCGAGCTCCTACACGAGTAGCGCAATGGCTGTGTGCAAGAACGAAACGGTCGACAGCATCGTAGGGCTGGAGTTCATGGGGGATATGAACACGGCTAATTTGGGTTCCGGAAGGAAAATTATACGGCAGGTAAGGAGAAAATTATTAAGTGTGAAGCAACGAACGCGTGCATCTTAACCGATGTTCGGTACAAGCCCAGGCAGCACCACTGAATATTCATGTGATTAATTTGTGTTCATAATTCATCACGTGTTCAACGGTGAAGGAAAACATCGCGAGGAAACCTGCATGTGTCTAATTCCACAGAGACTCTTCCACATGTGTATTCCAGCAGCCCGCATTGGAAGCGTTGTGGAATATGTTCCAAACCTTCCCCTCAAAAAGAGCGGAGGCCTTAGACAAGCAGTGGGTAATTTACAGGCTGTTGTTTTGTTGTTAACAGAAGTGCTCAGTATTGTTGTGTTCCGGTTTTGAAGGGTGAGTGAGCCAGTGTAACTACAGGCACAAGGGACATAACATCTTAGTTCCCGAGGTTGGTGGCACATTGGCGATGTAAGGGATTGTTACCATACTTAACATCAGGAGGCCCATATAAAAAAAAATGTCTTTTACCAGCTGTTTTGTAATTAAGTTGTATTGTTCGCAGATATGCTCCTTACAACGCACGGGTATACTAACAATATGGTCGATAGTACAAGAAAAGACTAACCTGACGAACGATATCGGGAAAACATTTTGGTCTAAATTGAAATTAGAACGAAATCAGACAATCAATTTAACGGAATACATAAACGCGCCGGTCAGTGAAGAATTCACTAACTTCAATTTAAACGCAGCCAAGAAAAGACTAACTATCAAACGGCAGGAGAGAAATCTGAGTAAAATCTCCCGCCCGAAATCCGCCAATCGTAAAATCGACTTTGACAGACCGAAAAGTGCTGCCAGTGTGAAAAATAAAAGTGTAGTCGAAAGCAATTCGTTTTGTTTCTGGGAGAATGGGGCTGTGTTTTATCATTTGAAGGTTATTGAATTAAGAAACGTCGATAGTTATTTGATTGCGAAGAATTGCGGGGAAGTGCTTTGTTGTAGACGGACGTTGGGGACTGTTAAAGTTAAAACTCTACGTGTTGCCAGTAAGTAAAGATTATTTCGTATTAATTGAATGCTCCAATTTTAATGTTAGCACAGATCTTATACAAGTAGCTAAAGCACTTGTGTTTTGGGAAATCAGAAGTAACGACGTTACAAACATCCAGACTCGAGACAACATAGATAACTTATGAACTTTTTCTACATAATGTTGTCTTAAATTTTCGCGATTACACATTGAAATAAAACTAGTTATAACGGATTTGAATCGCGTATATTAATTATTTTTGACATCCCGACGTTTCGAGCACTTTACAGCGTTCGTGGTCACGGGCAGACAGGATGTTAATAAACGCGATTCAAATCCGTTACAGCTAGTTTTATTTCAACTTTTTCTACATCGACTCGGCAGGACGAACCCGGGACCTCGGGGTAGCGTGCCCATGAAAATGGGTGTACACACTACTCGACCACGGAGGTCGTCAATTATTTTGGTCAATTTATTTTCGAGCTGTTCAAATCTCCGATTATATTTGCAGATGAAGCGTCGTCTGTGATACACCTGGAGCCATCGCCCCATGGTCTGCCGTATTTCCTAGCTGGTACCGATACGGGAACAGTCAACTTATGCTCGTTGCTTGACTATAGAGTCCTTCTAACTCTGGAGTGTGGGTGAGTTGATGATGACTATTTCTGATGATGGGATATCTGTGAGATTTCTTAAATTATCAGTAGTCAAAATCAAAATAAACTTCATTCGAGTAGGCTTTTACAAGCACTTTTGAATCGTCATTTTAAAATTAAGTGAAGCTACCACCGGTTCGGAAAGTAGATTCTACCGAGAAGAACCGGCAAGAAACTCAGTAGTTACTCTTTTTCAACATTTAAAAAATACAAATTCATGTTAAACGGTTATTTAAATTAATATATCCTGCTTGGAAGTCAACAGGTATTAACTCCACGCTTTTTTATCATCTATGAAATCTTGTATCGTATCGTAAGACAGTCTGAGGTAAATGCATCTATAGACACAAATGCGTTTGTTGATGATGGAATAGAAGCAAGAAATTTTAAACCCGTAATAAAAGGTTTTGTAGTATATCAGAAGATATTCAGTATTGTAATGCGTTGTTTCAGAAGCGGTCCAGTTGTTGTAGATAAATGTATTGCGGATGAAAAAGGAAGATACATAAATAGTGTGAAGAAAACAACCATGGATACAAGTGCCACTAATAAGGTACGCATTTATTATGTCAGTAACAGTAACAGCCTGTAAATTGCCTCTAGCCCCCTTTTGGAGAAGAGAGATTTGGACATATTCCACCACGCTGTCCAATGCCGATAAGTCATATGCCACAAATGTGGCAAATAGACACGTGCAGGTTTCCTCACGATGTTTTCCTTCACCGCCGAGCACGAGGTGAATTATGAACACAAATTAAGCACATGAATATTCAGTGATGCTTGCCTGGGTTTGAATCCACAATCATCAGATAAGATGTACTGGTTCTAACCTCGCGGCCATCTCTCTCGAATTATTTATTATTCTTATTATTATTTGCTTTTTTTACAGCTGGCAATAAAGTCAATATGCTGGTCACACTCAAATCCGTTTTGCATAATCGCTGTGTGCAACACAAATGTGTTTGTGTGGGAACTCACACACAGTGACATGAGAGCCAAGTGTACGAGTGGAGATGTGGCTCACTGTTGTTCCACCGAGCGAGCTCTGGTGAGTGTAATATTCGTAAAGAAGAATTTTATAACTGTAGTATAAAAAATCCGAACTTAACAACGCCATTGTGTTACCCGCCATTTTGTTATTAATGACGTATCTTAATAATTGAAGTCGTTATTTAGTTTTCTAAAATTTTGGATATTGACACAATTTATTTTGACTGAGCCTTTAATTATTTGTAACACTAAAATATAGTACTTAATTATTTTTGTTTATATATTATGAAAAGACAGACCACCGAAAGTGGAATCTGATGGTAAGTGGTTACCACAACAACAACAGCCTGTAAATTTCTCACTGCTGGGCTAAGGCCTCCTCTCCCTTTGAGGAGAAGGTTTGGAACGTATTTCACCACGCTGTTCCAACGCGTGTTCGTGGAATACACATGTGGCAGGATTTCGATAAAATTAGACACATACAGGTTTGCTCACGATATTTTCTTTCACCGCACTTGCACATGGGAACTCAGTGGTGCTTGCCTGGTTTTGAACCCGCAATCATTTGTTAAGATGCATGGGTTCTGACCACTGGACCATCTCGGCTTCAAAAGTGTCACCTTATGCTAAGTGCTCCACATAGACAATAACGTCGTAAGAAACATTAACCGTTATTTACATTGCCAATATGCAAACAAATTTGGGAGCTTAGATGCTATGTCCCTTGTGCCCGTATTTGCACTGGCTCACTCACCCTTCAAACCGGAACAAAAAAATATGTTTTTTGCGCTTACATTGCAAACGTAATAACTGACTGAACCCTAAAAGATTGATCAAAATCATGTACTACAGTATTCTACACCTTAAAAGGTCTACTTAAAATGTCCTTGACCTATATGACTATTTCTTAGCGATAGCTTTAGGGTCGCTACTAGAATGTAAGGACCAAACTAAATAGTACCTATAGTGCGACACAACTTAGATGTCGCATCGGCAAAATTCGTAAAACCGATCACATCCGAATTAAGTACGCTATCCCAAATAATTTCACATCTTGCACATGTTGAGCTAAAACTAACTGTTTTCCATGTTGTTTGTGGTTGGATAATGATGTCGGAATCCAGTTTTTATGATTAATTTGGCCATGTTTAACTGAAAATATATAAAAGGATGGATTATTGAGAGCACAAGCACTCATAAATAATCGTCTGCTATTTACATGAAATGCGTTATTCGATGAAATTTGCTTATTTCTTTACTTCTCATGACGACAGCCATTAAAAATCCGCAATGTACTAAGCGAAATCTATTGATTGTGCCATTTTAGACGAAAAAATAAAAAAGACTTACCTTATATAGATTTAGAATATTTATTGGATGTCATTTGACATTTCGGAGGCCACCGTATTTGCAACCGCTAGTTGGCGCTGTCATCGCGCACCCAGCGAATATCCGTCAATTTGACACGTTGATTTACATGCACTTGCTTTCTCGGGTCGAACTGACGCGGGAATCTATAGCGACGAATAGCGTCGAATGGCGCGATAGGGTGCTGTTTCTATTGAATCGGCAGTAGTCGTTTTTATTGAATTTTCCGATGCTACATCTAAGTTGTCTTACTATATCATTGTAGAATAATGTGATATTCTTGCAGGCTATACTTACCACAGAAGGCAACGTGCAAATCTACAAGATGAAAGACGAAGAAAGAAACTTGGAGCTGTTCCAGAAATACGCGTCCCTTTTGTAGATGAATGTCTTTGGAAAATTGTAAATGCCGTTATATTTTTGGAGGATCTGGTTTTTGTGGTCTTTGTGGAGTAAGGTTCTTTATGCTATTGCTTGGGGGACGAACATATGGGCCACCTGATAGCACCGCCCATAGACAATGGCGCTGTAAGAAACATTAACTATTCCTTACATCGTCAATGCGCCACCAACCTTGGGAACTGAGATGCTATGTCCCTTGTGCCTGTAGTTACACTGGCTCACCCTTCAAATCGGAACACAACAATACCAAGTACTATATAAGATTTTAAATTATTATGGTTATTTTTGTTTTTAATACAGTTGTATAATACGGGATATTTAGTATGATTTTTATGTTTCGTTGGTGGAACTCGATGTTTTAACATTATTTCTGTCTTGTTAAAAAATAAAAAACATGGTCCCGTTAAATAACTTTAATTATACCAAGTACTGTTGCTTGGCGGTAGAATATCTGATGAGTGGGTGGTACCTACACAGATAGGCTTGCACAAAGCCCTACCACCAAGTAAGATTGTTGGATGTTTATTAGAAAAGTGTTTTGGGTATATATGTATGTATGTCTCAGTCATTTGATTTCAGCTATTTGATTGTATGACTAGCCCATACATTGAATGATATTTTAGTGATTATTATATTGAAATTTAAAACTTCTAATTTTAAGTCTTTGGGCTAAATTTGCCGCCCCTCTAAATCTGTCGCCCTAGGCTACCCTACTTAGCCTATTGGTAAATCCGCCACTGGCTATATTGAAGTACTTTTTCAAACATTGTAGATTACCTATTGGGTGAGATAGCTTATAATCTAACGGTGTTTACAATTTTACGTTTATATATATTGTTAAATAATTGTTGATGACTATTGCTTCTTTAATAAATACATTATGAATATGTGACGTGTTTTTATTATTCGTTGTGAGGTTAAAAAAATCACATAAAATTGTACAATTTTATTTTGATAATCAAATCAAATCATATCGAAATATACTTTATTCAAGTAGGCTTTTTGAATCGTCATTTAACAACTATATTAAGGGAACCACAAGTTCGGAAAGTAGATTCTACCGAGAAGAACCGGCAAGAAACAAAGTAGTTACCTTTTCTCAACATTTAAAAATACAGTCATGTTAGTTAATTACAATTATATATGTAAGTAATGCCTGCCTGGAAGTCAACAGGTATTATTTCCACGCTTTTTTTTAGTCTGTGTAATCTTGTATTAATAATACACCTTTTTACCAATGTATTTTTTACAAAAAGTTTGATTTATGAAACGGCAAAGTTAAAAATTTAATAAATCGTTAAAATATGAGATATTTTATTGAAGCAAACAGCTTTCCGAAGGATGGAGGTCTTTGCGTATATGATAACCAGGTGTTAAAAGTTTTACCTATTACATCACTGTTAAAAATATTCAAGTATGCCCCTGGTTCCAAACCAGGGGCACATTTTCCCTTTAACTTAGACACAGACCAAAGCATGGGTTCCTTTGGTCTGGGTCTAAGTTATCGCTTAAAATATAAAAATCTTGATGCATTATTTTCCGTGATTCGAACTGGAACTGAGAGTAGCCTGCAATATTTCTAGGACAGTAAAAGTATCAAATCTGCCCCAGGTTTAAATAAGTAATGTCTGACGACAGCATAATAACAGATATATGACAAAATTAGATAAAAGATAGATATCATATTTAAGTAGATAACACTATCGAAACTAATTGGTTTTATCTTCTATACATATAATAAAATGTGGAGTGCCTGTTTGTGATATTAAAATTACCATGTTTTTATCAAAATTACATTTTTTACATTTTTTGTATGTCTGTCTTCCACCAACCCGCATTGGAACAGCGTGGTGGAATATGTTCCAAACCTTCTCCTCAAAGGGAGAGGAGGCCTTTAGCCCAGCAGTGGGAATTTACAGGCTGTTCTTGTGTTGTGTGTGTCTGTTTGATTGTTCCGGCTAATCTCTGGAACAGCTGTACCGATTTTGACGGACTTTCACTGACAGATAGCTGATATCATTAGAATTATGTATAAAATAATTACAAACTCGAGGTTTTTTTAAATAAAATGTTAAATAAAAACGCGCACGAAGTCGCGGGCATAGCTAGTTCATAAATATAAACTGTGTTTGTATAGCTATATTGAATGAATGAATGAAATAAACTTAATTGTACACAACAAACAGAAATAAAGAAAGACACAGAAAAAAGTAAAAGAAAATTAGAAAATAAAACGAAAAATAACATAAAAGGAAATTTTGATTAAGAGTGTTGTACAACGGGCGGACTTATGGCTAATTAGCTATCTATTCCAGATGGCTACTTAGCCATAAGTCCGTCGATTATATTGCTTCCATATTATACAGCTGAAGTATTTGTTTGTTTGAAAACACATGTCTAATTGTCTGCCACATTCAAATTACACGATTTATAGAAATTACATGATTGTAGCCACATGGTGGTAGGTGGTAAGACGTCAAACCCGAGTGAACCTGAAGAGGTACTTAATAGCTGAACCGGTTTTGATGAAGATTGCTATCGAGTTTGAGGTCAGTGATAAAGGCTTTTTATAAATGCCAAAGTATTTGTTTAACTGTTTGTTTGTTATAATTAACGCGCTAACTAATCAAATATTCGTAATGACATTTTACATACACCTATCAAGATTACAGAAAAGTTTATAAGGTACATAATATCTCTAAATTCACGGGCGAAGACAGGGGCGGAAGCTATATGATAAAAATGTTATCACTGTCAAAACGATAGCCGTATCATTGTCACGCACGTGTCGGATTCGAAAACAAGTATGTATTGTTTATTTAATTATATTTACAACATATAATAATATTCTCTGTTCTAATTCATTTGTCGCGATTTCATTGGTCGATATTCTTGATTAATCTGTGATGTGATTTAACAAATATTGACGTTTTAAACGTCAAAAAGTGTTATTATTATTGTTGTACAATATGTAATTATTAATCTATATTATCTAATTCTTACTAGGTTTGGGGGTTCAAACAATGGCGCCCCCACCCCTCCATTTTTTTGCTAAGTGAAAGCCGCGGTTGATCGATATGGCCCAGTGGTTAGAACGCGTGCATCTTAACCGATGATTGCAGGTTCAAACCCAGGCAAGCACCGCTGTTTCATGTGCTTAATTTGTCTTTATAAATCATCTCGTGCTCAGCGGTGAAGGAAAACATCGTGAGGAAACCTGTATGTGACAAATTTCATAGAAATTCTGCCACATGTGTATTTCACCAACCCGCATTGGAACAGCGTGGTGGAATATGTTCTAAACCTTCTTCTCAAAGGTAGAGGAGGCCTTTAGCCCAGCAGTGGGAATTTACAGGCTGTTGTTGTGAAAGCCGCGGTTATGGTAATATCAAAAAAATATTTTGCGCTAATTATCCAAACAAAACGTAAATATATATTTATTGGTTTCTTCAAAAAATTAGGCTGTCTAGCCTTTAGTCAAGATACGATATTGTCGTATCTAAACAAAACGAATTATTTTACGCAAGGACAAAGGCAATAATAATCCAACAGTTATTTACATTTTATTAAGATACTATCTTATAATGTCGTATAAGTCATTTTAGATATTAAAGAGGATAAACCTTTTACAGAGCGCGAATACATTTTGAAATGTGTAAGACAGATTGTAAAATTTCTGATACATTCCATATAATTATATTTTATTGAGAATATATGTTTTATAGTGGTATACTTTCGGGTTACAGCCAATTTTGCCGCCACTATTCAGGGCAAGCGGAACTGCCATCATAAGGCAATAAGAACTCGGCTCATGCACCACCGATCATGCGGGTAGATCTGTTCTGGACTTCGCTCTAGCATATGATCTGACACAACTGGTCAACTCGCCAACGCGAATACCGGATGTGGAGGATCATACACCTTCCCTGTTGGATCTTCTGCTAACTTCGCACCCGGATGGCTATCAGGTTATTGTCGATCCCCCTCTGGGCTCGTCGGACCACTGTCTCGTCTGGAGTACAGTGCCGGTTGGGCGCTACTCACGGCCTCGCTTGTGTGCTGTGTGTTGGCTGCAGGCTCGCGTGGCACTACAAATCAGCAGATTGGGATGGGATGCGGTCTTTTTTTGCATCTTCCTCATAGGGGCAGATTTGTTTCTTGCCGGGTGATCCGAACGCTGCTGCTGACTCTGTTGCCGATGTCGTGCTTCAGGGTATGGAACTATTCATTCCTTACTCTGCAGTACCCATCGGTGGCAAGTCCCAGCCTTGGTTTGGTCGCTTCTGCAAAACGGCATCACGCCGAAAGTGGCAACGCTACCAAACCTGGGCTTATGCTTCTGCGTCTCGTGATAAAATAAATACCAGCGCATTCAAAAAGAAATATAACTCTGTCTCTAGGTCCCTTAAAAAACGTAATTGCTAGGACGAAGACGAAGAATGTACTCCACATTGACAGAATTGGCGAGAGATGGTGTGCCTCCCTGGAGGAACGCGTGCGTTCTGGTCTCTCGTTAAGGCTGTCTTAGGGAATTTCTGTCAGTCTTCCTGTCCATCTCTGCACAGGGACGGTGAGTCATTGTCCCATACTGCGAAGGAGAATGCTGATCTTTTGAGCTCTCTCTTCGCATCGAACTCGACTCTGGATGACAAAGGAAAGTCACCAGTTACCTACAATTCCGCGGTGTGATACAACGATACCGGATGTTAAATTCTGGCAAAATGTAGTTCGCAAAGCACTTCTTTCCTTGGATATTCATAAGTCGAATGGACCCGATGGTATCCCTCCAATCGTGCTGCGGACATGTGCTCCCGAGTTGGCACCGGTCTTAACGCGTCTTTTCCAGCAATCCTACACATTAGGCGTCGTCCCGAACTCCTGGAAGACAGCTTTGGTGCATCCCATCCCTAAAAAAGGCAACCGCTCAGATCCGTCCAATTATAGGCCTATAGCCATCACCTCCTTGCTCTCCAAGGTAATGGAGTCCCTTGTTAACTGCCAGCTCCTGCGGTATCCAGAGGAGAATCAGCTGATTAGTGACCGCCAGTACGGTTTCCGTCGGGGTCGCTCAGCCGGTGATCTTCTAGTTTACCTTACTCACGGGTAAACAGCAGTAAGCAAGCAGTTGAGAGCGAAGGCTTTCGATCGCTTGTGACACAAAGCCCTTCCTTCGAAGCTCCCTTCGTATGGGCTTCCCGGGAATTATGCAACTGGATAACCAGCTTTTTGGCAGATCGGAGCATCAAGGTCGTTGTCGACGGTACATGCTCTGACTTAAAATTCGTCAATGATTCGTCTGTTTCTTCAAGGACTTGTTGCAAATCTGTAACATTCACTGCTATGCAGACACCTCATACACCGGCCGTGCTAATTTTTCTCGGGAAAACGCCGAAGTAAACCGCGGAATAAACTTGTGTCTGAAATCGCGTCTTCATTTATAGTTTGCGCGTTAACCGCTTTAAAATTATTTGTCGTATCTTCACGATTTGAGAACATTCCGATAGCCGCCACAGCTAGTATCGGAGCACTTGGCGTGATATTACGAGCCTCGTTCAGTTCCGCGGTCAATAGGAACGAAAAGCCAAATTGGAATCAAAAAAGCTGGATGTGCAACGCAGAGCAGCTCGAATTGTCGACGATCAAGCTCTTTCCAACCTGCTTGATCCTTTATGTATAGATGTTGCATAACTCTGCATCTTCTACGGATGTTTTCAAGGGGAATGTTCCGAATAATTGTTCGGATAAATCCCGCCTGCTGATTTTTACCTTTCACCTGACATCTCGTCAAAACTTAAAGTTTCACGCACCGCCTTGATATATGAATATGAATATATGAATATGAGACAACATCACATACATTACTCTGATCCCAATGTAAGTAGCTAAAGCACTTGTGTTATGGAAGATCAGAAGTAACGACGGTACCACAAACACCCAGACCCAAGTAAACATAGAAAACTAATGATAATCTATATCGACTCGGCCGGGAATCGAACCCGGGACCTCGGAGTGGCGTACCCTTGAAAACCGGTGTACACACCACTCGACCACGGAGGTCGTCAAAATGCCTTGATGTTTGAAAATCCGCAACAACGCGATTTTAAAGACATAACCCACCTCGCACAACCGCTCTGTAGAACCAGATTTAACCGGCGGTTTGCTGAATCGTTACGACTTCGGAACCTTAAAAAAAGAGCATACTCCTTCCTTAAAGGCCGGCAACGCACCTACAAGCCTCTCTGTGTAGCAGATGTCCAAGGGCGGTGGTAACCACTTTCCGTCAGGTAAGCCACCTGCTTATTTGCCCCCTATAACATAGCAAAGTCGTCGGTTGCCATTTAAATAAAATTGTATAATTAAATCCTGGCTACGGCCCTGTAGCTGAGTTATTAGCAAATCGCATGATATAAGTAAATTTTAGTTTTGTTTATCTCTTTTCGTACTGCCACTGGAATAGGCTAAGTATGTATATATATATCTTTATATGGTATTTAATCCTATTAGATTCATTAGATGTTATTGATAGATAAAATGTATTATTATGTTTTTTATATAGTTAACTTATGACCGAAGCTAATTAAGTCATGTGAGGGGTGGCCCTCACATAACTTTATGCAAGCGTAAATAAGGGAATGTTGTCAAAAGTATCGTTATTGTTTTATGCTCTTTTCTGGGTTGAGGTTCTCAGTGTGTGTATAATATAGTCGCATTTGTTTCCCTACGTTCAGATCTAACTTTTTTTGTTATTGTACCGAGTGTTCAATGGGTTCAGTTACCTCCAAAGCGGTCTCACCACAATTTGGATACAATTACGTTTTTTTATTTTCACGCAAAAATTAAGGCTCCAAATATTTGGACTTTGTACATTATTAAAAAAAAAAAAACTTTTGACATTGACACAACTTTGACAAAAAAAAAGCATTTGTGTGAGAGATATTAATCAATTAATATAAAATAAAATATATAAAGTAATTATAAATAAAAATACATTTAATAATTATCTTAATGTATTTAAATTTAAATATTTAATCAATTAAAAATTTAGTTTTATTAATGATAATGACAGTTAAATGAATTTATAGACAGAAAATTGTTTTTTTTTTTTTAGTAATACTAGCAACAGTAGATACAATATAACACCAAAATAAAAAATAAATACATTTTAAAATGATCTCGTCATGTGATCCACTATTTAGGCAGTCTTACCTGCACTATCACATTGCACAATATTTATTTAAAATATAAAATGAATAATAATCAATGATTACAGATAATCCTATAGTATCTCTCTTATGTAATACATAATCTATTATTATGATAACAATTTGGCTCAATATATTATTATATTTCATCTATTAGGTAAATGTACCTTACATATAAAGATTACAGTATTGATATATTGGAAGCTTTTATTCGTTATAGTCTTGTTGCGACTTTTAAGTATCAGATTTTAAACCAGTATCTAATTTATAAATTATATAGCTCGTCTTTACTTAGACGGAACAGCAAACAGACAAAAATTGTAAAAAATGTTATTTTATTATATGAATTTAGTAAGAAGCGGTTATTTTAATATACACTAACAGACAGACATAAACAGACCAGACATCCAATGTTGTTTTATATATATATCTGGAACGGCTGGGCTGATTTTGATGGAACTTTCACTAGCAGATAGCTGATGTAATAAAGAGTAACTTAGATAGCAACAATAACTTTTTTGTTAAATTCAAACGCGCACGATTTCGCATGCACTGTTTGAAATATGACATTCTCCATACCATATTTTTGATTTGATTCTGACCCCATTGGTCAGAAATTAGAGAATTGAATTATTGGAGATATTACAATAGGTTTGATTGCATGTGAAACATCTCAGGGAATGAGCTTATTAATTAACGATAAGATAGCTTAATTAATTACACATATATCTATATTATTATCATTAAAAATGAACAATTTATGAAGACAATTGCATTATTTACAATTATATTTTAAATTATAATTATTTTATAGTAATGGTTTTAAAAATAATGTTTTATTAACATAAGAATTAATAACATTAAATGCTTAAATATATACAAATATGAACTAAAACTAGTTACTGTATAAATCTTGACCGCGTGCAATGGTGGCAAGAATGCTAGCAGCATTTCCCCGTTGAATCGCAATTCCGATCCTCTGGGCAAACGAACCAGCCCTCCTGTCACCAGTGGAGGCAATGAGGCGAGGTGTTATACTTTTGATGAAGCTTTTTGACGATTATTATTTTGATATTGCTTAACGAAAAAATGAAAATATCATTTATTCAAGTAGGCTTTTACAAACACTTTTGAATCGTCATTTAACAATTCACGTTCGTCACGTTCGGACTGTGAACATGCTCTGGATAAACCTAACCATTTTATCCGATTTGATAAACCACAGATCCTCGATAAACACAGATTCATTCCTAGAATGATACGCGAGGCTATTGAAATTCAAAAACATCCGAACTTCAATAGAGAAGATGGTTGGAGACTTTCTAACACCTGGGATCCACTTATTAAAAATTTAAAATTCCAAATCCAACAGACTGCAAGACCTAAAGATACAGTCAGTGTTTTCTGCGTGCAACCGGAACGTTATTCAAGATACCAATTGAGAAATCGTTGGCGGTAGTTGCAAATAATATTTTCTTTTGTTCTTCAAATGGACAAATGCCACCTTAGTCTACCCGTGACCACGAACGCTGTAAAGTGCTCGAAACGTCGGGATGTCCAAAATAATTAATATACGCGATTAAAATCCGTTATAACTAGTTTTATTTAAATGTGTAATAATCGCGAAAATTTAAGACAACATTATGTAGATTCTACTGAGAAGAATCGACAAGAAAATCAGTAGTTACTCTTTTTCAATATTAAAAATACAGTCATGTTAGTTAAATACAATTATATATAATATATGTATGTATTATCCTGCCTGGAAGTCAACAAGTATTAATTCCACGCTTTTTTATCGTCTGTATAATCTTGTATTGAATAATATGCTTTCTTTACCGATGTATTTTTTACAAATGATTTGAATTTATGAAACGGCTACATATAAAATGGTCAATCCGAAATGTAAACTTTGAAACTTTTTAGCAGTCTGTCTGCTGACAATCTTTTATATATTTTTGTGTATATGTTAACTGGATTTGTATATCTCACTGTCTAAAAATATATAATGCAAAAACATTTCATATAAAATTTTATATATAAAAAATTCAAAGCATCGATGAGAATATTCACTTTTTAAAATGTCACAACTGCACTTTAATGCTACGCTATTTTGAACCGTATAGCCTTCACAAATTATAATTATAACAGACAATATCGCGTATAAAATCTTGACGTTTGACGATTCTGTTCTGTATTGTAGTTTGTTTTTATACTAAGTTATTTTAACACATTGGCTGCGGAATATTTTTTTCCATTCCTGTAGTACGGGGCATTTAAGACCTCGTATGAAAACTATCATAATACCGATACGGGGCTTATTGGACCCCGTAATGTTAAAGTAACTAAAACTCGATGTGATTTGTCCGAATTTAATTTCTTGAGTGCGGTACATGGTCAAAGAGTCCTCGTATTGATTAGGTACATCATAGCATTCTGTTATCAATAGGCATCATATAAATATATTTATCACTTTCCTACAATATATGAAATAGACGTTACGGCCTCACACGACTGGGAAATCTATGTTTCCTTAGCCGCATGGAGACACTTACGAGGCATATTAGACCTCGTTCCGCATTGAACGTGTTAAGATACTCTGACCTTCGACCTTCCACGTAAAAGATTATCAAAATAACGCTGAATCATCATTACACTGACTTACATAATTACTCTATTTATATAATCTAGAATTTACATAATTATAGCCTTTTGATTGAATAAATGAATAAATATTGGACAACATTACGTACATTACTCTGATCCCAATGTAAGTAGCTAACGCACTTCAAATATTTTTTTTTAATAATTAAACTTCCTGGATTATCTCTAGCGGTTCATTCCAGTAAAGCGCCTTTTTGACACTGAATTTTTCAATTATCATCATTATATCAACAAATTTATAATAATTATTGAATGGTTATGAGTGTGGTGTTGTTGAATTTACATAATTGGGCACTTAATTTATTAACAAACTAGATGGGCCCGTTACGTACGCGTTTAACAATAAAACAAATAGGTTTTGTTGTCTAAGTTACTCGAAGGAATGAAATAATTAAAAAAATGCCGCTACTCTTAATATAAACTTGTATTAACTTTGCCTTATTTATAAACGTGTTTTAATGGACTTAGCTAAAAATAACTGTTGGGGTTAATTGACATTAATGATTTACATTAATTCAGATATTTGAGAATTTGCAAAAACAAAATCATGTGCTTAATTTTTATTAGTATTAATTACACATGAATCAAAATCAGCGATATAATCATTGTATGTGCGTTAGAAGTAGGGATAAGCTTATAACGCCAAGTTTCCGACTCCGCAAAGTTAATAAATCTTTCTTGGGGCAAGGTATCCGTTTCTGTAATACAATTCCGCAGATATTTTTAACTTTGCCGTCTCGTAAATTCAAATCGTTTGTAAAAAATACATTGGTAAAAAAGGCGTATTATTCGATACAAGATTTTGTAGGTGATAAAAAGGCGTGGAATTAATACCTGTTGACTTCCAGGCAGGATATATTAATTTAAATAATTGTATTAACTAACATGACTGTTTTTTTTAAATGTTGAAAAAGAGTAACTACTGAGTTTCTTGCCGGTTCTTCTCGGTAGAATCTACTTTCCGAACCGGTGGTAGCTTCACTTAATTGTTAAATGGCGATTCAAAAGTGCTTGTAAAAGTGCACTTGAATAAAGTTTATTTTGATTTTGATTTTTGTACCAATGCTTATACTTGTGTTGTAATTTGTGACATCTCGTGGTCTGTCTGAAATTTGCATGTCTATTGAAAATGAATTGAAGCTTTTGACCATCGTGTTAATGTCGGGATCAAACCTGTGATTCTTGACATCGCTATGCAGTCATTCTTAATTCCCCTACTGGCAACAGCAACAACAGCCCGTAAATCTCCCACTGCTGGGCTAAGGCTTTCTCTTCCTTTGAGGGGAAGGTTTGGAACATATCCCACCAACCTGTACCAATGCGGATTGGTGTTGTATGTTTCCTTGCGATGTTTTCCTTAACGCCGAGCTCGAAATGCATTATAGGCACATGGATATTCAGTGGTGTTTGCCTGGGTTTGAACCCGCAATCGTCGGTTAAGATGCACGCGTTCTAACCACAGGGCCATCTAGGCTCTAAAGTTTGATAAAAATACCATAATATTGAAAATACCTTAGGAAACGCGGAAGTATCCTCATCAATGTGGTACCCACCAATTTCAGTTACATTGGGTGGTGTGGTCTGTGGGGCGGTTCATCGTTTAACCGATAATGCACGTGTTCTAACCACTGGGCCATCTCGTCCCCTAAAGACGTTTCAATTTATTTTTGTCCACAGATTAAAAATCTTCAAATATGAAGTTGTGTATACTGCCATGGATTTTTCTATCAGTCATATGCTCAGCTTCGGCCTACCACATTCTGTGCCTTCACCACATACCATCAATGAGTCACCACAATCTTGGAAAAGGAATCGTGAAAGCTTTATTGAAAGCTGGTCATGAGGTAACGGATTTGGAATAAAATTTTATTGAATTTTGCCATTTAAAACAACATTTTTAATTAGATGTAAATTAGATTATTGAGTTCCGGTTTGAAGGCTGAGTGAGCCAGTGTAACTACAAGCTTAAAAGTCTCAAGATTGACAGGGCATGGGTTATGTAAGGAATGGTCAATATTTCTTGCATCGGCTGTCGAGATCACTAAACATCCTGTGGAATTTTTACAGGTGCCATATATTTAAAAAACCAAGAAAGCCTTATGTTTCAGGTAACTTGGGTGACCCCCTATCCCAATAAAACCCTGGAAAACTCCAACTTAACATTGATTGATGTTAGTTATGTCGTCGAAGCTACTGGTCGTAAGTGTTGTGTTTTAAGAATCTTAATTGCCAAACAAAATAAAAGCCATAAAAAATAATCTTAATTTTATGTTCATATAATTAAAAAAATAATATGTATTAGAATATTATATATGTAAACTCTACTAATTAAACATGAATTGCGTAAGCAAATCTTGCAATGTTTTAACAGAAAACTGTACTAATCTTGACATAGTATGCAACATAGTCGCTTCTCGTATGTTGTGTGCCCGCTTAGATCATTTAAACTACGTAACGCATATGCAGCGTGCGTGGAGCCAGGAGGTACAATTATCATCATAACATATGTAATTTCAGTAGTTCGGGATGGCCAAAATAATATTATCGTTTTACAATTATGCTCCAATCTCTCTATCCTTTGTTTCAATGCCACGCTATCGTCCGTCCGATTGACTGTCATTAGAAAACAAGTTCTAATGACAGCTCAATCATATTTAAAAAAAGAAATAGCGTTACATGCCAGTATTAAACGCTATGCCATATAAAATAATATTATTTACAGTTTTACGAATTATTGATCAATTAATTACAATAATTAATAATTGCATATAATAAAGTACATTCAATAGACCCTGCTATATTCATAATATGCAATAGTAATGTGATATAAATTATGGTATAGAATCAAATGTAATAACACCATATTGAAGGCTAGGGTTACTCTCGAATCACACAGTATAAAACAAAGTCGCTTACCGCTATCTGTCCCTATGTATGCTTAGATCTTTGAAATTACGCAACGGATTTTGATGCGGATTTTTTTAATAGATAGAGTGATTCGAGTGGAAGGTTTTTATATACAATACATGGACAATATAGTAAAGAAACACTGATAATTTTCGAAGTGTGTAATGTGATGTCGTAATTAAACAAATTCTGTAGTATATTTAGTATCAGTATTGCAACCGTGCGTAGCCGAATCGGGTCGCTAATTAATAAATAAAGGCACTCAGATGATTCTTTGGTGGTTTCCAGCGTTAGACGTGAAGCTGAGTCGTATAACGAGCTTGTCGATGATCAAGGAGATCTCCAGGAACATATCCCAAGCGGCGCTTCACGTCCAGGAGTTGAGGGAGGCGCTGGTGAAGAACCAGTACGACGCGGTTGTTTCGGAGTGGTTCATGTCAGACGTGGAGGCGGGGTGAGGATATATGACAAAATGTTACATTTATTCACAGCATTAGACTATAAACTGCCCGCGATTTCACTCAGATTTGGTAAGTATTAAATATATAGTCTATTTCTATTGCCTTGAACGGGCCCCGTATAAAGAATTGTTTGGAGTCCCTTAGGAAGGATAAAGATTTCTCACAATAGTAAAATAATTGCATAAACCCAGGCAAGCACCACTACAAATATGTGCTTAATTTGTGTTTATAATTCATCTCGTGCTCGGCGGTGAAGGAAAACATCGTGAGGAAACCTGCATGTGTCTAATTTCATAGAAATTCTGCCACGTGTGCATTCCACCAACCCGCATTGGAACAGCGTGGTGGAATATGTTCCAAACCCTCTCCTTAATGGAAGAGGAGGCCTTATCTCAGCAGTGTTTCATTGTTATAACCACTGGGCCATCTCAGCTCCAAGATAGGACATAGACTACTTTTTAGCCTAACGAAGAAAAGCCGCTGGTCACAACAAGTTTAAGAATAATAGAAGAATATTACCATATGTAAAATATCGTATTAAGAATGAATCTTGGAATACCTTCTAACCCAATATTCTCTAATCTCCAAATCAGCTACGCAGCAATACAGCAGGCTCCATGGATATTACTCAGCACGATAGTGATGCATCCTCACTTGGAACATCTTGTGGATACAGTCCGCTCAGTCCCAACCAACCCCATGATAATGTTCGACTTCCCAATCCCAATGGGGTTGAAACACAGGCTGATGAACAGCGCGGCCTATTTGCTGACAACGTTGGATAACTGGTAAGTATTGAAAATATATCATTACATAGTGTGAAACAGAGTCGCTTACCGCTGTCTATGTATGCTTAGATCTTTAAAATTACGCAACGGATTTTTATGCGGTTTTTATTGTAAATAGAGTGATTCGAGAGGAAGGTTTTTTTGTATAGTCCATGGACAATATAGTAAAGAAATACTGATAATTTTAGAAGTTTCCAGTGTGTTGTCTTAAATAAACAAATTCTGTATATTTAATAACAGCGTTGCACCCGTACATAGCCGGGGCGGGTCACTAGTGTTATTATAAGACAAAAAATCCTAAAGCCCAAGGGGGACTCAAATAACAATTAATATTATTAAAGTCTCGTCTCAATAAGACAGTAAATTTTTGGCTTTAGTGAACTTTGTTTAGAATGAGATACAACTTTGGCAAAATACTAATGAGACTTAATATAAGTCAAGTATTATTGGCAAATTTACACACGAACAAACTTCTGTCCGTTGTATATGGAAATACCGATGGACCCTTGTATCTCAATAAAAGTCTATCCAGGCGTGGTCCAAAGGTACGTTGGGAACCCTCAAATCGTATACGTCAAATTGAAACCTTAAAATCGTCAAATTAAGAGTACTTTGAGTGTGTACTAAGGTTTTACTGGGTAATAATCCCGATCACCAAGTGACTTGCTCTCTTTTATTCTTTCAGGTGGGACAGTTCCTTCAACGCAGCTCTGTACAAATCCTCCTTCGAGCCATTAGCGAAGGCTCGAGGCATGACTCTGCCCCCTTACTCAGAAGCCTTGTTCAATATCTCCATACTATTTGTTAATTCCCACCCCTCCTTTTCCGCCCCGCAGACCTTACCACCGAATGTAATTGAAATTGGTGGCTACCATATTGATGAAAATACTCCCGCGTTACCTAAGGTATTTCTTAATTATTTAACTTAAGAGGCAAGATGGCCGCTTGGTTAGAATGCGTGGATCTTAACCGATGATCGCGGGTTCAAACTCAGGCAAGCGCCACTGAATGTTCAAGTGTTTTATTAGTGTTTATAATTCATTTCGTGCTCAGCAGTGAAGGAAGACATCGTGAAGTAACCTGCATGTTCTAATGTTATAGAAATTCTGCCACATGTGAATCTACCATCCCACATTGGAACAGCATAGTGGAGTAAGCTAACCTAACCTTAGAGAGTATATCTAGCAGGAAGCCTTAGCCTGGCACTGGGAAACTTACAGGCTGTTTCTGTTAAGATTGTGTATGTGTGTGTACGAATATGCATGCATAATGGGCACGTATGTGTGTGTAAGTTAAGAAACATAATAAGTTGTTAGGCCTGCTGAATTTTTTCTACAATTTTAACACCATTACTAATATCAGCTTGATACTAAAACTCAATTTTTTTATTTAATAATATATATTTTTTAAATAAATATGAGAAAACATACATTACTCTGATCCCAATATAAGTAGAATAAGCACTTGTGATATGGGAAATCAAGAGTAACAGTACCTACCACAAACAACCAGACCCAAGACAATATTGAAAACTAATGATAATCTAGATCGACGCCCGGGACCTCGGAGTACATACCACTCGACCACGGAGGTCGTTATATTGATTCGATATTTTATCACAGGATCTCCAGAAGATCTTGGACTCTTCACCTCAAGGCGCCATCTTCTTCAGCATGGGCTCAATGCTGAAATCTTCTTCCTTGCTCGAGGAATCGAAGCAGGACCTTATCAAAATGCTCGGTGAACTTCCCTACACCGTGATCTGGAAATACGAAGAGGAAATAAAAAATCTTCCGAAGAACATCCACGTCAGGAAATGGATGCCGCAGACCAGTATATTGGGTAAGTTTCCACGGTAAAAGTTTCCAGGATGGTGAACAGACAAATGGTTAAATCATCAACAGTTCCATTGGTAGTGATACTGTCATATGTGATATGTTATATTGTAAACATAAAAGTCAGATAATTTGTTAGCCTTTCGAGTACGAAAAAAAATTGAATTGATCATCATTATATTTTGGCATATATGTTTTCTGGAGTACAGACAGTTTCGAATTCAAATTTAAAACCATCCATAGACTGTAAACAATTGCTGCTCCATTTACCGTGAAATGGCTGTAAATTGGTACCATTTCTTTACATAGGTAAAACGATTCATTTTTGGTGGTTTTATAAAGAAAGTTTGTCCGGTCAAATTAGACCGAAAAGTAAAGTTACATAAATTTAGGACAAGCTGAAAATGCGTTCACTTGTTTTTAATAAATTTAAAATAATGTTCAGAAGTTCCGAATCATTTCGATACTTTTTTTTTTGTATTTGAAGTCAAAGATCGAAAATCCCGAAAAATTTTGGTTATTACCGATTTTCAGGAAAACTGTAAGTTTTATCGCAAAATTACTTGAGACAAAAAGTGGAGCTTATAAAATTCCGAAGCTTATAGTAAAGAATTTCGATTACCCCTCGTTTAAGTCCAGCACTGGGTATAGAAAAGGATAAAGGATATTCTTTCCTTCTCATATGTATCATTAGTCGAAAACATATCTTTTTTTCTATCTTTGAGGTGACCACTTAAGAAGAATAAATAATAATAAATAAATATTAGACAACATCACATACATTACTCTGATCCCAATGTAAGTAGCTGAAGCACTTGTGTTATGGAAATCAGAAGTAACGACGGTACCACAAACACCCAAGACATCATAGAAAACTAATCTACTACATCGAATCGGCCGGGAATCGAACCCGGGACCTCAGAGTGGCGTACCCATTAAAAACCGGTGTACACACCACTCGACCACGGAGGTCGTCAAAAGCCGATTCATTTGACCTGATTAATAAATTCGTAACTAACTGCTCGTAATTCCAGCACACCCAAACACAAAGGTGTTTATATCACACGCTGGTCTTTTGAGTACTCTTGAAGCCTTGAACTACGGAGTACCCATGCTGGCTATCCCGGTTCACGGAGACCAGCCACGCAACGCAAACAGCGCTGTGAGCAACGGGAGGGCCATTAAAGTGGAGCTGGGTCCAGATATGGTGCCAAAAATTAAAGCTGGTCTTATGGAATTGTTCAATAATGGCAGGTTTGTAACCTTCCTTATCACACTCAATACTAAACAATATGTAACATCAACAACCTGTTCCTTTGAGGAGAAGATTTGAAACGTGTGGAATACGTTTCACTTATAGATCACGTCATTTTACAATCTGTTAAATAACAACGACATTGTTACACAATGTTGAACAAAACGCGTATATAAAAAGTAAAGTAACAGCCTGTAAATTACCCACAGCTTGGCTAATGGCCTCTTCTCCTATTAAGGAGGGTTTGGAACATATTCCATCACGCTGTTTCAATGCGGGTTTGTGGAATACACCTGTGGCTGAATTTCTATGGTACACGCAGATTTCCTCACGATGTTTTCCTTCACCTCCGAGCACGAGATGAATTATAAACACAAACTTGAATATTTGGTGGTGCAATCCGCAATCATCGGGCAAATCACTGGGCCATCTCGGTTCATAGGATCTAAATAAATGGTTATCAGACATCACTCTAAAGAACTATATTTTTTTAATGCAATATGTCCAGGTTACGAGTTATTATGATTATACTCAGTGATAAAACAATTTCACTAATACAAACACGTTCAATGTGACGCGAGGTCTAATACACCTCGTATGTGTCCCTTGTGGTGCGGCTAAGGAAACATAGATTTCTCTGTCGTGTGGAGGACGTAACATCTGTTTGATATATTATAGGAAAGTGACAAATATATTGATATGATGCCTATTGAAAATGGAACGCTATGGTGTACCTACTTCAATACGGGGTCTCGGACAACGTACCGCACTGAAGAAATATAACTCGATCACATCACATCGAGTTTCAGTTCATCAAACGTCTAAAACGGGGTCTAATAAGCCTCGTACCGGTATTACATCAAACGAGGTCTAAAACGCCCCGTAGCACAGAAATGGAAAAAATGATGCCAAAGTCGATTTCTCTGTTACTGTCTACTGGATGACATGTATTCATGATTATATATATATAAAACCTTATTTACTATTTCAGTTACTACAACAGGATGCAGTATCTCTCGAAGCTGTTCCGCATACGGCCCGTCTCGCCTGCTAAGATGATATCACACTACGTTGAACTCGCTATTGAGACCAAAGGTATCTGACTCTTGTACAATATAACGCTGAATAATAATAATAATGTATAATAATTATTCCTTTACAACAACAAACGACAATAACAGCAACCTGTAAATTTCCCACTGCTGGGTAAAAGCCATCTCTCCCTTTTGAGAAGGTTCGGAACATATTCTAATGCGGGTTGATAGAATACACTTGTGGCAGATTTTTTATGAAATTAGACATGCAGGTTTTTTCACGATGTTCCTCACTCTTTCGCTGTCGAGCACGAGATGAATTACAAACACAAATTAAGCACATGAATATTTAGTGGTATATAGTTGCCCGCTATTGAAGCCACAATCATCAAAAACTTATATTTTTATTGTTTTATAATATTTGAAGGTTATAAGTATGTCAAGGTTCACGACTAATGTCTACTATAGTATACTTATCCATCAACCCGCATTGGAGCAGCGTGGAATATGCTCCTTCTCCTCGAATAAAATGATCTCATAACGGTAATGAAGCACTCACGTGTATACATGTTTGCAGACGATCTTAAAATCACTAAGATTATTAAGCAACAGTCTGATGTCTTGGAGCTTCAAGAGGACCTAAATAATCTAGTAATCTGGTGTCAGAAAAATAAAATGTATTTAAATCCCCTGAAGTGCTGTTTCATTAGATTCACAAGAAAAATAAATCCAATAAATAGTTCATATACAATCTACGAAAAACATCTAAAGGAGTCAAAAACGGTTCGTGATTTAGGCGTTATATTTGACAGTAAGCTCCGCTTCGATGCTCACGTTGATGTCATTGTCACTTCTGCCTTGAAATCGCTGGGTTTTATTATAAGACAATCTAAAGACTTCAGGAGGACATCCACCATGATTCGACTTTATGATTGTTATGTTAGAAGTAAACTTGAGTATTGTTGTCAAGTATGGTCACCGTTGTATAAGGTATATGATGATCGTATTGAAAAGGTGCAAAAACGATTATTGAGACACTTGTGTTACAGAATGAAGATACACGTAAAAAGCTATAGCGATAGACTTAAGTACTTCGAAATGCAACCTCTTCGTGTGCGAAGATCCTTATTGGATTTAGCCTTTTTGTATAAGCTTTTTCATAATAAAGTGGACAGTAAACATTTGCTCGAAAAACTTAATATAAACGTGCCACGAAGACCACCTCGGAACCCATGTCCATTGTTCAAAATGAGCAAGAATAGAACCAATCTTGGGAAAAATTCACCATTAGCCCGAATGACACGCTCATATAACGCAATACCAACTATCGATATGGGTTTCGACACTTTTAGCACTTACAAAAAGAAATGTTATGCCTTTTATGCAAATTGTTAGTCAAAGTAAATTTGATTCTATTATTTGTTTCTGATCTTATTTTCATTTTGTTTAGTTTACATTTTGTTTAGTTTAAATTTGTTAAATAGTTTTCGATAAATTATTTTATTTCATTGTTTTGTAATTATTAGTTTTAGTTTGTTTTTTCTTTCTTATTTTTATTTCTTAAGTTTTGTTTTAGAGTTCAATACTTTATAAGTGCATGTTGTGTTCTCCTATAATTGGAGGTGCATTTAATATTTTATTGTCTAAACTTGTATTTTTTGTATTACATATGTACCTGTGTTGGAGTTCCATATTAAATAAATAAATAAATAAATGAATAGAGAGGAGGCCTCAGCCCAGCAGTGGGAAATTTACAGGCCGTTACAGTATAACCGGCTCAAGAATTCCCTTTGTTCCAGGTGCCTACCACATCCGTTCACCAGCGCTACACTATCAGTGGTACCAGCTCTTGATGTTGGATCAGTTACTCATTTTATTCATAGTTTTATACATCCTATATTCAATACTCAAATTATTGTTCAAATTCGCGAAATGTTTTTTCAATATGTTCAAGAAAAGTTTTAAACAAAAAACGAATTAGAATAAGCTAATGGGAAAAATAAAGTGTTAATTATTGTAATCAGTATATATTATGAGTTAAAAATGGTTATTTATTAACGAAAGTTGAAAATAATGATTTATTCTTAGATATTATTCTATTCAAAAATCCATAAATAAAAATGCATTTTTCTAAACGTTTGTCACGTGACACAGAACGCTCGTGATTGGTCGGGTTTATGATATATAACTTGCTCGTTAACCTCGTTTGCTGTATGTAGATGATATGTATCAGAGATGACAATACACGAAAGTGACGTCACCGACACCATTGCAGCGCCATATTGTCGAACGCGCTCTATTTCAATTTGGAATCATAATTTGATATTTTTTGGCAAATATGTAAAAAAACAACTTTTACTGGTTTCTTTATAAAAAATAATAAAAAATAGATTTTAAAAACCACTCAAATTGCCTATTGATTCGAAAGACTCTGAACGAAGATTTGATATACATAATATATTTTTAAACGAAACAAGTTCTTTCATTTTTTTCCCAAACGCTTTACTGCGAGGTCACTCGAATTTAAATATGAGACATTTAGAAAGATATCAATGTCAAAGTCAAGGTCAAAAATCTATTTTAAATATAGAAGTGATTACGCTTGCTAATTAACGGTCAAAAATCTACCACCGGTAACACCTCGGACTTGAGAAGTACCGGCGGAAGAAACATATGCAAAGAAGAAATATGTATATGTAGTTAGGTATGTAATACAGTCGAGATGGCCCAGTGGTTAGAACGCGTGCATCTTAATCGATGATTGCGGGTTCAAACCCAGACAAGCACCGCTGATTCATGTGCTTAATTTGTCTTTATAATTCATCTCGTGCTCAGCGGTGAAGGAAAACATCGTGAGGAAACCTGCATGTGACAAATTTCATAGAAATTCTGCCACATGTGTATTCCACCAACCCGCATTGGAACAGCGTGGTGGAATATGTTCCAAACCTTCTCCTCAAAGGGAGAGGAGGCCTTTAGCCCAGTAGTGGGAATTTACAGGCTGTTGTATATAATACAATCGTATGTACCTATATACTTATTCTAGTAGTATGTCCTTCCTTTGAGTTAAAGTTTGCGACACAAATATATGTTTCTTGGTGGTAGGGCTTTGTGCAAGTCCGTCTGGGTAGGTACCACCCACTCCTCAGTTATTCTACTGCCAAATAACAGTAGGTACTTACTCAGTATTATTGTGTTCCGGTTTGAAGGGTGAGTGAGCAGTAACTACAGGCACAAAGGACATAACATCTTAGTTCCCAAGGTTGGTGGTACATTGACGATGTAAGGAATAGTCAATATTTCTCACAGCGTCATTGTCAATTGGTGATGGTGACCACTTACCAGGCCCATAAGCTCGTCCGCCAACCTATACAAAAAAAAGCACCAAATTTCATTAAAATCGTTTCAGTAGTTTGGTAGTGAAAGAACGACACACAGACAGACACAGTTAATTTCACATTTATGATATTAGCATATATTAGCCCCGACTTCGCACGGGTCAAATGCTGATACTACATATTATACTACAGAATGTCTTACAACTACACACGTCTTCTGTCATTAGACAATGAAATCTTTTTCGATGTTACTATTTATTGATGACTTTTATTTTATTCTTTATTTGGTGATTTTAGTTATTTTATTTTATTTATTTTTTTTAAATCTTGTAATCGGTCAATTCAAAATTCTTTAGTGTTTTATTTTTCTTTTCTTTTTTGTATTCATATATTATGTAACAAATATGTGCAATTTAAGTGACTTAATTAATAGAGCAATATCGCTTTGTTGGCGGGCGTCAATAACTGCACCACAGTTTTATACTAACGCAGTTATTATTGTTCACATCTTGTTTTTGTTCAAAATGATGCTTAAATAAATAAATTATTATTGTTATTATTATAATATTCATTTGAATAACATGCTGTAAAAGGCCATATTGAGTTATATTGAATACACAATTAAAAAAAAAACTAGAATGACAATACCATATAAAGACTGCGTAAGTCCTGTGGTCTAAATATAAGGTCTCACCAAAGAGTTTACAAGAAACCTTTGCGCCTGAATCAATTCAGCTTGTGATTACATAGTCTAAAACAAAGTAGCTTTCTCTGTCCCTATATCCATTTGGTTGCTTAAATCTTTAAAACCACGCAATGGATTTTGATGCGGTTTTTTTAATAGATAGAGTGATTTGAGAGGAAGGTTTTTGTATACAATACATGGACAATATAGTAATGAAACGCTGATAACTTTGGAGTTTCTGTAGTAAATTTAGTATCAGCTTTGCACCCGAGAAAAACCGGGGCAGATCGCTAGTTGGATTGTGAAAATGAGGCAATAGAAAGTTCATCTGTGTTTGCACAATAATTGTGCATTAAAATGTGTGCATTGTAGGCCGCATATCATATTGGAGGCCCGCACAGGTTGCACACACAAGCTATCCCGTGGCGCCTTTTGACGAGATGGTCTTTTCTGATCTTGAAACATAGTTGAAATCGGTCAAAATGATATTATTATGATCATTCGAAGAATACCTTTGCCTAAAATGTGAATAAATCCTTCTTAGGGCAAATTATCCGCTTCTATAATAAAATTCCACAGACATTTTTAACTTTGCCGTTTGATAAATTTAAATCATTTGTAAAAAATATATTGGTAAAGAAGCCATATTATTCAGTACAAGATTATGCAGACGACAAAAATGCGTGGAATTAATACACGTAGACTTCCAGGCAGGATAAATTACATACATATATAATTGTATTTAACTAACATGACTGTATTTTTAAAGGGGGAAAAAAAGTAACTACTGAGTTTCTTGTCAGTTCTACTCGGTAGAATCTGCCTTCCAAAACGGTGATAGCTTCACTTAAAATAGTTGTTAAATGACGATTCAAAAGAGCTTGTAAAAGCCTACTTGAATAAAGTACATTTTGATTTGATTTGAAAAAGTGTGTTCACGAATAAAAAAATTGTGCAATATTATTATAAATTAACTATTAGCAACTAGCTAATGAATTCAATAGCAAAGCGAGACAGATATATACAGAAGTTATAAGAGAGAACGAGACAGCAATTATACGTTGACACAGTACCGGTCCGATGCCTCCGTAAATTTAATCACGCAGATCTCTTGAATAAATAACAATATACACAATACGGTGATACAAAGAAAAATCAAATCGAAATGTACTATAAAACATAAAAATAGAGTTCAATTTGGAATATCTACAATATTACTTATTGCGAAAATGAAAACATTAAACAAGGTAATTTGTTTTATAAAACACTCAAGATAGGGTTAAAAATAGAATGCATATTCCGCATACATCACCAATGTCAATATTCCACATTGAATTAATAAGCATATACTATGCATACTAAAATAACCCTTGACATATTATGATTAGACATCATTTTTGCGTGCAATAATTAACATTACGTTGTCGACTTGTTTGATTGACAGAACTTGTTCGTTTAAGTCCAGCGCCTCAGTAATAATTTAAACTTGGAATCTGTAGCCCGTTACCGATTGACTTTTATTTTTTTTAAGAATACAGTTTGAATTTGGAATGTGGTTTTGTGTGTGATGTGTTAAATATTAAAATATATTTTTTTTAATTGGAGTCATTTTGTTATAAAAACGAGTAAGTATTTTTTTTAATATAATTATTTAAATTATTGTAAAATATTCGTTTAAATTTTTTTTTCTGAATTCCGTGTTGTCTTATATTTCAGAACGATAAAAAAATATGGAATTTTCCCTGACTGTTCCTTAAATTTTTTTTATTGCTTACATATATACATATTTGTATTTGTACTATTTAAAAGACCAAATAATTTTTTGGGACTATAACTTGCCGGTGCGTTAGCGTTATAAATAGCATTCGTTACTTGATTTAATAAATTATTATTATTAACAAAATCTGGCGTTATAAATTTTACCTTAGTCTCTAAGTTTTTTATCAGATTTAAAAACAATCGTGTTCATCAATTATCAAATTGGCGATATTGTTTCATATGTCAAATGTACTGCTTTGTCAATTATGCGCTGAATTTGATGTATTTTTTTTTAATTCCAGCGACACTTCGACATGTGTGTGTGTGTGTGTGTATGTGTCAGTGGTTGTGTATAGATACTCGAAATCTCAACGACTGTATATTATTGAATAAACGTAATTAATTATGTATTCTTAAAATAAAATTAAAAAAAATTGATTAAGATATTTGACGTTTTGATTTTGTTTAAAAAAGGGGCTTAAGGAAAAACTTTAAAGCCAAAAATAAATTGCACTACAGCCAGAATTACGTAATTTTTGCATAATTATTACCTACACATTGGTTCCAATTGAGTCCTCATTTCATCATCCGCAATAATTATCCTTGTAAAGTCACATCCACACGTGGGCAACATAGACTAACATTAAATTTAAAGCTTAATATCTTTATAATAGTATGAGATGAGATCGCATGCTTTTTGTTATAGCCCATTCTAAAATTAAAAAAAAAAAACAATCACGACTAAGGTCAATGACTTCTGAATGCTTTTATCGTAATTACGATAAGTAACGCTCGGAAATGTAATGTATTTTGGGATTTATTTTCGGAAACCAGTCTTCCTCGAACCTTTTTTACATCAAAATATTACAACAAGAACAGCCTGCAAATTTTCCACTTCTGGGCTAAGGCCTCCTTTCTCTTTGAGGAGAAGGTTTTTGGAACATATTCCACCACGTTGCTCCAATTCGGGTTGCTGGAATACACATGTGGCACAATTTCTATGAAATTAGACACAGCTTTCACGATGTTTTCCTTTATCGCCGAGCAAGAGATGAATTTTAAACACAAATTAAGCACATTAATTTTTAGTGGTGCTTGCCTGGGTTTGAACCTGCAATTATCGGTTAAGATGCACACATTCTAACCACTGGACCATCTTTCCAAAATATAAATATATATTTCTTTTTTTTTGGCGAATTTAAATTTTAAAATGTCACCCGTGGCTGCAAGTTAAAATACCTTTGTCCGTTTAAAAATAAATTATTTGTTAAATGTAAAAAATATCAAATGGCGGGAAATGGTAATTATTCGTTCATTCATTGTTCTAAAATAAAACTAATTAAATGCAAAATTATGATATTTTTTATTCATTATCATAATGTTACGTGTAATTTAATTGTTTTTATCAAGTAATTTATTTAGAACGCCATTTTAAATTAGCGTTTATATTTTAATTCTATATTATATTGAGTGATGTAATTATTTTTTCTACTTTTGTTATTATGGATAATTATATTAATATGTGTTACGTAATACTGGTTAAGTCTGTGGCTTTACATGCGAAATTTAAAAATCTTTACCCACAAATAACAACTCATCACCCCCATTTTACCCCCTCAGGGCGAATTAAAAATAAAGTACCCTACCTTCCTATTTCCGATGACAGTTCTATCGACGTTTAAAACGCTTTCCGCCAATCCACAGCGAACATCACAGATTAATCAAGCTCTCCACCAATGAGATCGCGTCAGCTCGCTGTCAGATTTTGTTTATTTGACTTTTCTCCTCTTACTCAGAGCATTCATGTAAACAATTTTATTTAATTCCTAGTAAGAATTATAACTAAATACGCCGCAGCGACAATCATCATTATGTAATCTAATCAAACCATTAAAACGACAGCGCTAGATCGCTTGAAGATAATTCTCACGTGACTAAAACGTCTTAAGTGCTGGGAACTTCAAAGCGTTTACGCGTAGTAGAACCAAGATGGCCCAGTGATTAGAGCACGTGCATCTTAACCGATGATTTCGGGTTCAAACCCAGGCAAGCTCTATATATCTGTGCTTAATTTGTGTTTGTAATTCATCTCGTGCCCGGCGGTGAAGGAAAACATCGTGAGGAAACCTGCATGTGTTTAATTTCATCGGAATTCTGCCACGTGTGCATTCCACAAACCCGCATTGGAACAGCGTGGTGGAATATGTTCCAAACCCTCCTTAATGGGAGAGGACGCCATTAGCCCAGCTGTGGGTAATTTACAGGCTGTTATTTTACTTTTACTTTTTATTTACGCGTTTTTTTTTTAAATTGTGTTGTTACACAACACAATGACGACGTATTGTTATATGTCGTCATTTTTTGACAGATTGTAAAATGACGTGATCTATAAGTAAATATATATATTTTTTTATAAGGAGACAAAATTCAATATAATATATTCGTGGTGGCAGAGCTTCGTGCAAACCCGTTTGGGTAGGTACCAACCACTAATCAAATATTCTACCTGACCTGGACTTGAAATCGATAATTGGACCACGCTGTGCAGAAACCTCGACAAACTCCGTGGTCGAGTGGTGTGTACACCGGTTTTCATGGGTACGCCACTCCGAGGTCCCGGGTTCGATTCCCGGCCGACTTGATGTAGATTATCATTAGTTTTCTATGTTGTCTTGGGTCTGGGTGTTTGTGGTACCGTCGTTACTTCTGAATCTCCACAACACAAGTGCTTTAGCTACTCACATTGGGATCAGAGTAATGTATGTGATGTTGTCTCATATTTATTTTATTTTTTTATTTTAAACTTAATTCACAATAATGCTAGCACGTTTTTTGTTTGAAAATATGATCATAATGATTATAATAATTATTTTATAGTAACCCATGTGTCATGATAATTATTATAGATGTAATTTTTTCTTGTCATGTCATGTTTTTCTATTTTTAATATTAATAAATTTATAGTTATAATTAATATAATGTTTCTCTGAACTGTAATAGTTTTGTACATAACGCGTCAATTATCCATCGTAATAATTTTAGTATTAATATTACTAGTCGTTTCCTATTGATCGAAATTCGATTATAATCTGTGCATATAATAAAATTGGAGTGTCTGTTTGTAATATTAAAATAGTCCTTTTTTACTCAATGCATATGTATTTATACCAATACATATACCAAAATAATATTTTTTACAATTTTGTCTGTCTGCCTGTCTGTTTGTTACGGATAATCTTTGGAACGGCTGGGCCGATTTTGACAGGGCTTTCACTGGCAGATAAATGATATAATAGGGAGTAACTTAGGCTACAGTAATATATTTTTGTTAAATTCAAACGCATACAAGGTCACGGGCACAGCTAGTATATAATATAATTCATTGCTAATAAAATGATTCGAAAGATAAATAAA
This sequence comes from Vanessa cardui, assembly GCF_905220365.1. Lineage (NCBI taxonomy): Eukaryota > Metazoa > Arthropoda > Insecta > Lepidoptera > Nymphalidae > Vanessa > Vanessa cardui. The sequence goes on along the minus strand of NC_061150.1, from coordinate 2,483,651 downwards.
ACATGCAATAAAAAGTTAAAATTGAGATTTAATTAATTAATTTCCTTTTTTTTGTTTGGTTACATTTATTCTCAAAATTACTTAAACCGAACACAACAATAAATTTTTTAATCAATGAATCCAACAAGTTTTCATTAATGGAATAAAGTCTTCTGGATCTTCTTTAAAAATGGGTGTTCCACAAGGATCAATTTTGGGTCCCCTTCTATTTCTAGTATATATAAATGATATTTCTTACTATGTTTAAGGTATTTGTGACACAGTGCTATTTACTGACGATACTTCACTGATTTTTATGGTGGACAAGACAAAAACTACAAAAACTATGACGATGTGAACGGTGCGTTATCACAGATACACGATTGCTTTACAGTAAATAACTTAGTTTTGAGTGCTCAAAGACAAAATCTGGAGTGTTTATAAAAGTGCTTTGATTTTAATTCCGGTTTTAAGAGTGAGTGAGCCAGTGTAACTACAGGCAAAAGGGTACAGGCACATATAACATATTAGTTCCCAAGGTAAGAATTGTTAATATTTCTTCGTGGTAGGGCTTTCGTCTGGGTAGGTACCACCCACTCATCAGATATTCTACCGCTAAACAACAATACGCAGTATTGTTGTGTTCCGGTTTGAAGGATGAGAGAGCCAGTGTAACTACAGGCACAAGAGACATAACATATTAGTTCCCAAGGTTAGTGGAACATTGACAATGTAAAGAATAGTTAATATTTCTTACAGCGTCATTGTCTATGGGTGATGGTGACCACTTACCATCAGGTGGCCCAAATGCTCGTCCGCAATTCTTACAGCACTATATAGTTGGTTCACCACTCACCATCCTAATATAAATAACCCATCTATATCTATCTTATAAGTGACACGCGAGTCTGAAAGGTTAATAAAAAAAAAAACAATATATTACATTGCTAACATATTATTACACGATATAGTGTTCTCCAGTTCTATTTATATACTATGTGTCAAGATCAAATTCAAGGTTGTTATCGCCAACATATATACTATGTCTAAACTTTTTGTCATCATTTTTATCTCTTTATACAAAATTAACACGTTTACAGTACGGGGCCTTTAAGACCTCGTAGGAAAACTACCATATTAACGTAACTGAAACTACCTAATATGTAGTGTATCAAAATCAGTAATAACATAACGTTATGGATAACAAAAACGCTGCCGAGATGTTGTCTTAAATTTTCGCGATGATTACACATTTAAATAAAACTATTTATAACGGATGAATCGCGTATATTAATTATTTTTAAACATCCCGACGTTTCGAGCACTTTGCAGTGTTCGTGGTCACGGGCAGACTAAGATGACATTTGTCTATTTGAAGAACAAAGGAAATATTGTTCTCAATTGATATCTTGGACTCAAGATATCAATTGAGAAATCGTTGGCGGTAGTTGTTAATAATATTTCCTTTGTTCTTCAAATAGACAAATGTCATCTTAGTCTGCCCGTGACCACGAACACTGCAAAGTGCTCGAAACGTCGGGATGTTTAAAAATAATTAATATACGCGATTCATCCGTTATAAATAGTTTTATTTAAACGCTGCCGAGATAGTCCGTGGTTAGAACGCGTGCATCTTAACCGATGATTGCGGGAACAAATCCAGGTTAGCACTGTATATTCGTACTTAATTTGTGTTCATAATTCATCTCTAGCTCGACGGTACAGGAAAACATCGTAAAAAACCTGCATGTGTCTAATTTCCTCATTATGCCACATGTGTATTCCACCAACGCACTTATCCTTAAGGGAGAAGGATTTAGCTCAGCTGTGGGAAATTTACAGGCTGTTGTTGTTGTTGTATTCACGATCGAGTTACGTACGGAGTAGGTATTTTGTTGTTATCTGTAGTAGCACTTAACCTTGATAAAACAATTACCAGCTATACGTGAATCAATATAAACATACCGTTGAAATCCCTCTGTACGCAGAGTCTCTCGAGATTCGAGATAAAGATGTGTGATCTATTCCAATGAGTCGAGATGGCCCAGTGGTTAGAACGCGTGCATCTTAACCGATGATTGCGGGTTCAAACCCGGGCAAGCACCGCTGATTCATGTGCTTAATTTGTCTTTATAAATCATCTCGTGCTCAGCGGTGAAGGAAAACATCGTGAGGAAACTTGCATGTGACGAATTTCATAGAAATTCTGCCACATGTGTATTCCACAAACCCGCATTGGAACAGCGTGGTGGAATATGTTCCAAATCTTCTCCTCAGAGGGAGAGGAGGCCTTTAGCCCAGCAGTGGGAATTTACAGGCTGTTGTTGTTGATCTATTCCAATCGAAGATATAAACAGACCTTAGATGTCCGTATTTCATGCGTTTTGCTACTCAGCTGTATTGTGCTCTACTAAGAGTTTATGATTGACTAGCGACCGGCCCGGCTTTGCAGGAGTGCAATGTTGATTACTAAATATACTACAGAACCTTTTTTCTGTTTCTTTACTATATTATATACGTATTATTTACAAAAAATCCCCATGAATCAATCTATCTACAAAAAAAATCGCATCAAAATCCGTGGCGTAATTTCAAAGATCTAAGCAAACATAGGGACAGACAGCGGTAAGCGACTTTGTTTTATACTGTGTAATGATATATATCTATTTATATAATACATCACTATTACATTTAACAAATTATATCCATTTTGATTTTACTTCCAATTTTCCGATGACAGTTTCGTCGACGTTCAAAATGTAATTTTTCCGCCAATCCACAGCGAATATCACAAATTAATCAAGCTCTCGACCAATGGTATCGCGTCAATTTGCCGTCAAATTCTCCTCTTACGGCAACGTTCACGTAAACAATTTGTTTAATTCCTACTAAGGGTCAGAACCAAAGTTCGCTGCAGCGATGATCATCATAACGTCATCTAATCAAACTATTAAACATCAGCGCTAAATCGCTCAAAGACATATTCTCGTGACTTAACCGTCTTAAGTGCTGGTAATTTCAAAGCACTTACGCTCGTTACATACTGTACAACAATAATAATAATAACATTTTTTTGACGTTTAAAACGTCAATATTTGACAAATCACATCACAGATTAATCAAGCTCTCGGCCAATGAAATCGCGTCAAATATTGTTTATTTGACTTTTGATTAGAATATACTATTATAAGAATCAGAAGTAGTAATTTATAAAAAAAAAACAGTCTACCGACAAAACACTCTTATTTTATGTTTTATCGAAATAAAGAATTTAACAATAACTTTTATTAAACTAGCTGACGATAATAATAATTAGCGAAATACTAATTATCTAACATACGGGGAGCATGACTACATCTAGGCATCTAGTCTTGATTCTCACACCTTATATAGCCTGTAGCAGGTGGACTGGTGTGGTAGATGACACTCCATAGTGTACTATAGACTGTTTTGATGTATATTATTGGTGCACATATGGGGCAGTACCGACCCGTAAGTTATGACAAAAAAGCTGACGTCTTAAACTAAATAAAAAAAGAGGTTATCAGTTCAACATGTATGAAACATTGTATAGGATTTAATTATATTTGAGTATGATGAAGCATTTAGGCTTCCAAGCAGGTGTGCTTAATTTCATAAGTGTATGTTTGTCTTTTACATTGTTACATTTTACACTAAATATACTACAGAATTTGTTTAATTACGACATCACATTACAAACTTCTAAATTATCTATGTTTCTTTACTATATTGTCCATGTATTATGTAAAAACCTTCCTCTCGAATCACTGTTTCTATAAAAAAAAACCGCATCAAAATCCGTTGCGTAGTTTTAAAGATTTAAGCATACAAAGGGACGTAGGGACAGATAAAGCGACTTTGTTTTATACTATGTAGTGATAACAATAAGAAAGTTTTACTGGCTGCCCGTATCACTCAAATACATTACATAGAAATCTGTCCAACTGTTTTGGAGTTCATAGTTTGTAACAAGAATAGAATATTTGTAATTAGAATTAATTTAAAATCTTAATTAGATAACAAATGATAAAGAAGCTTGGAACTAATACTTGTTGATATGTTATATCAGCAAGATATGTTAGATACATATGTATGTATCTATACTATCGTCACTTAGGTATACTAATGTATATATGTTAGTTAGGGTTATAGATATAAGGCATTTTAGGAGGAAAAACGTCAAAAAAATATTGAAATAAATTAATTCGTTTTAAGTCTCGCATTTTTAAATTTCGACCGATAATTGTTGTTTAAATATTGACAAATATCCAGTGTTTAATCGTTTTTATAAAACGAAAGAAAAGAAATAATTTTAATTGACACTTTTTTTTTAAATAAATTTTTGATGTTGCTATTTTGACAAATATTGCTACTAAACATGATAACTCAAAAATGGTTCACTTTTGCACTATGCATATTGCATATGGGGGTTAAAATTGTTGCAAATAGTTACCCCTATCACCTCCTAACGGATGTACGTCGAATTACCAATATTGTATAAGTGTCAAGCTCCTTGGTCGAGTAGTGTGTACGATATTCATGGGTACGCCACTCCGAGGTCCCGGGTTCGTCCGGCCGAGTCGATGTAGAAAGTTCATTGCTTTTCTATGTTGCCTTGGGTCTGGGTGTTTATACCGTCATTACTTCTGATTTGCCATAACGCACGTGCGTTAGCTACTTACAGTACTGGTATAATAACGTAACTTTGTATTTTAAATGTTTAAACATAGTACTGAGTTTTTGCCTGTTCTTCTCGGTAGAATCTACCTACGTGCCGCCCACTCCGCGTCTAGGCGATCGGGGATTCCCACGTAATCCCCCCACTTCCATAGGGAAGCGCGTAATGAGTTATTCCAGCGAGAAAAAAATAAAAATGGTTAGAACGAGATGAGTTACTTTGAAGGCGTTTTGTCTCCCTCCTGTTCATGGTAGATTTAGATTATCAGTACTAAGCCTAAGTGTCTTGTAAAATCCAAAAGGAATTAAGAATAAATCTCTCTAACGCTAGAATTTGTTTATCTTTCAGACCATGAAGCTGGTGCTAGTGTTCCTGTCAGTGGTCGCCACTGCATGTGCTTACAACATCCTGTGTATCCAAACGGTACCATCGAAGAGCCACTACCATTTGATGAAGGGCATCGTGGATCCGCTCTTGAAAGCTGGACATCAGGTAATTCTTATCTATTTACAGGAATATAAGCATAAATAATCATTGAAGTCCAAATATTCAGTCCAAAATAGTCCAAATATGTGTGTTTATTATATTATTAACAAAACAAAATTACTTTTATAACAAATTTATTTCAAGGATATAAAGTAATAATCATTAACAACAAAATACTTCAATCAATTTCTGGTTATCTAATATTATTACAAAAACAGTAAAACAATGGTACAAACAACAGTAGCCTGTAAATTCCCCCTGCTGGGCTAAAGGCCTCCTCTCCCTTTGAGGAGAAGGTTTGGAACATATTCCACCACGCTGTTCCAATGCGGGTTGGTCGAATACACATGTGGCAGAATTTCTATCAAATTTGTCTCATGCAGGTTTCCTCACGATGTTTTCCTTCACCGCTGAGCACTAGATGAATTATAAAGACAAATTAAGCACATGAATCAGCGGTGCTTGCCTGGGTTTGAACCCGCAATCATCGGTTAAGATGTTCGTTCTAACCACTGGGCCATCTCGACTCTAAAACAATGATACGTCTGACCGTATTTCGCGCCACTTCCCGCCAAAAGAGAACGAATTTTTAAAAGCCATCTGTCAGCTTGACGCATCACGTTCGGAAAGTCACACTAATTCTCCTTATGATATTGAATGAATGAATGAATTATACTTTATTGCACATCACAAACAAAAAAAAAAAAAAAGAAAGTAACACAAAATTAATAAAATACAAAAAAAGAATATTAAAAAAAAGAAGTACATTAAAAGTGTTGTACAACGGGCGGGCTTATGGCCTATTAGCCATCTCTTCCAGACAATAATGTTGTCTTAAATTTTCACGATTATTACACATTGAAATAAAACTAGTTATAACGGATTTGAATCGCGTATATTAATTATTTTTGACATCCCGACGTTTCGAGCACTTTACAGCGTTTTGGTCACTTGTAGGCCATCTCTTCCAGACAACCCAATATTGTATTAGTATTTTAACTAATAGTCGCCCATCTTTTAATCCTCTTTGTGTATATTTAAATGCATAATATATATTTTTCAGATAACATTCATATCAACTTATCCTGAAGCGAAACCTGTAAAAAATCTGAAGTACATCGACGTCAGTCACATACAAATGCTGATAAGAAGTGAGTCTTGAAGGCTTTTTTGCAATGCTGTTTCTTGCTTTCCATTAGACTTGTTGCTTATTTCACCACGCTCCAATTCACGGAGGTTATAGTTTAATTCTGGGATAATCATTGTATGTGCACAAGAAGTAAGGATAAACTTATAACGCCAACTTCGCAAAGTCAATAAATCCTTCCTGAGGCAAGGTTTCTTAATAAAATTCCACAGACATTTTTAACTTTGCCGTTTGATAAATTCAAATCATTTGTAAAAAATACATTGGTAAAGAAAGCATATTATTCAGTACAAGATTATACAGACGATAAAAGGCGTGGAATTAATACTTGTTGACTTCCAAGCAAGATATATTACATACATATATAATTGTAATTAAATAACATGACTATTTTTTTAAATGTCTAAAAATAGTAACTACTGAAATTCTTGCCGGTTCTTCTCGGTAGTCTATTTTCTAATATTTGGCTTCGCTTAATAAAGTTGTTAAATGACGATTCAAAAGTGCTTGCAAAAGCCTACTTGAATATAGTATATTTTGATTTTGGTTTTACTTTTAAATTTCAGATATCGATATGGGAGATCGTACCAAACAAGGTATGTCAGTGGTCAGAGAGTTCGCGAGGAACATATCCAGGGCGGCGATTGGAAGTCCTGCAGTCAAGGAGGCGCTGATGAAGGAAAGGTTCGATGCCGTCGTCACGGAGTGGTTTTTCTCTGATGCTGATTCCGGGTACGTATCAGTATTCGATATTATCAATATCATCAGCCTACTGCTAAGAGCTGAGATGGCCCAGTGGTGTGGCCAATTAGACACATGCAGGTTTCCTCACGATGTTTTCGTTCACCGCCGAGCACGAGATGAATTATATATACAAATTAAGCACATACATACAGTGGTGCTTGCCTGGGTTTGAACCCGCAATCATCGGTTAAGATGCTCCCTTTCTAAACACTGGGCCATCTCGGATCATCTAATAAATAATGAATTACAGAATTTTCATTCATATTTCTTGGTAAATTGTAATAATATATTTATTCCTTGTTTTTCAGATACGCCGCCGTCCAGCAAGTACCATGGATACTCCTCAGCGGTATGACGATGCATCCGCATATCGAAAACTTGGTGGACGCAGTTAGATCCGTACCCGTGCTACCAGCCATCAAAAACGACTCACCCATACCGATGAACTTTTGGAGTCGTGTCATGAATACTTTTGCGTTTATATACACGAGCACAGGAACAGTGTAAGTATGACTACAATGGTAATGTTTCTGGGTGGTGATGACCACTTACCATCAGATGGCTTACCATCATCATTAACAGCAGCCTGTAAATTTCCCACTACTGGACCAAGGGCTCCTCTCCATTTCGAGGAGAAGATTCGGATCATATTTGGTGAAATAGCTTTCGTACGCTGTTCCAATTCGGGTTGATGGAACACAAACGTGGCAGAATTTCTATGAAATTATATTCATGCAGATTTCCTTACGATGTTTTCTTTCACCGCCAAGCACGTGATAATTTAAACACACAAATTAAGCACATTAATTCAGTGGTGCTTGCCTGGGTTTGAATCCGCAAACATCGGTTAAAACCACGCGTTCCAACCACAGGCCATCTCGCAGACGACTTATGTCATCAATATTTCTTCATAAATGGCAAGTGTTGTAACTTATATAATTCAAAGCTAATATGTCTTCCAGCCTAGACTACCCTCTGGTGAAGTCCGACTACGAAAGCTACTTCAGCCCCATCGCAAAGGCCCGAGGAGTGACGCTCCCCTCCTACGAAGAAGCCCTCTACAACGTCTCAATACTCTTCGTCAACTCGCACCCTTCCTTCGCCCCCGCTCAGAGCCTACCACCCAACGTTGTTGAAATCGGAGGATACCACATTTCTGAAGAAATACCCCCCCTACCAAAGGTAAAGGATTTAGAATTGCAGGTGCATCATCATTACACAGTATAAAACAAAGTGGCTTACCTCTGTCTGTTCCTATGTATGCTTAGATCTTTTAAGTTACGCAACGGATTTTGATGCGGTTTTTTTTAATAGATAGAGTGATTCGAGATGAGAGTTTTCGTATATAATACACTAGCGACCCGCCCAGGCTTCACTCGGGTGCAAAGCTAATACTAAATGTACTATAGAATTTGTTTATTTACGACATCACATTAAAAACTTCTAAAATTATTAGTGTTTCTTTACGATATTGTCCATGTATGACATACAAAAAGCTTCCTCTCAAATCACTCTATCTATTTAAAAAAAACGCATTAACATCCGATGCATAGTTTTAAAGATTTAAGCATACAAAGGGTATGTCCCTTATGGGACAGATAAATCGAGTTTGTTTTATACTATGTAGTGATGGGCAATATAGTAGAGAAACACTGACAATTTCCGAAGTTTCTGATGTGATGTCGTAAATAAACAAATTCTGTAATATATTTAGCATCAGCATTTTGATGCGTAACGAAGGCGGGTCGCTGGTTGACTTATATAAGTTATTGAGATCTCAGGGATGGTATGGTATATGAATGGTGAGCAATTGGCGTCAGGCCTATTTGCTAGCTATATTACTAAAAATAATAGCCCTTATTTGTGTTGCTGTGCTTAGTTTAAAGGGTAAAGGACCCAGTGTAATTGCAGGGACAGTACACTACATTGTGACCATTTATTTTGAGGGTGAACACATCTATACGAGATTTCCAAGGCTATGGGGGGTGACAAGCTTCTGAACTAAGATGCTATGTCCCTCGTACCTGTTGTTACACTGGGTTACTTACCCTTCAGACAGAAATACAAACGAACTATTATTTGGCGATATACAATATCTGATTAGTAGGGGGTAAGTACCCCCCACTAATCAGATAGTGAGTAGGTACTCATATGGACTTGGACAAAGCCCTTCCACCTCACCTACTTCACCCTATCACCTCAATCTCATAGATGTTAAACAAATTTGTTTTAAAAAAAAAACAGATTACTATTTTACAAAGTAAACCAAACAAATTTTGATATCGTTTCAATTTTAGGATCTGCAAGATCTCTTGGATTCGTCAACCCAAGGTGTGGTATACTTCAGCATGGGATCAGTCCTAAAGTCCTCACAGCTCCCAGAAAAGACTAAGCAAGATCTGATAAAACTCTTCGGCGAACTGCCCTACACCGTGCTGTGGAAGTTCGAGGAAAAACTCGAAGGTCTGCCCAAAAACGTCCACATCAGACCCTGGATGCCGCAATCTAGCATTCTTGGTGAGATATTTAATATATAAAAGAGTTTTTTTTAACACAACGATTGTGAACACACGTGTTGTTCATCTAATGGAAAGTCTGGGGCTTCTCAAGGTTGCTGGTTTTAGAGCCATAAGTAGGCTCTTTTCATGAAGTATTTGATCATGTTATGGACATAATATGATAGTAACAATCTATAAATTTCCCACTGCTGAGCTAAGGCCTAATCTCTTTGAGGAGAAGATTAGGAGCATAGGAATTTTGACAAACACTTTTGTCATTTTATTTCATTGACTATATTAACAACCACCGGTTCGGATTGTAGATTCTACCAAGAAGAACCGGCAAGAAATTTAGTAGTTACTCTTTTCCAACATTTAAAAATACAGTCATGTTGGTTAAGTACAATTATATATCTATGTCATATATCCTGTCTGAAAATCAACGAGTATTAATTCCACGCTTTTTTATTGCCTGTATAATCTTGTTTTGAATAATATGCCTTCTTAACCAGTGTATTTTTTTACAAATGATTTGAATTTATGAAACGGCAAAGTTAAAAATGTCTGCGGAATTTTATTATGGATGACACAATTTCATTTCGTCTTACAGCTCACAAGAATTTGAAAGTATTCATCACTCATGGTGGTCTGCTGAGCACGCTGGAGTCACTCCGATACGGAGTCCCCATCATAGCCATCCCGGTGTTCGGAGACCAGCCCTCGAACGCCCAGAGATGCGTGCGAGGGGGCCACGCACTGATGGTTGACTTCACACCAGAAATGGGGGGACCGCTGAAAGCCGCCTTGAAAGAAATGCTGAGCAACGACAGGTGAATTGACTAATCTATCTGTTCTAGGTATTTTAAGTAAGCCACTGTAATTAAGAGTAAAGGATCATATAAATCAAAACACTGTGACATATAATTATATGGTGTAAGAAGTCGCTTGAAGTACCAGTAACTATGGGTGGTGACCACTTACTATCAGGTTGTCCCTGATCACATTTTAAATTCACTTGTTGGTAGGGCTTTGTGCAAGCCCGTCTGGGTTGGTACCACCCACTCACCAGTTATTCTACCGCCAAATAACAGTACTCAGTATTGTTGTGTTCCGATTTGAAGAGTGAGTGAGCCAGTGTAACTACAGACACAAGGGACATAACATCTTAGTTCCCAAGGTTGGTGGCGCATTGACGATGTAAGGAATAGTTAATATTTCTTACAGCGTCATTGTCTATGGGTGATGGTGACCACTTACCATCAGGTGGCCCATATGCTCGTCCGCCAACCTATACCATAAAAAAATTAATATAGGGGGCAAACGAGTAGGGGGCTCATCTGATAGAAAGTGATTCTCACTGCCCATGGACATCTGAAACACCGGCCTTCTGAAGACCTGTTTACAAGACATATCTATCTTTAGTATATTCAACCAACTATGGAATACTAATAGGCAACATTAACATATGTAAATTTGCTACGTTATAAACAATTAACACTTCTTCATTTATATATATCTACAAGTCCCGTTTATTCCCTATCCCTTGGGAGTTCTGAAATATCCTAACAATAGTTTTTAGTTGTTGTTATAACTTACTTGCATGCTAAATTTGAAACCCCTAATAATTATAGTTGCGGACATAGAGCTGCTTTGGTTCGAAAATATAAATCCCATTTATTCCCTATCCCGTGGGAATTTTGAAAAATCCCTTCTTAGAGCACCTCTAGGACACTTAAGGCATACGTGTGCCAAATTTCAAGTCTCTAGGTCCAGTGGTTTAGGCTGTGCGTTGTCTGTCAGTCACTCAGTAAGAGTGTCATTTGCCACTATGGATTTCGAAGAGACGGTGGTTCTCTGTGAACTTGTGAGACTCGGCAGAAAAAGAAACCGAAGCAAATGACATTCGATTTCGAAAATGTTTTGTCACTGTCTCTATTAATGAGCGCACTCCACTTTGGAAACGTGACGTGACAGTGACAAACACTTTAAAGTCACCGTGACAAAAATCACCGGTGCGCGCTAGCAGTAACGAAACATTTTTATATATATTGATAGTTAAATTCAGAAAAACAAGTTCGATATTCAAAACATTTTTTTTCGAAATCATTACTTTAATGGCTAAGATGTCCATTTATCTTGAAACTCAACAATAGTTTGTAATTTTCCTACTGCTGGACAAGGACAAGGGAGAGGCCCTTTGGGGAAGGTGTGGAACATATTCCACAACACTGTTACAATGCGTGTTAGTGGAATACACATTTCGCAGAATTTCTATGAAATTATACACATGTAGATTTCCTCACGATGTTTTCCTTCACCGCCGAGCTCGAAATGAAATATAAACACAAATTAAGCACATGAATATTCAGCGATGCTTGAACCCGCAATCATCGGTTAAGATGCGTTCTAACCACTGGGCTCTTATTTATATTTTTCTAACTGGACATTTATATATTATATCATAACAGATACTACAAACAAGCGAAGTACCTGTCTCGGCTGTTCACTGACCGTCCCGTGACCACCACCCACCTCATACAGCACTACGTGCGACTCGCCATCGAGACCAACGGTAAGTCAACAGCGAGTCTAACCCTCAGTAAGTACAGTAACATCCCACTGTTGGTCAAAGATATTAGTAAGATTTCAGTTAATTTACTGATCTGTTTAAATGTGAATGCAGGTTTCCTCACGATGTTTCAATCAAAACTAATATTGATAACGAGCACTGGATTAAATCTGAGGTAGAAAATACCATAATCTTTAATGTTATAAATGTGAAAATAACATACATACCCTAGTGGTACATACAACAACAACAACACAACAACAGCCTGTAAATTCCCACTGCTGGGCTAAAGGCCTCCTCTCCCTCTGAGGAGAAGGTTTGGAACATATTCCACCACGCTGTTCCAATGCGAGTTGGTGGAATACACATGTGGCAGAATTTCTATGAAATTTGTCACATGCAGGTTTCCTCACGATGTTTTCCTTCACCGCTGAGTACGAGATGAATTATAAAGACAAATTAAGCACATGAAACAACGGTGCTTGCCTGGGTTTGAACCCGCAACCATCGGTTAAGATGCACGCGTTCTAACCACTGGGCCATCTCGACTCTTCAGTGGTACATACCATGTTTTAATTTAAGTTGCTTTTCTCGTTGCCAGGCGCTGACCACCTCCGCTCCAAGGCGCTGCTGTACTCCTGGTACCAGCTGTGGATGCTGGATCAGCTCGCTTTCCTTCTCGTCGTACTGTATATAATATACAGCGTGTTTAAGAAAATCATCGGTTTGTTTAAAAAAGGAAATCAGCATAAAAATCAGTCAGTCAAAAGCAAGAAAGAAAAAAGACATTAAGTATTATTTATTTAAATAAATACAATGATATTGATTTTTTTTTTATTTTGTTTTTTATTTTCAAATCTTGTTACTCCTCATTTCTAATCTTTGTTTCTTAAATTGTCTACTTTAAATATTAATCTCAAGAAAATGAAATAGTACATAGTAAAATTCGGCAGACATTTTTAACTTTGCCGTTTCGTAAATTCAAATCGCTTGTAAAAATACATCGGTAAAAAAGGCGTATTATTCGATACAAGATTTTATAGATGATAAAAAAGTGCGGAGTTAAGACCTGTTGACTTCCAAGCAATTTAAATAATTGTATTAACTAACATGACTTTGTATTTTTTAAATGTTGAAAATGAGTAATAACTGTGTTTCTTGCCGGTTCTTAATGGTAGAATCAACTTTCCAAACCGGTGGTAGCTTCACTTAATTGTTAAATGACGATTCAAATGTGCTTGTAAAAGCCTACTTGAATACAGTCTATTTTGATTTGATTTGAGTGCCGTCTGTCACGTGTTTGTAACATACGCAATCATACACACAAGTTACATCATCACTACGTAGTATAAAACAAAGTAGCTTTCTCTGTCCCTATGCCTATGAATGCTTAGATCTTTAGAACTACGCAACGGATTTTGATGCGTTTTTTTTTAATATATAGAATGCTTTGAGAGGAAGGTTTTTGTATATAATACATGGACAAGTAAAGAAATGCTGCAATTTTTGAAGTTTGTAATGTGATGTCGTAAATAAACATATTCTGTAGTATTTTTAGTATAAATAATGCCCTCGTGCCTCATCATTCCTTACATCGTCACTGCGTCACCAACCTTGGGAACTAAGATGTTATGGCCCTTGTGCCTGTAGTTACTGCTCACTCACCCTTCAAACCCGAACACAACAATACTAAGTACTGTTATTTGGCGGTAGAATAACTGATAAGTGGGTGGTACCAACAAGTAATTAATATTCGACTAAAGATATCAATTCATTCACACTATTTAAATATAAAATACGTGATTTTACCTTTCTTATCTTGCAGATATATTGATAAGGAAATGAAATCATTTGTTTCACAATGATAAAGATGCGTTGTCTCATACATAGAACTCAAAATATACTATGATAGAGTACAATCTATACATATAATAAAACTGGAGTGTCTGTTTGTAATATTAAAATAGCCCTTTTTTACTCAATGCATATGTATGTATACACGGGACATATACCAAAATAACATTTAAAAAAAAATGTTGTCTGTCTCTTCGTTCCGGCTAATCTCTGGAACGGCTGGATCGATTTTGATTGGACTTTCACTGTCAGATAACTGATATAATGAGGAGTAACTTAGGCTACAATAATATTTTTATGTTAAATTCAAACGCGTACAAGCTCGCGGGCACAGCTAGTTTGTAATATTTGTCAAATTACACAACGCATTTAAATATTGGACAAAGCAAATAGTTCTACATAGCGATCAAGATACAGTACAAAATTCAATACATTTAAATATGTACTTATTACATTTTGTAATTCATTAATATCGGTTTTGTAAATAAAATTCGGTCACAATTTGATGAAATTAGACATGATGCAATAAGCTACTTTTGTATTGAAATTTGTACGTAAATCAGCTATAGCCGGTTCTGAAAGTAGATTTTTCAATGAACCGGCAAGAATCTCAGTGGAATATTATTGACTTATTTTTAAGTTTACATTTAATATTTATGAATGTAGTATGTACTTTTAAAAAGTCTATTTTATTTTACTGATAAAAAAGTATGTTTTTATTAAATAAAAAAGGTAGTATTTGCCAGACTTCTACTCTTGATAAAAATACCTTTGCCACCATTGCCTATTCATGCCATTCTTGGGTAGTATGATGATATGTCCCTTATGCCAGTAGTTACACTTACCATTCAAAACAAACAAACAGCAATACAAACCTATTTGGTGGATGAGTGGTACCTAACCAGACACAACACGTATATATTAATAGATTAATATAGTATAGAGACCAAGTTTTCTTATATAAAATTATTGATAATATTATTGATTCCCCTTTTCTACTAAGCAAGCTGTCTCTGAACTGCCCACGATCCAACGCTCGTCAACCGCTATGTTTTTATACTCCCACTTGTCACTCATCACATAATGCTAACTGTTTTATAATCAGAGCTTGTCGCGAATATAATAAGCATTTTGGGAACATTGATATATTTCATTTATCTTTAATTAAATTTAAAGATAAAATTTGTAACCTTCTTAAATTAACTTAACTATATACTTTTAATATTGTCAAATAATTTTTTATTTCTCTTATTGTGTTAAAATATTTGAGTGCATTATATGTTTTATCAATCGGTGGAAACTTCGCTGGATAATGTGATATCTAAACTGTATTATGTAATTTTATTATATGTTATATCTGTTTGTTTCCCAAATATTAAATAAATAAATAAATATTATACCCTTACTAGCGACCCGCCCCGCCTTCGCACGGGTGCAATACTGATACTAAATATACTACATAATAGAATTTGTTTATTTACGACATCACATTAGAAACTACTAAAATTATCAGTGTTTCTTTACTATATTGTTCTTATATTCTATTATATACAAAAATCTTCCTCTCGAATTTTTTTTCATGGAATTGGTTGGCGGACGAGCTTGGGCGACCTGATGGTAAGTGGTCACCATCACCCATAGACAATGACGCTGTAAAAAATATTAACTATTCCTTACATCGTCAATGCGCCACCAACCTTGGGAACTAAGATGTTATATCCCTTGTGCCTGTAGTTACAAAGGCCCACTCACCCTTCAAACCGGAACACAACAATACTGCGTACTGTTGTTTAACGGTATCCCTACCACCAATAAATCGAATCACTCAATCTATTAAAAGGAACCGCATCAAAATCCGTTGCGTAATTTCAAAGATCTAAGCATACATAGCAACAGCGCTAAGCGACTTTGTTTTATACTATGTAATGATGTAATATCACAATAATACAATGAAATCAATAAATTGTAAAAGAAAATACTATTGTGCAATTTATTTACAAATATTTTGGAATATAAACTTAAATATATCGAGTTTAAGCGCCATATTGTTATGCAGATTATATATTACAATGATGATCTGTTTCATTGATAAAAATTGTTCGTTTGTACGCTTCAGTGAAAATTTAAACGTGGAATCAGTAGGCCGTTCGAATTTTAAATCATCAAATGGAATAGTTTAAACTTGTAACGTAATTTGTTCGACTGTGTTGTAATATATAAAAATTGTTTAATTCATTCGTTTGTAAAAGCGAGTAAGTAAGATTATTTTAATTTTTTTTTTATAAATATTCGTGATGCGTTAAATATATGGTCAATAATTAATTATTAATTTGAAATATAAATATACTTTTAGGAAATCATAAAATATTTATAATTTATTCAAATGCTAATCCAAAAAATTTAATAATTTACTTACTGAATGTTGTCTTAAATTTTCGCGATTATTACACATTTACGGGTAGACTACCCGTGACCACGAACACTGCAAAGTGCTCGAAACGTCGGGATGTTTTAAAAATAATTAATATACGCGATTCATCCGTTATAATTAGTTTTATTTACTTACTGAATTTCCGTCAATATGTATTTACATACTATCTCAATATACTAGATGTGCCCGCGCCCTTGTACGCGTTTGAATTTAACAAAAATATATATTACTGTAGCCTAAGCTACTCCCTATTATATCAGTTATCTGCCAGTGACAGTCCCGTCAAAATCGGTCCAGCCGTTCCAGAGATTAGCCGGAACAAACAGACAGCCAGATCGACAAAAACTGTAAAAAATATTATTTTGGTATATGTACCGTGTATACATACATATGCCTTGAGCAAAAAAGGGCTATTTTAATATTACAAACAGACACTCAAATTTTATTATATGTATAGATTATAGTCGAGTAGTGTGCAGACCGGTTTTCATGGGTACGCCACTCCAAGGTCCCGGGTTCGATGTACAAAAAGTTCATTAGTTTTCTATGTTGTCTCGGGTCTGGGTGTTTGTGTTATCGTTACTTCTGATTTTCCATAACACAAGTGCTTCAGCTACTTACATTGGGATCAGAGTAATGTATGTGATGTTGTCTCATATTTATTGATCAATTAAATTCAAATAAACACATTGTGCTATACGTCAGAAATCAGAATACAGCAATCGTGATTTAGGATGAGTGAGCAAAAATATATCTATCTCTATTTGTTTATGATATTTCATTAACAAATTGTAATTGTAAATTTAATAAATTGTAAGTTGGATGAGACAAATATATATTTATATTTCTTTACAAAATATATAGTGCTAATTATTTCTTGTACTGAATTTTGATATTGGTGTATGATAGGTATCAGAGATCGTATGGGAATTAAAATTAGTGTAATAGTGTACTGTTTTGTAATACGATGTATTAAAATAAGAACATTTAAATCTATGTCAAAATCTACAGCCATATTCAGTGAGAATGATTTCGAAACTCACCGTTGATCAAGTGCGTTAAATGTCAGATTAAATTACGAGTTTGACTATTTTTAAGAGATGCATTCAGTGCATTATGTGCAAGTTTGTCTATATTATTATAATTGATTTAAGATGCACTAAAATCAAAAGCAATCAAAATCAAAATAAACTTTATTTAAGTGGGCATTTACAAGCACTTTTGAATCGTCATTTTACAATTTAGTGAAGCTACCACCGGTTCGGAAAGTAGATTCTACCGAGAAAAACCGGTAAGGAACTCAGTAGGTACTCTTTTTTAACATTTAAAAAATATAAAGTCATTTTAGTTAATACAATTATTCAAATTAATATATCCTGCTTGGAAGTCAACAGTCAATCTTGTATCAAATAATATACTTTATATACCAATGTTTTTTTTACAAACGATTTGCATTTACGAAACGGCAAAGTTAAAAATGTCTGCGAAATTTTATTATAGAAAAGGATACCTCGCCCTGAGATGGCCCAGTGGTTAGAACGCGTGCATCTTAACCGATGATTGCGGGTTCAAGCCCAGGCAAGCACCACTATATATATGTGCTTAATTGTGTTTATAATTCATCTCGTGCTCGGCGGTGAAGGAAAACATCGTGAGGAAACCTGCATGTGTCTAATTTCATCGAAATTCTGCCACATGTGCATTCCACCAACCCGCATTGGAACAGCGTGGTGGAATATGTTCCAAACCCTCTCCTTAATGGAAGAGGAGGCCATATCTCAGCAGTGGGAAAATTTACAGGCTGTTACTTTACTTTACTTGACTTTATACCTCGCCCAAGAAGGATTTAATAATGACTTTGCGGATGGACCAATGACGATGTAAGGGCCGAGATGGACCAGTGATTGGACAAGCAAGCATTACTGAACCTTTATGTGTTTCGATAACAACAACATCCTGTAAATTTCCCACTGCTGGGCTAAAGCTACTTTCTATTAAATTAGACACATGCAGGTTTCCTTACGATGTTTTCCTTCACCGCCGAGCACGAGATGAATTATAAACACAAATAAACCACATGAATATTCAGCGGTGCTTGCAACGAACCCGCAATCATCGGTTAAGATGCACGCGTTATAACCACGCGGTCATCTCGGCTCAAAATTGCGTATCACCGTATATATACTTGATGGTAGGGCTTTGTGTAAGCCCGCCTGGGTAGGTACCACCCACTCATCAGATAATCTGCCGCCAAGCAACAGTACTTAGTATTGTTGTGTTCCGGTTTGAAGGGTGAGTGAGCCAGTGTAACTACAGGCACAAGGGACATAACATCTTTATTCCCAAGATTGGTAGCGCATTGACGACGTAAGGAATAGTTAATATTTCTTACAACGTCATTGTCTATGGGTTGTGATGACCACTTCCCAACAGGTGGCTCATATGCTCGTCCCTCGACCTATTCCATAAAATAAAAATAAATAAAATTCGATTGTCACAAATTACACAAGTGAAAAACGAGTCGATTTAACCAGAATAACGCCGCGGCTGTCTAACGACGACCGTTTTGTTTGCCTTTCCTATCTCCACCGATTTGTTATCTGTTACTTTTGTATGTGTGTGTATGTAGTAATTTGATAATGCTGTATAATTATCATTAATGAGTTATTGATTTATATAACAGTGTATTCACTTTTAATTGACAAAGATTTTCCTCCTTTTAAAAATAGAGTCTATTATCATTAATCATTCATTATCATTACACAGTATAAAACAAAGTCGCTTACCGCTGTCTGTGCCTATGAATGTTCAGATCTTTGAAATTAGGCAACGGATTTTGATGCGGTTTTTTTAATAGATAGAGTGATTCGAGAGGAAGGTTTTTGTACATAATACATGGACAATATAGTAAATAAACACTGATGATTTTAGATGTTTCTAATGTAATGTAAATAAATACATTTCTTGAGCTTGGATTACTAACGCTGGCTGCAGATCTAGAATGTTTTTCTTTTTACGGCCATTAATATTGGTCTTGCTAGCGTGCTAACATCCTATCTATAAGCCATTGTGGGCATCTCGATTCTAAAATGTAGACTTCTTTCTGCTTAACAATTTTTCAAACCTACTATTGTTGTGAGATTAGATGGCCCAGTGGTTAGACCGCGTGTATCTTAACAGATGATTTCGGGTTCAAACTCAGGCAAGCACCAGTATATTTGTGTTTATAACCCATCTCCTGCTCGGTGGAGAAGAAAAACATCGTGAAGAAACCTGCATGTGTCTAATTTCATAGAAATTCTGCCACTTATCCATTTCACTAATCCGTATTGGAATAGCGTTTTGGAATATGTTCACGAAATAAATACTGTATCGCATCAATACATAAAATAGGCTGACTCGATAGCCACATCCTTTAAAGTCCAATAGGTACGGACGGGATTTTTACTAAATATTTCTCATAAACGCTCTCAATCTTTCGACGGTTTACAATCTCGCAGTATACATTACAATCTAACGGTATTACCAATTTTACGGTGACATATAACTGATCAATTTTCCCGCCACGACGAATCTGTCAATGTCAATTTTGACAGATTAAAAAAGGTATTTAGCGTACATAAGTGCAATAGATTTAAAAAAAAGATAAAAATTTAAAATACTAAAACCAATATAGTAACAAAACCAAACATAGTTCTAATTTTGAATTTATCTTAACATAAATAAATCAACAAATCGAAATTTTGAAGTAAACTACTCAGTAAAGCTTACAAATCAAAAATAAAACAAAATCAACACGTTTAACAAATTACAAATCGCGCCAATATCAACCTTTCAGTCGTACCATAACGGTGGTTTAATTCGGTTTCGCGCGCTTTTGATTTTTTTTTCTTGTTCTAACCAATTATATAGATAAAGGAATCATCGAAGTATATAATAATGATGAATATACAAAGTGACAGATACTTATCTATAATATACAGATAATAATAATTAATATAATATTTATTATCAAGTTTATTTTTATGGAATAGGTTGGCGGACGAGCGTATGGGCCACCTAATGGTAAGTGGTCACCAATCACCATCACCCATAGACAATAACGTTGTAAGAAACATCAACTATTCTTTATATCGTCAATGCGCCACCAACCTTGGGAACTAAGATGTTATGTCCTTTGTGCCTGTAGTTACACTGGCTCACTCACCCTTCAGCCGGAACACAACAATACTGAGTACTGTTATTTGACGGTAGAATATCTGATGAGTGGGTGGTGCCTATCCAGAAGGGCTAGCACAAAGCCCTACCACAAAGTAAAATTAGTATTACATTCTAATGGAGACACCAGAGTCTCAGAGACATGGTCCGTGACTATATAAAAATTAAAAAAATAAAACAAATGTCTTACAAAAAAAATGTCTCCTTTCAGACCATGAAGTTGGTGCTAGTGTTCCTGACAGTGGTCACCGCGGCTTGTGGTTACAACATCCTGTGTATCCAACCGGTACCATCAAAAAGTCATTACCATCTGATGAAGGGCATCGTGGATCCGCTTTTAAAAGCTGGACATCAGGTAATACATTTTTAATTATAGTCTGTTCTAATCGAAAGAGGAACAAAGATAAAAGCTTAGATTTACATAAACTAGCTCAGCTGTTTTGTGCAATGCTAACATTACTTGAATAATACCTAAACTTATGTCTTTATATGTAGCAGAACACTATTCCATTAAACTGAAAAATTATAATAATAATAAAAACAAGCGCCTCGCAAACTGTATCTTGCCCACATTAAGATTCGATCTGGCGCCGCCACTGCTTAGTTATATCTGTCACCGTAAGATTACAAATTTTGTTAGATTACAATAGATTGTAATCTAACGAACTCTCGTTAGAACTCGTTAGAACGAGACAGAACTTTCACTTAAATTATAAAAAACTCTAACCTAACCTAACCGAAATATTATGAACTATCGAAATTGTTTATATTTTATTGCAATTTGAATAAACTTACGACAATTTACAATTGCGCGAAATAGATTATAGTTTAACCGTATTTACAATTTTACGGTGATATAATATGACGGATTCTGGGGGGCTTTGTGCAAGTCCAGTACCACCAACTCATCAGTTACTCTACCGCCAAATAACAGTACTCAATATTGTTGTGTTCCGGTTTGAAGGGTGAGTGAGCAGTAACTACAGGCACAAGGGACATAACATCTTAGTTTCCAAGGTTGGTGGCACATTAATGTTTCTTACAGCGTCATTGTCTTTGGGTGATAGTGACCACTTATAAGGTGGCCCATATACTCGTCCGCCAAACTATACCATAAAAAAAATAAAAATGACGTTCAACCAATCAGCACGCGTCATGCTTCCGTTCTACGCCAGTTCAAATTTGATCGCTTTTCATTGATGGATCACAATATAACGAAAAATAATACTTTAAATTGCTATCATATTTCACGATTCACAATAATTTGTTAGATTGCAATCTGTATCGTCAGATTGTAATCTAACGAATTTTGTTTTTACGGTGACATAGACAATTAAATTTTCTGTTCCAAACTTCTGATAACAGTTTCGTCGACGTTCAAAAAACAATTTTTTCGATCATTCATAGTGAATATCATAATAATATATCTTCTATATTGCAAAATAGTTGTGATGACATTGATTAGAAATGAATATATATTTATTTTTCAGATAACATTCATATCGAACTTCCCAGAATCGAAACCGGTGAAAAACTTGAAGTATATTGATGTCAGTCACATAAAAATGCCTCCTCATAGTGAGTACATAATATACGAGAGTATTTTTAGGTTATTTTAGGTTTAGTAATTACTTTATTATACGTTGTTCTCTTTTGGGTAGCTCCCAATTACCTGGAAGTTTTGGGAGAAGCACACAAAGTATACCAATTTTGTGTTACGAGTATCTTGGCAGCCATTCTTCAAATATTTCACCGCAAAACTTGTTGTGTCTGGGAAGGCTAACTAATCTAACCAAATTTAGTAAAGAAGGGGTTTAGGGAACCCTACCTAACTTCCTGTCCTTCTAAAGTGCGCAGCGTGTATCCACCATAGAACCATCTGGCTAAAACTGCTATGACGAGAAGTTATGCATGTCTCAGCAGCCACCATTTTTAACACAATTAATGAAATCTGTAACATATACTTCTTAACAAAATTGAAATGTAAAACTGTTATAAATAGCTTTCTCCGAAAGTAATGTAGGATGAGGCTGAACAACTTTTCGCAAAACATCTTACGAACGCATAAAAAGATTTAAATTACTGCTTTAATATAGTAATTAATATCTCCCACACACAGTGGTGTAATTAGGGCAGGCACAGGCCCAGGCACAGGGCGTACACTCTCGGGCGCAAGAATAGACAGACTGGGCAGGACTATTGTTTTTTCGTTTTGCTCTTGTAAAGATTCCGCTGAGCCTCTAGTACTCGATTCCAATACAAACGTACTTACATGCTAGTATCATTAAAAACATCCATCGCACACATTTTTTTGGCAGCGCACGAACGTATTTGTGTTTAGTGTTTATCGTTAATGGGCAACGCATTTGCAGTACTGAACCTACGGTTAAGTTTTAGTGAGTGAGACAGTAAAATAGGCAAAGGGTCTGCTTAAATAGGGCGCAGTTATAGAAGCTCGCACAAAAGGCTATTTACGGCACTGCTCACATAACATCGCGCAGAAAGGCTATTTATCTCACACACCTCACACACTCACACAGCACGTCCCCTTTTCTTGCAAATATAAAAGTTTTGAGCAACTATGTTAAATTAATTTTTGATACTTTACAAATTGCAGCAATTCGTGAATGAACTGTAAGATGATGGCGTCTGTGTCTGTAACACAGTTCATACAAGCTCGGACACAGATGTCTGTCTTAAAAAATGTATAACATTGTACTAACTACGTATCAAAATGGTGTTTTTATAAAAAATTGAGACGGACGTATTGTTTTTTGATCTATAATTACTTTATATTATTATAAGACATTGCATGTTGCGGAGACGAGAATGCTGAGAGGAATGTGTGGTGTTACGCAAATGTATAGAGTACATAAGAGGAAGTTTGAAAGTGACACCGATAGCCGAGAAGTTACGTGGAAGGCGGCTATCATGGTATGAGCATGTAATGCGGAGGAATGAGGAATATATTGTGAGGAAGGCCTTGAGCATGGATGTGGATGGATATAGAGGTAGAGGACGACCAAGGAAACGAGGGATGGATTGTGTGAAAGACGATATGGTTAGAAAGAATGTTACTTGTGAGATGACGTCTGACAGAGAAGTATGGAAGGAGAAGACCTGCTGCCCAAATAAAATTGGGATAAGGGCAGGAAGATGATGATGATTCTTACATTACAGGCCCTGAATAATATCCCGCTGTGAACACTAAAATCCGCCGTTGTCATGCATCTCTGAACTTTGCCTTTTCAGCCGAAGATTGGAAGGATAAGTCGAAGCAAAGCATAGCGGCCGTCAAGGAGCTCGCGAGGAACATATCCAGGGAAGTGATTACAACACCAGCGGTCAGGGAGGTCTTGGCCAGGGAAAAGTTTGACGCGGTGGTCACGGAGTGGTTCTTCACGGATACTGATTCTGGGTATGGTACTAGCATAAATGGATTTTTAAAGAAAGATTTAAAGAAAGAAAGAAAAAAGTAACTGTCTGTTACTTAGACACTGACAATCCGAACTCAATATAACCAAATTGCTTTTAGAACTAGTTAATATTAAGATTCTTGCAATATAATTGTACGTTGTTACGTTGTCATTAGTGGTTAGTAAGTGAATAAAAAAAAACAAAAGAAGATCACAGAACATTCGTTATTACACATTACTTTTTCTTTTTGTATATTGTTAAAAAAAGGTTTTATATATTATGACAGAGAAAGCGACTTTGTTCTATACTATGTAGTGATATTTGTTAATTTTTAGTAAATATCTTTTATATTGTTCAGATATGCAGCGGTTCAGCAAGTACCTTGGATCCTCCTCAGCGGTATAGTGATGCACACGCATATGGAAGGCTTGGTGGACACAGTTAGATCCGTACCCACGATACCAGCCTTCTTCGTTGACTCGCCCATACCAATGAACTTTTTGAGCCGCCTTCAAAATACTCTATTTTATTTGGTGATGTCGACGGGATCCTTGTAAGTATTTTATACACTTGGCGTAAAAAACTGCATGAAAAGTGTAACACGTCGCCTTATGACGACCTCCGTGGTCGAGTGGTGTGTACACCGGTTTACATGGGTACGCCACTCCGAGGTCCCGGGTTTGATTCCTGGCCGAGTCGGTGTAGATTATCATTTAGTTTTCCATGTTGTCTTGGGTCTGGGTGTTTGTGGTATCGTCGTTACTTCTGATTTCCATAACACATGTGTTTTAGGTGTTGTCTCATATTTATTTATTATTTATTTATTGCTTCTGGTGACAGGAGGGCTGGTTCGTTCGCCCAGAGGATCGGAATTGCGATTCAACGGGGAAATGCCGCTAGCATTCTTGCCGCCATAGCACGCGGTCAAGATTTATACAAAAATTATTTTTAATTCATATTTCGTAATGATTAAATGTGGATTAATTGAGAGCCGAGATGTCCCAGTGAAGCACCACTGTATTTTCATATGCTTAATTCATCATTCATCTCGTGCTCGGCGGTGAAGGAAAACATCGTGAGGAAGCCTGCATGTGTAATTTCCACGGAATTCTGCCATGTTCTGCTACCGTGTTTTTGGGTCATAGCTCATAATTGAATGTAGGTAGATAACGGCGTTATAGATATACCATAACTGTATTATTACTAAGTGTACAAGGAACATGGTCGAATGATGTTGACCGGTTTTCATGGGTACCACTCCGAGGTCCCGAGTTCGATTCTCGGCCGAGTCAGTGTAGATTATCATTTAGTTTTCCATGTTGTCTTGGGTCATGGTGTTTGTGGTATACTTCTGATTTTCCATAACACATGTGCTTTAGCTACTTACATTGGGATCAGAGTAATGTGTGTGATGTTGTCTCATAATAAAAAATATATATAATAATACAATTCCTTGATTAAAATAATGATGAGTCGAGATGGCCCAGCGGTTGGAACGCGTGCATCTTAACCGATGATTGCGGGTTCAAACCCAGGCAAGCACCGCTGATTCGTGTGGTTAATTTTTCTTTATAATTCATCTCGTGCTCAGCGGTGAAGGAAAACATCGTGAGGAAACCTGCATGTGACAAATTTCATAGAAATTCTGCCACATGTGTATTCGACCAACCCGCATTGGAGCAGCGTGGTGGAATATGTTCCAAACCTTCACCTCAAAGGGAGAGGAGGCCTTTAGCCCAGCAGTGGGAATTTACAGGCTGTTGTTGTTGATGATTAAAATATTTCTTTCAGATTAGACTACACAATGGTAAAGTCTGACTACGAAACTCACTTCACCCCTATCGCAAAGGCTCGAGGAGTCACCCTTCCTCCTTACAAGGAAGCCATCCACAACATCTCGATTCTCTTCGTCAACTCGCATCCCTCTTTTTCACCAGCACAGAGCCTACCACCCAACGTTGTTGAAATCGGAGGATACCACATCCCTGAGGAAATACCCCCACTGCCAAAGGTAAAAGATATATTAGCTTGTCTATTTACTTTTATTTATGTTATAGTTTGGTGGACGAGCATATGAGCATCTGATGGTAAGTGGTCACTACCGTCCATAGACAATGGTACAATAAGAAATATTAGCCATTCCTTACATCGCCAATGCGCCACCAACCTTGGGAACTGAGATGTTATGTCCCTTGTGCCTGTAGTTACAATGGCTCACCCACCCTTCAAAGCGGAACACAACAGTACTCAGTGCTGTTGTTTGGCGAAAGTAAAGGTGCCTTTCGTCTTATTTAAGTTTTAAGGGCGATTCAAAAAGTGTAACTACAAATTTGCTATAACAAGAGAAGTTACTTCCCGTCGAGGGCGTATTAGATTTACGAAATTCATTTTTGGAAAATATTTACTATGGGATTTGTGAGCATTGATGACCACAGAACACATTACTAATTACCTCACATTTCTTTTAAAAATGTAACATTAACCTATATATTAAACGGAAAATTTTATCAGGATTAATAAATCTTCGTGATGCGTCGAGCTGAGATGGCCCAGTGGTTAGAACGCGTGCATCTTAACCGATGATAGCGGGTTCAAACCCAGGCAAGCTCCGCTGATTCATGTGCTTAATTTGTCTTTATAATTCATCTCGTACTCAGCGGTGAAGGAAAACATCGTCAAGAAACCTGCAAATGACAAATTTCATAGAAATTCTGCCACATGTGTATTCCACCAACCCGCATTGGAACAGCGTGGTGGAATATGTTCCACACCTTCTCCTCAAAGGGAGAGGCCTTTAGCCCAGCAGTGGGAATTTACTGGCTGTTGTGTTGATGCGTCGAAAGTTGTAATAGAGATAGCTCAGCATGTGTTACGGCTATGTTTTAAGTCTATTTGAAAAGTATCATAACAGATGTGAATCGAAACTGTTCGTCATCATCATCTCCTGCCCTTATCCCAATTTTATTTGGGGTCGGCGCAGCATGTCTCCTTCTATACTTCTCTGTCAGACGTCATCTCACAAGTAACATTCTGTCTAACCATATCGTCTTTCACACAATCCATCCATCGTTTCCTTGGTCGTCCTCTACCTCTATATCCATCCACATCCATGCTCAAGGCCTTCCTCACAATATGTTCCTCATTCCCCAGCATTACATGTCCATACCATGGTAGCCGCCTTCCACATAACTTCTCGGCTATCGATGTCACTTTCAAACTTCCTCATATGTACTCATTCCTTACTCTATCCATTCGAAACTAATTTTTAAAACATATTTTATATTATCTGTTTAAAATTTCAGGATCTCCAAGATATTCTGGACTCCTCCCCACAGGGTGTGGTATTGTTCAGCATGGGATCCATCATCAAGGCCTCAGCTCTAACTGAAGAGACTAGGCGAGACCTGATCAAAGTCTTCAGTGAGCTGCCTTACACCGTGCTTTGGAAGTTCGACGAAAAACTCGAAGGTCTGTCCAAGAACGTCCACGTCAGATCCTGGATGCCCCAAACCAGCGTTCTTGGTGAGTTATCCAAAACATTATGTTATATGCTATTGGTAAAGTCTATTGGGATATAATAATACTGTGTAATTGTATATATACAGTATAAAAATCGAAGAGCTAGCGCGCACTGCTGATTTTTGTCACGGTGACTGTTTCGTCACTCTTGTTGAGTCCGTGAATATGTGTGGAGGTCCGCGCTCACGACGTGACATTTGTGTCTGCATCTGTACATATTCTACTTGACAAGAGTGACGAAACAGTCACCGTGACAAAAGTTACCAGTGCACGCTAGTTCTAATCAATTTGTCCAATTTAAAAGTATTACTTATTGATAGTCAACTTAAAATCTACCACGTTTTGGAAAAGAGAAGAACCGGAGATAGAAACCCAACTATTTTCATGTTAACTTTCTACGTTGTCTTGGGTCTGGGTGTTTGTGGTATCGTTACTTCTGATTTTCCATAACACAAGTGCTTCAGCTATTTACATAAAGACTCTCTTCGGGATGTTTTTAACAAAGTAGGAATACTCACTGTTGCGTTACAGTATATTTACAACAATCTTATGTATATTCACAGTAACATTGATCAGTTTGATAAAATCAGTCATAATCATTCTATGTACACTAAGAGTAAGGATAAGCTTATAACGTCAAGTTTCTGACTCCGCAAAGTCAATCCTTCTTGGGGCAAGGTATCCGTTTCTATAGTAAAATTCCGCAGACATTTTTAACTTTGCCGTTTCGTAAATTCAAATCGTCTTTAAAAAATACATTGACAGAAAAGGCATATTATTCGATACAATATTTTATAGATGATAAAAAAGCGTGGAGTTAATACCTATTGACTTCCAAGCAGGATATATTAATTTAAATAATTGTATTTAACTAACATGACTTTGTATTTTTTAAATGCTGAAAAAGAGTAACTACTGATTTTCTTGCCGGTTCTTCTTGGTTCTACTTTCCGAACCGGTGGTAGCTTCACTTGTAAAATGACGATTCAAAAGTGCTCGTAAAAGCCTACTTGGATAAAGTTTATTTAGATTTGATTTGATTGGGATCAGAGTAATGTATGTGATGTTGTCTCATATTCATTTATTTATATTATAGCCCACAGAAATGTGAAAGTTTTCATCACTCATGGTGGTCTGCTAAGCACGCTGGAGTCGCTCCGGTTTGGAGTCCCCGTGATAGCCATCCCGGTGTTCGGAGACCAGCCCTCGAACGCGCTGAAATGTGTGCAAGGAGGACACGCCTTGATGGTCGAGTTCTCACCGGAAATGGCGGGACCGCTGAGAGACGCCTTGAAAGAAATGCTGAGCAATGACAGGTGACGTCAATATTTATCTATTTAAATATCTATATATGTATATATAATAAAATTGGAGTGTCTGTTTGTAATATTAAAAAAGCCCGTTTTTACTCATAAGTATTTAAGTATACACGGTAAATATACCAAAATAACATTTTTTACAATTTTGTAACTGTTTGTTCCGAATAATCTCTAGAACGGCTAGAGCTTTTGACGGGACTTTCACTGGCAGATAACTGATATAATAGGGAGTAACTTAGGCTACAATAATAATATATTTTTGTTATATTCAAAGGCGTACAACGTCGCGCGCACAGCTAGTGTAAAATAAATGTATAATAAAGTATATGACATAAATGAAATAGGCTGCTTGCCTCTTGAGTTTTACGGCATATGAAGTACCTACATTGAATATATAATAACCATTTTTCTTTGAAAAAGGTTGGAAATCGTCAACATTTACACATTAAGTACCACCGTTTCGGAGCCTCGAACTTATAACAGTGTGAGCGTATATAGGCGTATCGTGACCATTTACCATTGGGTGGTACATTTGCAAAATGAAATGCTACCCAGAGGCCATTAAAATATACTTTATTATAAAATACCTGAACTAGAGGAGCCGAAATGGCCCAGTGGTTAGAACGTATACAACTTAACCGATGATTGCGAATCAAACCCAGACAAGCACTAAATATTCATGTGCTTAATTTGTGCTCGGCGAGGAAAACATCGTGAGGAAACCTGCATGTGTCTAATTTCATAGAAATTCTGCCACATGTGTATTCCACCAACCCGCGCTGAATAAGTTCCAAAACTTCTCCTCAAAGGAGAGGAGGCTTTAGCCCAGCAGTGGGATTTTGGACATGAGGATATAAGGACGCTTTTTATGTATGCGACCACCCTATGGAGGTACATTAGGATATCGCGTTCGCCGAGACCACCGTCGACGGCCCGGTACCAGCAACCCTTGCGCAACATCACGCCACCCAACAACAGACCACACCGATTCTTTATAATTTCTGTGTCTCTTAGAATTAAGAAAAGTATTAACATTATTTTATAATAATTGGTTGTGAGGGCATTCTGTGTTACAACCTCAACACATGAAGTAATAATTAAATTAGTATTAATATTTGTAAAATAAGTTTGTGAATTAAAGTAAATTAACTTTTAAAGTACTTTCGGTTTTTTTAAGTCCTTCGGCTGCGAACGACGTAATTCGCTAAGCAATATGATGGATGTAATTTCCTTGATTTCAGATCCTATGACATCTCGGCTATTAAATGGTCAATTAATATAAGTTAATACTGTCATAACAGATACTACAAACGAGCGAAGTACCTGTCTCGGCTGTTCACTGACCGTCCGGTGACCACCACCCACCTCATACAGCACTACGTACGACTCGCCATCGAGACCAACGGTACCACATTTATTTAAGAATCCTTGATTTAGTTTATTTAAAAAACTATTATTAATAACTTAGCAAGACGTGTTTATCTTAGGTTCTTGCAAATACATGTAAATATAAAGAAAAAAAAATAAGATTATTTTTTGCTGGCAATGATTATTTATTATAATGATTTTCCAAGATATATAAATACGTTTTAATATGTGTTTTTACTGTTATCAATAATTGTTATATTTATTTATTATTTATATGTTTATGTATACTTATTTGCTACTTTTTGTGAATATGCTGATGGTGTTTCGAAAATGTATAAAAAAAAAATAAGTTGGTTATTAACTATTACAATCGAAGAAGGAATGAATATTCCATGAGTTTCCCATGTTGTGGGTATTCATACTCATGTGGGACTCGCCGGCGTTTAAGGTACCGGAATACCCACTAAGAAACCGGTGGTAACCTCTCCGTCTTGACGGGATAGCTTGCGCATTCTACCGCGACGCCCAGACGGTTTGCCCATCATGGGCATCCAAGTAGAGAAGTTCCTGGAATAGAGAAAAACCGCCCTACTCCCGGCGACGCTTACAACGCAGGGGGGGGGAGAAGTGGCGGACCTATAAAAATGGTACACACTACTCGATCACAGAGATCATGTTTTGCTTATGGATCAGCTATATTGTGCACTCCTAGCAGTTCTGGATAAACTGGTTATAACCTCTGCCTCTTACGAATGATACTATTGTCTGTCTTAATATTAAGTTCTAATATTACAATATACTTTATACTTGGTGGTAGGGCTTTGTACAAGCCCGTATGGGTAGGTACCACCCACTCATCAGTTATTCTACCGCCAAATAACAGTACTCAGTATTGTTGCATTCCGATTAGAAGGGAGAGTAAACCAGTGTAACTACAGGCACAAGGGACATAACATCTTAGTTCCCAAGGTTGGTGGCGCATTGACGATGTAAGGAATAGTTAATATTTCTTACAGCGTCATTGTCCATGGGTGATGGTGACCACTTACCATCAGGTGGCCCATATGCTCGTCGGCCAACCTATACCATAAAAATAAATAAATAGTTTAAAATGTGTTTTTTAGAGTTGCTTTTCTCATTTCCAGGTGCTGACCACCTCCGCTCCAAGGCGCTGCTGTACTCCTGGTACCAGCTGTGGATGCTGGATCAGCTCGCTTTCCTTCTCCTCGTACTGTATATAATATACAGCGTGTTTAAGAAAATCATCCGTAGTTTTAAGAGAAGTGATAGAATCAAAGACAATAAAGAGAAGAAAAATTAAGTATAATTAGTTTAAATAAAGAATATATATTTTTTTTAATGTTTTTTTTTATGTCATTGACAAGTGGTACCAGTTGGTAAGTGGTCACCATAGCCATATCAACCAATTTTGAAATTCTTTTCACTTGTTGACTTACAGGCTATATTACATACATATATAATTGTATTTAATTAACATGACTTTAAATATTGAAAAAAAAGTAACTACTGACAGTGGCGTAGCTGGTTGAGGAAAGGCCCCGGTGCACAGAAAAAGAATCAGGCCTTCACCCCCTCTTTCCCATCCCTCTTTAACTAATAATTACCCTTTAAGAAGCTAAGATTTAGTTTAGAGGGCCCCCTGAGCTCGGGGCCCCTGGTGCACTGCACCGCCTGCCCTACGATAGTTACGCCATTGACTACTGAGTTTCTTGCTTGTTCTTCTTGGAGTGTACATTTAGAACCGTTGGTAGCTTCACTTAATATAGCTGTTATATGACGATTCAAAAGTGTTTGTAAAAGTCTACTTGAATTTCTAATTAATTTTACTTGGTGGTAGGGCTTAGTGCAAGCCCGTCTGGGTAGGTACCACCCACTCATCAGTTATTCTACCGCCAAATAACAGTACTCAGTATTGTTGTGTTCCGGTTTGAAGTGTGAGTGAGCCAGTGTAACTACAGGCACAGAGGACATTACATCTTAGTTCCCAAGGTTGGTGGCACATTGACGATGTAAGGAATAGTTAATATTTTTTTACAGCGTCATTGCCTACGGGTGATGGTGACCACTTACCATCAGGTGGCCCATATGCTCGTCCACCAACATATAACAAAAAAAATTATTCAATTGTACAGTCTCTGTACAGTCAGAGTAAGAAAACCTTCGTCAGTTTTCAAATTCATTCCTTTATCAGGTATCATAAGCCCTTAGTACCTTTTGTAACTAAACGTCAAATCATTGCGACGCAATACGTCACTCTCGATCGGTGAAGCGGATTATCGCTCACACTGAGCACGCGAAACTAGATCTTAAGGTGACGAACCTTTTCTTACCCCGACTATAAAATACTGTACAATACAGACACATAACTCTTATTTGAGTATCTTCAGAAAACATACTATTACAAAAATAAGACTGTTATTATTGGTACATAAATAAAAGTCTTTATTACTATATAACGTTTATTGAAATCAATAAAATAAATTAAACAAAACATCGACACACACACAGTGCTTACAACACTATACTGATCACACACACAACAATCTCCAAACTAAATTGACAAAGACACGCCATCTCTTTCTATAGTGTTCGATTAAAACGAGACAACATGACAAAACTGTCAAATCAGTTTGAAAATAGTAAGTGAGGAATCAGCATATTTCACAATTGTGCATAAAAATATTTTTGGTATAAATAATACTTCAAATTAAAAATAACAAATAATAAATTAAAAATAAAATTTCAAAGACAAAACATTTATATTCGTTCGACACATTGTTCAATATTAAGGTACAATTTATAATCTCTCGGCATTCGCCGCGTTTTAACTTAAATAAATAAATATAAAATAAAAATTCATTTACTCTGTGGTAATAACATCTTGGTAATATAAATTATAAAAAAGAAAAAAAATATATCACATGTCAAAATGACAGATTCAAATTGGCGGTAAAATTTTTATATTTTTAATTTGGAGTAACGCAATCATATGTTCTATTAAGCATCGCCTAAAACCTCTGCCGAAATGTGACTTGGATTAATTATGTCTAGATAGTCTGTGAACGTCGAAATAGCGGCCAACAGCTGGCTAATAATATGCACACTAGTATACGACACAACTTAGATGTCGCATCGGCAAAATTCGTAAAACCGATCACATCCGAATTAAGTACGCTATCCCAAATTATCAATATTTATTTTTTATGTGAATATTGTCTTTACACAAACGTAATAACTTGTAATATCATATGAACTAATATATTCGTCAATTCGACACGTCGATTTACATGCACTCGCTGTCTCGGGTTGAACTGACGCGGGAATCTATAGCTACGAATAGCGTCGAATGGCGCGATAGGGAGCTGTTTCTATTGGTTTTATAAATCGGCAGTAATGCTACATCTAAGTTGTGTCGTACAAACGTAGTATAACGTTCAAATGTCAAAAAAAACCGTCACACAATTATTATAAAGTTGCTTGTTGTTTGAATTATTTAGAAGGGCAACACTATCTCGACACAAAAATAGATATAATCTCGATTTAAACCAAAATAAAAATTCGTTTACATTTTAAATAAATAGGTTAATGATAACTCAAAATAATACTCTTTATTATCTTTGGAATGAAATATACTTAGTTATCTGTGATACTGAAAATGGTTCCGAATGGACTCCTGTCATAATATACTATATCAATGACAGAAGTTATATAGATTAACAAATATCTTATTGTTATATTATGCAATTCAACCTCTTTACAACGCTATTCCACTTAATTGCTTGTAGAAAGTTTTAATTCTGAAATTTTCTAGATCAAATTACCTACATTTATTTCAACTAATAATATTAGTATTCTTTTAATATTTACTGACAAAAACTTGTCATACGTTTTAAATGTTAGTTATATTATATTATTTCCTTCCTTGCAATACCTTGCTACATAGCAACTTCATCAAAATCGATTCAGTGATTCAGACAAAGTTACTTTTGCGCTATATTAGTAAATAGTTGGCATACAGTTGTAATCAATATATTATCTGTATAATTGGACAATACTAAAACACCGTCTATTCTTTACGAATATCTTTGATGTTTTACGAATATTTCTATCCTGTCCAAATTATAATTTCGTACAGTCAGAGTAAGAAAACCTTCGTCAGTTGTCAAACTCATTCCTTTATCAAGTAACTCTTAGTCTCCTCCTCCTTTTGAATATAAACATCGAATCATTGCGACGCAATATGTCACTCTCGATCGGTAAAGCAGATTATCGCTCACACTGAGCGCACGATAATAGGTCTTAAGGTGACGAACTTTTTCTTACCCCGACTGTACATCAAAATGCACTATATTTTTAAAGTCTAATCGTTGATATTTTCATTTGTATACCTCTAGTACATTATACGTTAATATTTAACCATAACTTGACAGCTACTTTTAAAACAAATCAAACACATCATCAAAGTATCCGCTGAGCCGATTTCGATAAAACTCTTCATGTTCAAGTTTAATGAAAAATTTTCGATTTTTTTTTATATATTGTGACAGGAGTCCGATCTATAATATAACCATACAAACACGTCTTAAGTCAATAATAATGAAAAAGGCAGATAAAAAACTGAATATATATTAAATTCAGGCGTTTAATTATGTCACTAGTAAAACATTACAATTTTCTTTCAACTAATTCTTCTTTGTCACAGCGTAGAACGTTCAAAAAATAATTATTTATCCGTCTGAGCCTCGCATTCTTTAGTTAGTTCACGTCGCTCCTCGACCTACGAAGAACATCTGTTACAACTTTTTAATAATTAAAAAATATGTATTCCAGTTTTAAATGAGTAACTACTGAGTTTCTTGCCGGTTCTTCTCGGTAGAATCTACTTTCCGAACCGGTGGTAGCTTCACTTAATTGTTAAATGACGATTCAAAAGTACTTGTAAATGCTTACTAGAATAAAGTTTATTTTGATTTTGACTCTATTATTACATGTTGCAACACTGGTCACTACCGTCATCTTGTTTTTTCAACTCTGTCAATAGATGGCGCTAGTTTTTTGATCGAGTTAGTGTTATTGAAATTAGCTGTGTGTATGTTAAAAAAAATGTAATCTAGTATTAGTCGTGGACTTTGGGGACACGTGACCCAAGAATACTTCCACTGTCAGACTATGTAGTCAGTCTAGACTAGTCACTTGTGACGTCATATAAAGGACTTGATACCAGGCACGTTCAAATGACGTCATAACACCTATATATCTCATTATGACGTCATTCGAGTCTTTTTCAAACCGTATACGTCAAATTGACATACAGACACACCAAAAACATAAGTTATTCATTAATTAATTATTCAATCAAAAACTTGATCGCTTTTAACAAAGCATTTTTTAAGCATTTTATGCACTGGCAACACCAGACATCTCAAATATAATCAACTAGCTTAAGAACACTTTTATTTTAATGCTCATTAATTACTTTTGTATTTGCAAATCTAATTTAACAGATATGACGTCACAATACCACATGACACACAACATGGGACCCGAAATTAAACGCCCAAATTTAAATCGAACCTTATCACTAACGGTATTTGGTTGAGTTTCGTTTGTACTTTATTATGTGACAATCAATGATGTTGTAGTAAACAGATATGTTATTAACGCGCAAAAAGTGAAGACTAGAAAACGTCCTAATTGGGACGTTTGCCTTTAGTCGTTTTACGTAGTAATACGTTATAATACGTAATAATTACGTAGTAATACGTTTTGCGTAATTAAAACATCTAGTTATCCCTTTTACTTATTGTTTTTATCAAGCTATCCTTTTCACTTGTAACGAAATGTAAAATAAACGGTCCCCGGCGCGGCACACTTTTTTCTGTTGTTTAGTATGGATATAACATATCTGTTCATTAGAATATCATTGGTGACAATGCTATCTCGATAAATAAAAAATATATTATGAAATAAATAATAAATAAATAATCGTTGAATAACATAATGTATATGTTTGTATCAATAAGACATGACTTATTATATGTAATACTAAAACTAATTCTGTCCGGATGTCATGCGTTTTTCTGTCTCTAAAATTTTATCGACAATCGGTCCGGGTCGGAGAGAGAGACCCGATCTTTTGTCTCGCTCTTTCTTTTGTTCGACCTGTAATTTTTAACATTAGATACACAAATAAGCCTATGATTACAGGTTCAATCCCAGGCATGTGATATAAATGTTATTTAATTCTTTTCGAGCTCGGCGGTGAAGGAATACATAGCGAGGAAGCCTGCATGTGTCCAATTTTAATGAAATTTTTCAACGAAAAAATTTTCCCCTCGAAGGGAGGGGCTTTATCTAAGCAGTGGAAAAATTACAGGTTATTATTGTTATATTATTATAATGTGCTTTACGTTAAAAATAAGTCCTCCAAAAGATGAAATTAAAATAACCAATATACCTTATAAGAGAACCATATTTCATTAAAGATAAATATACACATATATATGTGTACACGTGCTCACTCACCTCTGGCTCACCCATGAGCGTTTTGGAGAGATAGGGGGCCTTCAGGACACCTCGCCAGTAGAGCTTCTCCAGGGGCCTGTTGACGCACCAACCCACACAGCGGACACCCAACGAACGCCAATAGGCGACCTCGCTTCTGGAATATAAAAATAAAACTATTATACCACAAATGCGAAAGTATTCTGTCTGTCCCTCTTCTTAAACCGACGAATTTGCTATGGAGATAGTTGTTCGTGAATCCCAAAATACGCAAGCGAAGCCCGGCCAACAACTAGTAAAATATAAGAAAGACCGTAAGCGGCGCGGGGCGAGGGGCGCGGGGCGCGGGGTACCCACTCACGGGCTGGCGGCGGCGCGGGGCGCGGGGCGCGGGGCGGGTACTCACGGGCTGGCGGCGGCGCGGGGCGAGAGGCGCGGCGCGCGGGGCGCGGGGCGCGGGGCGAGGGGCGCGGGACGCGGGGCGCGGGGCGGGTACTCACGGGCTGGCGGCGGCGCGGGGCGCGGGGCGCGGGGCGGGTACTCACGGGCTGGCGGCGGCGCGGGGCGCGGGGCGCGGGGCGGGTACTCGCTGGCGGCGGCGCGGGGCGCGGGGCGCGGGGCGGGTACTCACGGGCTGGCGGCGGCGCGGGGCGCGGGGCGCGGGGCGCGGGGCGCGGGGCGCGGGGCGCGGGGCGCGGGGCGGGTACTCACGGGCTGGCGGCGGCGCGGGGCGCGGGGCGCGGGTCGGGTACTCGCTGGCGGCGGCGCGGGGCGCGGGGCGCGGGGCGGGTACTCACGGGCTGGCGGCGGCGCGGGGCGCGGGGCGCGGGGCGGGTACTCGCTGGCGGCGGCGCGGGGCGCGGGGCGCGGGGCGGGTACTCACGGGCTGGCGGCGGCGCGGGGCGCGGGGCGCGGGGCGGGTACTCGCTGGCGGCGGCGCGGGGCGCGGGGCGCGGGGCGGGTACTCACGGGCTGGCGGCGGCGCGGGGCGCGGGGCGCGGGGCGGGTACTCACGGGCTGGCGGCGGCGCGGGGCGCGGGGCGCGGGGCGGGTACTCACGGGCTGGCGGCGGCGCGGGGCGCGGGGCGCGGGGCGGGTACTCACGGGCTGGCGGCGGCGCGGGGCGAAAGGCGCGGCGCGCGGGGCGGTTACTCACGGGCTGGCGGCGTCCTTGTGCAGCAGCACGGCGCTGGCGGCGGCCCAGCGCGCGGCGCGGCGCCAGGCGAGCGCGTGCAGCGCGTCGGCGACGCGCAGCGCGGCGTGCACCGGCAGACGCTCGCCGAACCTGCCGACAGGCCGACACCACTTAGGACCCAATCCACACTAGCCTTACCGACTTGGTGCAGATTAGATACAAAAAATGACTTCAGTAGTACCAGAGATGCATTTTGGTGTACCACAGGGTTCTCATCTTGGCCCCACGCTATTTCTTATTTCTATTAATGGTAAACGACATGGATACCAAGGCAAACTGGACACCACCAAGCACGTACTACAAAGAATGACTTCAGTAGTACCAGAGATGCAATGCATTTTGGTGTACCACAGAGTTCTCATCTTGGCCCCACACTATTTCTTTTTTTTTGTTAATGATAAAAGACATGTATACCAAGGCAAACTAGACAAAGCCTCACTTAAAGATAACTAACCTCGGATTACTTGGACCGTCCTCAGCATCATAGTCTTGAGCGCTGAAGCAATACGGACGATAGCTGATGGCGCCCACGATCTGAGGATCTTTTTTTCGTATCTAGAAACACAACAACAATAAATCAGTTATCTTGCCACACAGCTTTGGAATTGAATTAAAATTACTTAATGAAGCGTTACACTTATTCGTTGATATTTAGATCACTAATAGTTATAAGTCTATATAACTAACTAGCGCCTCGTTCCAAGATCGTATGGATGGACATAAGTTATTTTTTAAAATAACTTTTATCTTTTATTTACATATTTTTGTTGTTTTTCTCCGACATGTATAACAATTGTCATTCTATTTCAACTTATTTATACAAAAACCTTGATAAATTATAATAAATAAATAAATAAATATGAGACAACAACACATACATTACTCTGATCCCCAAGTAAGTAGCTGAAGCACTTGTGTTATGGGAAATCAGAAGTAACGACGGTACTACAAACACCCAGACCCAAGACAATGTAGAAAACTAATGATTATCAATATCGACTCGGCCGGAAATCGAACCCGGGACCTCGGAGTAGCATACCCATGAAAACCGGTGTACACACCACTCGATCACGGAGGTTAGGTTAGTTAATTATATACCTAAACTTTCCTTTTAAATCTCTGTCTATTAGTGATAACTGCATGAAAACCCGTTCAGTAGTTTCGAAATTTATCGCAAACAGACAGACAGACACAGCCGGGGACTTGGTTTTATAATATATAGTGTCAACTAATTACCTGGTATAAAATAAAAGGATTGAACGTCGTCACAGCAGCAAATTTGTACAGTATTGGACGGGAAGCAAATGTATCAAGGATACCATTTATAACCTGAAATTGAAAAAAAATACTAATAATAATAGTCACTCAGTTATCAAAGACATAGCTCAAGTCAATAATAAAACAACAACAAATAATAAAAGTCAGTCAGACATCAGTCACGGTTACCTATCTCATGACAACTTTGAGAGATATATTAAAGTAAAAGTAAAGTAACAGCCTGTAAATTTCTCACTGCTGGACTAATGGCCTACTCTCCTATTAGGGAGAGGGTTTGGAACATATTCCACCAGGCTGTTCCAATGCAGGTTGGTGGAATTTCGATGAAATTAGACACATGCTGGTTTCCTCACGATGTTTTCCTTCACCACCGAAAACGAGATGAATTATAAACACAAATTAAGCACATATATATAGTGGTGCTTGCCTGGGTTTGAACCCGCAATCATCGGTTAAGATGCACGCGTTCTAACCACTGGGCCATCTCGGCTCACATAACAGTATTTTTGGTATAAAACATAGAATTCAGAGTAACATTGTTTGTGTACTGTCGGAACTGTTCAGCAATTAAAGAAACAAGATATTGTTCGATATTAATATGGGGTTCAAGTAAAGATATAATTTTCGAGATATATATATATATATATATATATTTATATATAATATATATATAAGTATTTAGGCTTGAATCTTGGTGGTAGGGCTTTGTATCCTACCTAAGTTAATCACCACATATTCTAACTTCACTAGGTTCACTTTATTATTTCAATATTAAGTTACCACTGAAATTATTTCATTGCAATGGGTATATATCTGTCCTACATACTCAATGATCATCATACACAAATTAATATTTTAACTTAATTATTCACCTGGTTGATTCATGAAAAATAATATTAAAACCTTTGACTATGGTCATACAAAAACTTATATAACCAGCATAATTATGTGGAATATTTCAAGTCAATAGGCTATTTGACGAATGCGATATGCGAATGATGCGAAATAATGCGAAAAATAAAATGTGAATTATTGTTATCAGTGTTTTATTAACGAAAGTTGAAAATAATACTTAATTTGTTCAAAAATCCATAAATAAAAATGCATTTTTCAAACGTTTGTCACGTGACACAAAACGCTCCTGATTGGCCGGGCTTGTGAAGTCACTTTCTTGTAAACTTTGCTTTTCTACTATATGTACCACAGATTAAAATACAGGATAGTGACGTCACCGACCCTATTGCAGCGCCGTATTGTCCAAGTAGCGTTTTTGCGCGCTATTTAAATATGGATTTTTTTAATATGATAGTTTTCGGCAAATATGTACTAGAAATAAAAAACACAATT
Source organism: Vanessa cardui (assembly GCF_905220365.1). Lineage (NCBI taxonomy): Eukaryota > Metazoa > Arthropoda > Insecta > Lepidoptera > Nymphalidae > Vanessa > Vanessa cardui. Next base: position 2,443,058 of record NC_061150.1, on the reverse strand, counting down.
TTACTGGATTCCTTAACTTCTACTAAATTTTAAAAAGCAGTCAAATAGCCTATTGCTGTTTTAAAATCCACTTTCATGATAAGACATAAACACAGATCATCTCAAGCCAAATAACTAAATAATCAGATAAGTTTCAGCTTAATTTCTCATTTAAACATTAAATTTAATAATTATCCCTGTCCAACAACAACAATAACAGCCTGTAAATTCCCACTGCTCGGCTAAAGGCCTCCTCTCCCTTTGAGGAGAGGGTTAGGAACATATTCCACCACGCTCACATGAGGCTAGATGGCCCAGTGGTTAGAACGTGTGCATCTTAACTGATGATTGCGGGTTAAACCCAGGCAAGCACTGCTGATTCATGTGCTTAATTTGTTTTTATAATTCATCTCATGCTCAGCGGTGAAGAAAACATCGTGAGAAAACCTGCATGTGACAAATTTTATAGAAATTCTGCCACATGTGTATTCCACCAACCCGCATCGCTCTCCCCTCCATAAATATAAACTTAAACCCAATATCAAAATAATAAATACCTGTTTGTCTTCACCCTTAACATCAATGATCATCCTAACTTCATTGGATAGAAGATAGTCGAGGGCATCGTCCAGACGACACAGATGCACTTCTTTGAACTGATGTCTGTAATCAACGCAATGAAAATATAAAAATTAATCATAGTCGTCTTGTAACTAACTGTACACAAGTTTATGAACAGGAACTTTTACACCGAAGCTGCCTTGATATTAGCATCATTACAAAGTTGATTTTACCCAAACAATGTTTATTATTCTAGACGCAGGCATAGCTCTACCTCTCGTTGTGATAAAAATGATTAATATTTTATTTACGTGTTACAAATAAATTTCTCATCAAAAACTTGACATTGATATATTTAGCAGAGTGCTCTTTTAGCTAAGTAAATTTTGAAAAAACAGAAATATCGGCTTTCTAGCCCAAAAGTGGGCTGCAAAATAACAAGACATTAACAGAATTTTCATAAATACTATTATGAATCAATTGAGGCATATCACATATTTAATCTTATGTAAAAAAAGCTTTATAAGTGATTATATAAAGAAAATTGTAATGTATTAGTAATGATAGTGGAAAATACACAGCTAGATTTTTTAATTTTTATTTTTATTCTGTTTCAACATTATTGTCGACTATATTGATCCATATTTTATTAATGGACTTTTTATGATACAATATGTAACAGCATTTTTCAAATCTATTTCATAAGCTTTGAAACACAACAAGTTGTAAGGAAATCTACTCAGTAGATTTTGCTATGCCTTTAATGATTTGTTATAATTGTGCTTTAAGAATCTGTCAAATGTTTAATAAAGGGATATATATATGTGCATGTGACCAGCTGTAAAGGAAACACATATTATCAAAGTTCCAATATTAAAATATTAAAGTAGATCAATCTGTGCATCTAGACTAGAGTTCTAGACTTCTAGTTTCTAAATCTAGAGTTACTTTGACAATCTCTTGCTTTGTCACAGTCAAACAACTATACCAAATTGTAAAAAGCAAGCTTGACCTCTTAGGAGGAACCACCCACTTCATAAAAGATGCATTTTTTATATAAAATTTATTCTTTATTATATTTTATTTATGTTTCACACAGACACAATAAGTGTCACTATTTAGATTTAAGCAAGAAAATTAGATAAGTTAACATTTTCAAGTACTATCTACTATGATGAGCATGTATTTTATCAATGAGAACCACATTTGTTATGTAATTTAACAGATCTAAGTGTACAGACTGCGCGAAGGGATTTTGTTTTATGCTATGTATCATTTTATACTAATTCTTTCTACTCTGTGTTATCTCTATCTATTCTGTACTGGCTCCTAGAATCTACTATACTTTTTGCTATTCAATGTATAAAACAAGGGTCATAGCAAATATATTTAATATTATTTGTAATTTAATATTTGTTGTATTTTTGTAATAACTTTTTTTTTGTCAAGATGTATATTCTCAGGCCTTTGCTTTATTACATTTCAAGCAAAGACTAAGAAATATACCAAGTTTTTATTTTTCTTATACTGACACTGTATGAAATAAGTACTAGTACTAACCTATTGGGATGTGTAGCTCCAACATCTATATTTTTTATGCTATCCCAGTCCATCATCTTGACATCAGTGATGGTACCACCAGTCAGCCTCTCCAGACCCTGATCGTGTAACAGCACTAACTGACCATCCTTCAACGTCCTCACATCCAACTCTACGAAATTACAATCTCTCTCAACACACTGAAACCAAAACGAAAAAATAAACATCTAAATCGAAGCGAGATTCGAAATTCAAATTTATTATAACGTACACTGAAAACTTACATATTTAAACGCTTCCAATGTATTTTCCGGCGCATCGAAACCAGCTCCTCTATGCGCGATGCATTTCACCACTCTCTCGGGATACATAATAGCCTCCTTCGATCTGGGCTCCGGTCCGAATATACTCTCGACATTGCTCTGGTCCGGTTTCTTTAACCGCGTTAAATAATAAACAGCAACACCCAACAGACCCACATCAACTCCAAGCGGCAGAACTGCTTGTAAAGTCGAAATAAATGTAAATAGAAATGATATTACATAATATATACTACTGTATATGAAAGTAAATATCGCTAAGAACATATTTTCGATCGTTCGTTTCAACTTATTATCTAATGTGTGTTATGAATTTCGAAAATAAAAAACATTTGTACTACGAAGGCGGGGCTTATTTGACATTGACAGGTACTAATGAAGCGTTTAGTTTCAACATTGTTTAATTATATTTATTAAAACAATTCAAAATTCATCTCAAATTTATAAGTAACTATGTTTTTAAAAGGTAACTGTAACTTACATCTTTTGGTATAAAACATGTTAGGTAACTAATTATCAAATTAATTCAAACGTCCTTCGGACTCATAGCACGTAACTAATCGGTATAAATTGTAAAAAAATACTGATAATATTCTCCGTGGCAGATAATAAATTAAAAGAGTTATGTGGTACACTTCATAAAAAGTTAAATTAAAAGATATTATAGGATACATAAAAAAACACGTTGTAATGACACTTAATATATTTTACTTATAACGAAACTTTTTTTAAGTAAGCACAAACTAAATTACAAATTGGCCTAAGAATATCTACATTACAATATTCTAGTTTCATATATAATTACTTTTAAATTAAACTAAATCAAAAAAACCAGTTCAGTAACAATGCATAAATACTTACTATTAATACATAATACTACGTTACTTTTATTTATTAATCATATTTAAGAATTTAATAATGGTTTAATATTTCTAGTGTTGTATCTATTAATTACAATCGATACAATATGTCTTATTATAAATAGACATGTTTCCACAACGGACAAAACGCTGGCGCCAACGAATAGAGCAGTAGTACCCCCAAGAGAAGCTTTAAAAAAAACAAATTATTATTCGGTGTGATCATAAAAAAAATAATTACAGAATAATATTGTAACATAGTAACACCATTATACTTCTTAAACAGTACTGAATTAAATAATTTATGAAATTAAAATGAAATATCAAAATTCCACTCAAAGATTCAAATAACAAAACTTTTTTTTTAAATTCTGGTTACATACAAAAAAGATCGTCAATGCTGAATATCACGTCGCGGTGAAGTCGAAATTTTGGCGGCATCAGTGTGAATTTGACAACGGCGTTCTCAGTTCCCTCCGACGTGTCATTCATGTTTATGGAAATAAAAAATGACTTCAGTGTAACCGTTTGAAACACGAATAAAGTGTAGATGTTAGTATAGTGTTATGTGTTGTCTAATTCAACATTTTAATATTACTCTACCCTTTTAGGTCTGTGTTTTTGTTGGGCCAATGTTGGGCCAGTATATTTCGTCAAAATCTGTTTTCACGATGCCATACTATTTATACAGTATTTACCGTTTGCTATTATATTAGAATTTAGCCCAACACGCTAGCCCTATGTATACTAAGGCCTAAAACATAAACCTTGAGATAACCCTTAAAAAAATGGCCTATTGTACTATTGTAGGCTTATTGTAGGGCTCTATCTCTTATGGTGGCCTCCTGGCATTTGCCTAGGTTTCTCTCATCCAGCCCTGATAAATCCGACAGTATTATGGCGGACTACTGGGTAGTCATTAATCAGTTTACTTTCGGAAATAACAGTAGATTCATCTCTGTGAAAAAAAATACGAGGATACCTGCAACCGATGAAAACTGCACCTATCTGAACGATTTAGTGTATGATTGATCAATCAAATCAAATCAAAATATACTTTATTCAAGTAGGTTTTTACAAGCCCTCTCTCTCAATCGTCATTTAACAAATATATTAAGTGAAGCTACTACCGGTTCGGAAAGTAGATTCTACCGAGAAGAAACGGCACCAAACTCAGTAGTTACTCTTTTCCAATATTAAAAAAAGTCATGTAGTTGGATACAATTATATATGTATGTAATATATCCTGCCTGGAAGTCAAAAGAGTAATAATTCCACACGTTTTTGAATTTTGTCACCTGTATAATCTTGTATTGAATATTATAATGTAATGCCTTCTTTACCAAAGTATTTTTTACAAAATATTTATGAAATGGCAAAGTTAAAAATGTCTGTTTAATCTAAATTGCAACTAAACTACAAAGCTATGTTATCACAAAACCTACATTTATTTTTGATAAAAGGCTGAAACTACTTTGTATAAATTTTAATCTTTACGTATAAAGAACCTAAAATTAAAAAAAAAAAGCTCACCGAATAAGGACCTTTTTTGTATGTGAATAATAGTTGAGCTCCTCACACTGCGGCATGCAAGAGCATTTAGCAAGGTTCTTTGGTAAATTGATGAGTATCTCAACGTTTCGTCCAATGCACGCCATGCCATGTGCGTCACACACGTCGCCATCTTGTTTCGTCAAACAAATAGTACAAATTATTATTTACTTAACCCTTAAACACATTTAATTTATGACTGAAATAGGCTCTTCCGTTATATAGATTTAGAAATACGTTGTCATTATTGACAAATAAATTTAAAAATAAAGGATATCAAAATAGGTTACAAGCATTATTTTTTTAATGATATTTTAAAGTAATTTTAGTTAGCAATATTATTTTTGTTATGTAATGTATTTCTGGCAAATTGGACCCGTCAAGGTAAGCAATCAATACCACTTAATGGATCTCAGTGGCGTTGCTACTATAAGGTCAGGTGGTGCAGTGCACTAGGGCATCAGAACTCAAGGTAGCTTCTAACCTAAGCTTAAAAAGAGCGGGTCAGGTTTTTGTATTAGTCATGTGTTATTTTTGTAATGTATTTTAAGTATTCCTGGAATATTCCGATCACCATTACCTGTTGGGACTCAGTAGCGTAACTACCGTAGGGCCAGGTGGTGCAGTGGACTAGGGCCTCGGAATTCTAGGTACTCTCTAACCTAAGCTTTGAAAGGAGCGCGTTAGGTTAGGGCTATTCCCATTTTTGTTAATTAATTACAGAGGCTCTACTCTTCATAGAGCTGATGTATCGGTTAAGTAGGCTTACCACCAAAAACCAAACGGCCATTTACTAGGAGAATTGGTGTTCTGAGTTGCTATCCATCAGTGAGGTAAAATATTTGGCATACCAGCTCTAATATGGCTCCAACAAGCATGTGTGCTAAATATGATATACACAATAAAACTAACCGCCTTTCACGTGGAAATATGGACGGCAGCCGCAGAACATGACCGCCATACGGCTACGACAGTGCATCTGACACAGGCCGAAGCTGTACGCCTGTATTCATGGAAATATTAATTACTAGTAGTTGAATGCGTTTCACACACGTTTTGAGGTGTCGGTTGTCATGTGTTAGGCAAAAAAGTAGCCTATGTCTTTTGTTGGAGTTCAAGTTTGCATCATTCCAAATTTCATCAAATTCGATTCAACGGTTTCACAGAGGTACTTTTACATTTACATATTACACACAAATGCCGAGATGATCCAGCGTATGATAGAAAAGTTTATAGTAAACCGAAAATAACTGGATCAAACTGGTTTTATTACCAAGGAGTATACAATTGAGTTCAAAAGAAAACATCGTGAGGAAAGCATGGGTTATATGATACTGTAGATGACCTACATTAGCATCAGCAAATTCTGCAATGATGCATTTTGTAACATACTATAAATATATATAATGCATCAAAATAAAGGTATTTATTACTAGCTTCTGCCCGCAACATTTTGGATTCGTGACAGGATTTCGTATCTCAAATAAAATCAAAATAATAAAATAAATAGAAATAAGAAGATGATTCTGGTTGATTTTTTACACCTTGTGTCCGAAAAACCCAAATATCTTAAGGAACCCTGTTTTTTTCAAAATAAAATTTAGCCTACATTACTCGCGAATAATGTAGCTTTCAAGCAGTGAAAGATTTCTTTAAATCGATCCAGTAGTATTTGAGCCTACTCATACAAACAAACAAATAAAGTTTTCCTCTTTATATAAGTTTTCCTCTATATATTAATATAGATCCACGCAATTCTCGACTTTTACTCAACTCCACACCACAACAAATTACCACAATACTCTGCCAATTTATAATCAGTAGAACAGCGTGGTTGGACAAGACAAGACAATTCAAACCTTAATGGAATCCCCAAGCCATTCATCAGGATACCTGCACCTCCTCTGATCAGGTCTTAATCCTTTGATTCTGTTCGCAGCTTCGATTTCCACTACCTGGAAATTGAGATTTTAGCGCTGAAAATTTTGGGTCACAAATTTCGAGGTTTGGTTAACAGGGTGGGGTAGTGGTAGCTCTAGTAGCTATGACGAGACAATAAGAGAGACAAGTTCAGGGTTGAGATAAGCAATCAGTCTTTTTCTTGTGGTATAACTTTCTCTATTTACATACCGTTCTTCTGTTTTGCACAACGAAGGATTCACTTTTTTGTGGATAAGGTTTATGGGTTTAACGGGAGCAACAAATCAAACTATGAGTGTTTTAGAATATAGAACACCCGTGTTTGCAAACACACTTGAACTATATCATATGTCCTCTTTAGTTAGCTAGTTTCCCTTGAGAAATTGATCAGATGGATATCGTCATCAAAATTCGTTACACTTTTTTTTGTGTCTGTATCATTACCAATATGTCTCCATAGTATTGTGTATGTTTTAATAACGTAAGATCTGCCTAAAGACAAATACCACTTCATAATTATTTAGACATATCATATATTTATTATATTTATCATATATTCATTATTTAGACCTAAAAATGTAAAATTTAAAATTCAGGTGCATTGCTAGTTATGAAAAAAAAAAAACAACTTTAAACGTAACCTTAAAGTCCGTGATCAGTTCATCGCCGGGATAAACATCTCCCGTGGGATTAGAGATGGCAGTTGCAATGTCGAATGGTGAATGAATGAAATACTGCAAATAAAAAATACCATTATTCATGTAAAAACTGTGATAGTTATTCAAAAGTGAAAAAGTATGTAGGTTTAGTGTAAAACCCAAACAGTTCTTATTATAGTTTATCGACTATTTTTAATATTACAAACAGACATTTCAATTTTATTATATGTGTAGATAAACCGGCCCTACCATCATGTAAATCTATTAAGCATGCGTCCGATATATCGAAACTAAACTCTTGGAGGTAGAGACTCTCTTCGGGATGTTTTTAACAAAGTGGGAATACTAACTGTTGCGTCGCAATATATTTACACCAATATCATGAGTATTCACAGTAGCATTGATCACTTTGATAAAATCAGTGATAATCATTGTATGTGCACTAGGAGTAGGGATAAGCTTATAACGCCAAGTTTCCGACTCCGCAAAGTTAATAAATCTTTCTTGTGGCAAGGTATCCGTTTCTATAATAAAATTCCGCAGACGTTTTTAACCGTTTTGTAAATTCAAATCGTTTGTAAAAAATACATTGGTAAAAAAAAAGCATATTATTCGATGCAAGATTTTATAGATGATAAAAAAACGTGGAGTTAATACCTGTTGACTTCCAAGCAGGATATATTAATTTAAAAAATTGTATTAACTAACATGACTTTGTATTTTTTAAATGTTGAAAAAGAGTAAGTACTGAGTTTCTTGCCGGTTCTTCTAGAAAATAGATTCTTGTTAGAATCTACTTTCCGAATAGGTGGTTGCTTCACTTAGTTGTAAAATAACAAAAAAGCTTTGAATATCGTTCCCGTACGTCAAAGCATTCAAAGTACGATAACATTAAACTCATGGAAATATTCGTCCTATCTCTCTTTAACTTTATAGTAATCCATCTGTGAGAAAGAGATGAAGCGAATATTAAACCGATTTCGATCTCTCTTTCAATCTCTTTCTCACATATCATGTTGAGTTAAACAAAGAAAGGGCGATATCTGAAATCGAATTATGCCTAAAATCTATCTGTTCTTTCGTACTCACTCTAACGCCATTATCACTGGAGTCAATCTGGACGTAACAGGACTCGCTGTGGTAGTGACACTTCATGAGATCCTGGTCCATCCAATTATCATCATCCACTGTCTGATACTTGGCGTACTTTGAATTAAACGTCGTGCAGAGTCCCTCCTCAGTCATCACTGGGACCCATTTTACCTAGCAATAAATAAAACATCATATACCTAATGAAATATAATGAGATTAAGGTTTCTAGGTCATTATAAAGCATATAACAGCAGCCTGTAAATTACCTACTGTTGGGCTAAGGCCTCCTCTACGTTTGATGAGAAGGTTTGGAACATATTCCACCACGCTGTTCCAATGCGGGTTGGAAACACATGTGGCATGATCTCTATGAAATATGACACATGCAGTTTTCCTTCACCGCTAAGCACGAGATGAATTATAAATTAAGCTCATGATTATCCAGTGTTGCTTGCCTGAGTTTGAAACCGCAACCATCGGTTACGATCCATCTCGGCTCATATATTGGATCACCTAAGTTTATGTGCATGGCAATAAACCAACCTGCTTATTTTGTGACATCTTCGCCGTCAGCGGATACTCTGGATGCACGTAAAGCGCCAGATTTAGCAGGTCTATGTTGTTCACCGTGTCATCGCTCTGGTATTTCCAGAAGTTCTGGAGATTAGTACGGAACGATATTTCAGCTATCAGCTCGACGAACTCCGAATAGTACTGGTATTTTTCCTGATCGGATTCTTCAGAGACATTCCATTGACTGGAATCATTACATAGTATAAAACAAAGTCGCTTACAAATGTCCCTATGTATGCTTAGATCTTTAAAATTACGAAAAGGATTTTGATGCGGTTTTTTTATGGTCAGTGATTCGAGAGTGAGGTTCTGTATATAATACATGGACAATACAAACAAGAAATAATCTGTAGTCCATTTAGTATAGACAATGCAATCGTGTGAACTCGGGGCGGGTCGCTAGTAATATACAATCAAAACGAATGACGATCAAAAATAGAGATTTAAATTTAAAGTTAAGAGCCGGTGCCGCTGCGGAAAAAGCTGAAGCAGAAAAAAGATCTAAATATTCGTGTCTTATATCAAATTACTTTTTTGTTTCATTTGCTTTCGAAACGCTTGGCCCTTGGAGTAGTGGTGCAAAAAACTTTATCAAAAGTATAACACCTCGCCTCTGTACAAGCTAGCGCTGTACACGTGCCTGTAAGTTCTTTGACACTTGACTTCATACAATTCATATGACTCAGTTACGATCATTATGTTATTAAATTTTTGTATGTACTTTCAGTGTAATAAAGACGCTCCGTAGTATCGGTTGGCTTAAGAGACATATTGTTTTCTTTGCTTGACGACAACCCCGATTGCTTTCCGATCTACCTGACATCTGACATCTGGCGAATTAAGTGAACGTGTGCTAACTAGCCCGTTCAGCCTCATCGCCTCCACTGGTGACAGGAGGGCTGGTTCGTTTGCCCAGAGGATCGGAATTGCGATTCAACGGGGAAACGCCGCTAGCATTCTTGCCACCATTGCACGCGGTCAAGATTTGTACAGTAACTAGTTTTAGTTCATATTTGTATATATTTAAGCATTTAATGTTATTGATTCTTATGTTAATAAAATATTAATACTGCAAAAAAGAAACATAGAGATAACTCTATCATGAACATAAACAGACCAACAATCCAAAATTACACTAAGATAAAAAAGACAGCTGACGCAAAAGAAACAAGACAAACAAAAATTGTTAGGTAATATTAATGTCAATTTCAGTCAATATTTCCAATCAAATTAATAACGACATTTCCTGTACGTTCTGCTAATCGAATTCAAAATAATAGAAAGATTCGTCAAAAGTGTGGTAACACGTCTGATTATATCAATAAATAACTACGAAACTTATAAAGCCTTCGTGTGGTAACTTTTTTCCGACTCCGCAAAACCAATAAACCATAATTGTCACCCTGGGCAATATAAATATTCATTTCTATTATACAATTCCGCACATATTAAACTTAGCCGATTCATATTCACACAAAGACAAATTAATAAATACAACATGGATCCAGCCTAAATAAAAGAGATCGCTATAAGCGATAATACCGCCTTTGCGCACTATGTATCTAATGTTTTGTATTTACCATATATTTCTATGTGTTGTGCAATAAAATATTTTAAATAAATTAAATTTTGGCGACCTTATCGAAACATTACTGATGCTACTCCACGATCAACAATCCACTACTGTCACGAAAAGCGAGTTGGAAGCGCTTTAAATTTTAATATGACAATTCGATAGCAACATACAGCGTTTAAGGTGTAAGCTATTACATAACATAATTTACTTGAAGATGAATTCCCGGGCCTTTTCCTGGTTGACTCGCTCGAGCAAGCAAGCCGTTACCGCTGGGAAAGCAGTCGACCAGCCACGGTAATCTCTTTGCAAGGAAACCACTACTGGATCTGAGTTGTAGCGAACCAGCTGACTCAACCCGCAGTAGACGGCGCCGCCGAACGCGCTTATAGTCAAAACTAACCAAAGAAATCTGTAAAATGCCATTACTTTACTCGCCTAGATAGGTGCTCATTCTACTAATAAACAACAATTCTTATTACTGTTGTTTTCAGGGCTGGATTAAGGGGCAAACGCGTAAACTACCCTGGGCCCTCCACTTGAGAGGGGCCCACACAACAGAGATTCCAATGCGATATCATATTATATTCATGCAACTAATTGCTGTTTTAAAAGTTACCAATAAATAATAAAAATAATACCGAGTAAATAAATTATGACTGGACTGATTGGAATTAATAAATTAAAATTATTTCAAAATATAATTATTAGGGTTTCCACGCCTATGTTGATCTAGGGCCTCCTCTCCTTTGTGGCTCTAGGGCCTTTACATCCGACTCTAGTTAATTTGCGTTTTGGGTGAATGAACCAATCTTTGAGCCAGGCAAAAGAGTCGTAGCATCTTAGTTACCAAGATTGGTGACGCATTGGGAATATAAATAATGATTAATATTTGTTACAGTGATAATGTCTCTTTGCGATGGTGATCACTTACCATCAGGTGGAACATTGTGAAATCTATTTACACATTTTATAAATAAAAATATGACAAATTTTGTTAGTAGTATTTAAATGCATAATACATAAAAAAATAAACACAAACTCTTTTGAAACAATAAATACTTATTTATTAAAATGAAAAACATTGGTCGAACAGTGTAACCTTTTTTTGTTTATATACGAGAAAAAAGAAAAATAAATGTCAAAAAATTAACCGTTACCGCACAATGTGAAATTAAAATTGTTTTTAATTTTTTCTTTTAAATAATATACACACCTTTCGAAGAAGTGAAAATTCGCCGCGACGGTATGCTTCAGGCCATGTAGAGTTGTTTCCTTACAGAAGATTGCATACACTTCATAGATATTAGAAATGGCAACTCTGATCGATTGTATAATCGATTTCTTTCGGGTGAGGCAGCTCAATATTGCGGTAGGTTTGCTTTTTTTTAATGTTTTACTCATTCTCTAACAATTAAAATTGATAAATGTCAGTTAGTGTTGACATATATATTTTTTTTAATACTATTTATGTAAGCAACTCTTAAACGGCTGATCCTATATTTATGTATATGTTTGAATCCATGAATTACTTATATTCAACCTGACAAAACGCTGCGATTGCTTTCCAGTATTAAAAAAAACTATAGTACAATGGAATGTCCATTTTCTCAATTGGCCTTTTCACTGGTTTTTAAAATTCATTTTATAATATTTAGTAGAAGTTAAGGGACCCAGTAAAAGTAGATTTTTTATTTCTAGTACATATTTGCCGACAAATATTATATTAAAAATTCCATATTTAAATAGCGCGCGAAAACGCTACTTGGACAATATGGCGTTACAATGCTGGTGAAGTCACTTGCCTGTGTTTTAATCTGTGATACATATAGAAGCCGAGCAAGGTTAACAAGCAAGTGACTTCATCATAAGCCCGGCCAATCAGGAGCATTTTGTGTCACGTGGCCAAAGTTTTTGGCAACGTTTTTTATTTTTGGATTTTTGAATAAATTAATTATTTTTTTAACTTTCGTTAATAAATAACGATTTTTAAACTCATAATATATACTGATTACAATAATCGACATTTTATTTTTCACATTGCCTATTATATGATGATATAAATTTGACTCTATAGTCGGATACCTGTGCTCACATAAACAAATTAAAAACTATTTTAAAATAAAAAGGAATGTAAGCCAGTTTTCGTGCAAAAAAAATATTCCATAATGTCCATACTTTATACTTACGTCTATTTTCAGAAGATATTTTACTAAAAAAAAAAAATATGCGTTTAAATTTGATAAAGGGCTAAACGCTCTGGGCGTTAACTAAGCAATGAAAATATTTTATAAATTTCTTCTACTGGCAACTAAGACGTATTCTTGTCAGACACAATTTCTACTCATACTAACGCCGCCGATGATTAAGCGTACAATGGTAAATAAATATCGGACTATTTTCCGTTATAACATCAAATTAAAACAGGGTTGCCAGCTGTAATTATTATTATAATTTGTTAAATTTTATTGACAGTACCTTTTATATCTTACTTTTTAAACAAGGAAATTCTGATGCTATCTTATGTACTAGTCTTATCTTTTACAACAGGATCCCAGAAAGCGTTCAAAATGCCTCTGTTGCCAAATAAGAAAAAAATTATTAAGGAACGCTTGTGTGCAAAAGGTTACTATACAATTAATGAGTTTATGATCGATAGCACACCTTGGGAATGAAACGATCGCCTCCTGGCTATTTCATGTCATTTAAATTGTTTATTTATAATACATGACACAAAAAAAACCGCTGAGTTTCTTTCGCCGGTTCTTCTCAGGTCAGAGTATTTCTTTTCCGAACCGGTGGTACTGTTTCAATTCAACCATCAGTAAGAAAGTGTAATACTTCTATATTGAATAAAGAAATTTGAGTTTGAATTTGAGACACTCTATTCGGCCAACAAAGCTGACATTTGACTCGATTTTAAAATAAATACAAAAACAGATTGGCCTTTTTTTTTAATAATTTGTTTAACAACTGCTTTTTCTTCTGTCGAATGCATCTATACTTGGAGTCAGGATTTGGATAGCGAATATTATTACTATACTTTTATGAAAGTATCAAACACAGCGTTATTTATTTTCATTATTTAAAATATATATTTACCATGGCAACCCTGTCTTAAAGATGACAAAAAATTAGATTTTAATACGATCGGTAAATAAGCTATTGAATGAAAAACAAAATCAGATCAATCGTTTACTAATGGAAGTCTTTTCCTGAGTTTCGTGTACACCTAATGGATTTTAATGTAATAATTACTGAAATTATACCCATTGTGATATAACTGTACTTTATTTTGTGTAGGAACAATTAAGCTATATTTTATCTATGGGTATTAACAGCGATTATGTTTTGTAATTTAAGTTGATCAGAATGAAGATAAAAGCTTGCTCACTCAAGTGGTAGTGTTTCAATTGACCATCAATAAGAAAATGTAATACTTCTATATTTAATAAAGTTATTTGAGTTTGAGTTTGAGTTCAAGCTTTCTAATAATTTTTTTTAAAAATTTCAAATTTTCAAGTAGACAAATATAAAAAAAAACAAAATTGTTTAAGACAGTCTTAATTATTAATTTATGCCACATAAAAATAATTTAATATATTAAAAATATATTCAACAATAAAATTTTAATAAAACTTCTCGAAAAAAAAAAATTGAAATAGGAACGGAAAGGAACGGAAAATTGTAATACATAATAAAGTAAAGAAATCTTATTTTTTCAATTATAGATAATAAACATTTTAATTTAAGTTCTTTCGAAATATACATACATGCAAATTTCTATATATTCTTTGTCAAGTTATAGCTAAGTAATAGTCGTAAGCGGCCTCGCTCGCGTTTATGGGCTCGTCATCAGGTGTAAGGCATAAAAAGAAATCAAAACAAAATTCAATATTTCATACAAAAATTTATATTTGTCGGTTCACTGGTTTAGTCGTGAAAGAACAACAGACATGCATCGCATTTATTAATATTAGGCCCCTAAGCTAACAAAAATTAGGAATTATGGTTTAAATAATATTTTTTCATTGACAATGAACTCTAAACCTTAACTACTAAATTACAAAGCAAAATATTTCTCAATTTGAATACCATTTTTTCAAGCTCCCGACCAATGATACTGCGTTCGCTGTCAATTTGCTGTCGAATGTTGTTTATTTGGCTCTTAAGGTTGAACAGATTATAAAAAAAAATTACTATTTTACTTTATTACATTTTAAAAATCTTATGTCATGAGAGCTGTAAGTGGTTAGAACGCGTGCATCTTAATCAATGATTTCTGTTTCAAACCCAGTCAAGCACCAATATATATTTGTGCTTAATTGTGTTTGTGATGGGCCAGCGGTTAGAACGCGTGCATCTTAACCGATGATTGCGGGTTCAAACCCAGGCAAGCACCGCTGATTCATGTGCTTAATTTGTCTTTATAATTCATCTCGTGCTCAGCGGTGAAGGAAAACATCGTGAGGAAACCTGCATGTGACAAATTTCATAGAAATTCTGCCACATGCGTATTCCACCAACCCGCATTGGAACAGCGTGGTGGAATATGTTCCAGACCTTCTCCTCAAAGGGAGAGGAGGCCTTAGCCCAGCAGTGGGCAAATTTACGAGCTGTTACTTTTTTATGTCATGACAGCTGTAACTAATAGTACGACACAACTTAGATGTACTATCGACAATTCACATCACATCCGAATTAAGTACGCTATCCCAAAGTATCAATATTTATTTCTTATGTGAATATGATCTTTACACAAACGTAACAATTTGTAATATCATATGACCTAATATCTTTGTCAATTTGACACGTCGACCTGTTTAAACTGACGCGAGAATCAATAGCGACGAATAGCATCGAATGGCGCGATAGGGAGCTATTTCTATTGGTTGTATTAATCAGTAGTAATTGGTGTTATTGAATTTGCCGATGCTACATCTAAGTTGTGTCGTACAATACGTTATATTTAACATGATTTTTCTTATTTGACTCCAGTTAGCGGCGCTATTGACGCTGGCCTACCTCGTGTATCAGTATCGACAAACGATTTTCAAACTAGACGACAACGATGGTCTCCACCGCAGATGTTCAAGCAGAATATCACGATCCAAGTAATTTATTTAATCACTTATTAGTATATAGAGAGTCGAGATGGCCCAGTGGTTAGAACGCGTGCATCTTAACCAATGATTGCGGGTTCAAACCTAGGCAAGCACCGCTGATTTATGTGCTTAATTTGTCTTTATAATTCATTTCGTGCTCAGCGGTGAAGGAAAACATCGTGAGGAAACCTGCATGTGACAAATTTCATAGAAATTCTGCCACATGTGTATTCCACCAACCCGCATTGGAACAGTGTGTAGGAAAATGTTCCAAACCTTCTCCTCAAAGGGAGAGGAAGCCCTTAGCCCAGCAGTGGGAATTTACAGGCTGTTGTTGTAGTATATAAAAGACAAAATATAAAAGATAGATATATGGTGTCGCGGAATTATTTGTAGAAATAATTAAGACGAACCAGGTAGCCATACATTGTTTCTAATTCTAAGCAACTGTTTAGGCAGCGCACGAAAATAATTCTGTTTTATGAGATATTTTTTTCCGACTTGCTAAACAAGAGTTGTGATAGCTCGGTTAATATACATGCTATAGAAACAATTTATGGCCTATAGCACTCAGGAATAATGAAGCTTTCTGCCAGTTAAAAAAAAATTTGAATTGGATTATGAGTTCCAGAGATTACCCCCTACATACAAATTTTACCTCTTTATAATATTAGTATAGATTAATAACTCTGTTTGTTAATATTCTTCTGATCTTTTCAAGTGCATCAACTGATGCTAAGTGGTCTCTGGAATATATACTCTTTAAGAAATATTAACCGTACTTAACGCTAATGCATTCATGAAATAAAAAGTAAACCATATTATATACTACATTTGTTTAAATTGATTTTCCATAACACAAGTGCTTTGGCTACTCAAATTGGGATCAGAATATATATGGGATGTTGTCTCATATAATATAAGATGGCGTAACTATCGTAGGGCCAGGTGTTGCAGCGCAGCAGGGCCCCTAGGAGTTCAGGGGGCCCTCTAAATTAAACCTTAAGCTTCTGAAGCTAGAAAATCACGAGCCTGCGCACAAAATTTTTTATTTGGTATCCTTAATTTTAAAGGGCAATTATTAGTAAAAAGGGGAGGGATGGAGGAGGTAAGGGCCCGATCTTTTTTCTATGCACCGGAGCCCTTCCTCACCTAGCTGCGCCACTGCTCATATTTATTATTTATTTACTACAAAGAGCTCCTGATTAATACCACATATTCGAAATTCAAATATCTTTTTTTATGATTAAATTATTGTTACCACAGATTATTTATTATAACTAATGATGTGATGTCAAATTAAACTTTTTCTTTAATAAACAATTGATCTCTTTGTGTGTTTGAGATTAAAGAACACTAATTTAAATGCTTATCTTCTAGATCTCGCTCAAGGTCAAGATCAAGAGCATTGTCAGACATGAAACGAAGAGGCAGGAAACCTACACGGCGCTGCCCAGACTGCAGCCTATGTAACTTTGACGAATAGTATTTTCAAACGCAACAAAATAATGTGATTTAGAGAAACGAGTCATCAATATAAATACATTGTATAAGTACCTTTGATATACACAATAAACATTTAACTATAAGTTAGTATTTTTTCTATTGTAAAATAAATAATTGAAAACATTTCAAAGCGAAATAAAAATAAACTGGTTTGTGCATGGTCTAAATTATATGGTTTATAATAAAATAAAATTTACATTTTTTTAATAATTAGTCAAATAGATCGATATTTCTATTTATTTCATTAATGGGAGTTTTCTACAAGGTCGAAAAACTGCTACAAATTGTTTATTTCTTCCTTATAAAAAGTGACAAAAACTTTTGAAGCGGAAGGTAATAATAACTACAATGTTATAATGTCAGTCTGGGTAACTTTGGCCTTCAGTAAAACATTGGCCCACACAAAGATACAACCAATCAAACAGGTCAACAGGGCAATGAATCTTTTTGTATTGTGAGTTACGAAGAGTGTCTGTTTCCTGGTAAGGTCATCAAGAGCCTGGGACAGAACCTAAAGATTTCCGTAATGCAAAAAGCTTCAGATGGGTGGAAATGGCCATCTAAACCTGATTTCCTGAATTGCAACAAAAAAGTTGTTGTGAAGTATTTAGATCATGAGCAAATAGTTGTGAAAAGGGGATACTACGAAATACATGATGACTTTTTATACATGGAATGGGGAAATTAACCTATAAGTTTCAGCATCTTTCACAACTACTTTCTTATGTTATTTCCTGTTGATTAAGGTATTTGTTTTCTCCTGTTACTAAGATATTGTATTTCTAATTTTAGATTTAGGTTGATTTAAGCACAATTTTTTTTTTTTATTAAAAAACCTTGTTTCTCAAGGGTCAGTAAAAAAATACACTTATGTACATTTTTTAGTTAATTTTATGGCAACCCTAACCTTTCTGTTATGTTTTTATTGTCTATGGCGTAAGTTTGCTTCTTCCTAGCTCTAAATTACGAGGTTAAAGTTAACCATAATCCTGAAATTAAAACATACGTAGTGAAATCCAGATCCAGACATACATGGTACAAAGTTACCCAAGTATCCGCAAAACTTTGGCCCAGCCTAAAATCGCAAAATTTTCCTTGCCTGCATTTAACTAAAATCAAAATCGGTTGCAAATTTTACACAGCAATGGTTCAATCCCACTGATATTATATTACTTGGAGAGCAGTATACAAATTAAAACTATTATTTTCTACAAAAAGTGTCCTGACTGGGCTAAAGTTACCCCGAGTGACTGTACATATTTTTTATTATTCGTCCTTTATATTTCTTACAACTCTATTCTATCTTGTTTTTCCGTTGCTATGGCGACGTCCCTCTTTTCTTTTCTGTTACTACAGTTGTCATCGGTAACAGACTCCGTAGCATAATCTAGCGAATGACGTTCCGTAAGGAATGGTTCGGGTATTCAATCCCATCAATGTATAATCGGATGTGACGTCGCTAATAATCGTGGCATAACTTTGGCTTTGGCTTGGCTTGGCTTGGCTCGGCTTGGCTATGGCTTTGGCATTGGGCTTTAGCTTTGGCTTTGGCTTTGGCTTTGGCTTTGGCTTTGGCTTTGGCTTTGGCTTTGGCTTTAGCTTTAGCTTGGCTGGCTTGGTTCTACTCGACTCGGCTTTGCATATAGCGTGGCGTTACACTTTCGACAAAATAAACACCTTTTCTTCCCATAAAGAAATTTAATATTTTTAATCCCGCAAACGCTGTCATTCAACTTGGTGACGTAATATTGGTAAAAACAACAGTCTTGTCTATGCGTCCGACACTTATTCAACGTCAACAGCGTAAATTCGTTGTGTTTTTGGGAAAAAATGAATTAGGTATTATCGCTATCACTAATTGGTTGGCAATGGCGGATTTACAAATTTGCCGCTAGGAGGCCAATAGGCTATTCAATTTTTTCCCGCCCCTGCTGACTTTTGAAATTCAAATTTATTACCTACATTTATTTTGAAATTGCAACTTTTTGATTTGTGTTCTATCGTCCTTATCACATCGGCTTTTTCCCGTTACTAGTATGATTATGAACTAGGTGATTTGGTGATTTCTGTCAGTTACTAGATTATTTTTCTAACCCGCTATGTAGTGACGAGAATACGGATTACGGACGTAATGTGTACACATATAATTTTAAGTATTTTTTTTATTTCTGTAAGATAATAACAAATTTGGGCTAAATTTACCGCCCCTCTAAATCTGCAGCTCTAAGCTCTAGCCTACTTACCCTGTTGGTAAATCCGCCACTGTTGGTTGTACGTACTACTGGTGGTTCTAGTTGTACAAATACTAAACTCCAGAAAAGTTTTTTACCAAAATCGCAAACTTAGCTTTCAATAACGTTATTGTCAAAATTACAGTTTAAGCCTGTATGATATAGAATTAAGATTATGACTTTTTATTTTGAAATAATAATAAATATAAGTTTAGTTTAAGCTTTAAATAATTTGAATTAACTGGATTATAACAATAATAATTAGTAGAAAATAAAATAAAATTTCATTTAAATATTTAATTAATCGTCATCATCAAATTCGAAATTATTTGCAGTTTCATTCGCTTGTGTTTCCACGATGAGATATTTGAATGGGCAGCAGGCTTCATCCACTTTACACGTCCTGAAAAAATGAAGAATCAGTTAATCTTAAGTTAGTTAAGTTGATAATTATCAGCATTAGTCCCGTATGATACTGGCATGAATCTATCTAATTTATATTACTATTACTTTATTATACTACTATATTAATTAAATATTTTTATTATCAGTAATATATGTATTTTTATTTTAAATTAAACGTAGCAGTGAAAAAAAAATTTCCAAAATTTCCATATCATGATTTATTTATTTTTTTGATGTTATTTTATAGCCCAAAGAAACTACCGAAATAATCTCTTTTTACTTTTCTTTAAAAAAAAAATTGCCACGATAAGGATTAAGTACTGCAAATTATAGAAAAATATTAGCTGCACCCGCGACTTGGTGTGCATTTGAATTTCACACAATGTAAAATTTGTCATTATATTAATGTCGAGTTGATATGCCATTACTAATTTGATAAAAATACCCACAATTATTACCGATAACGAAGTGTTTATCAAACAACTATACGAAATAATCGGACATATTCGGTTTACAATTGTACAAACACATCCCTAGTTGACATTCCCACAAATGACATTTGATATAATAAAATTCAAATAAAACATAACTTGCTTATACTTGCTGTTTGCATACAAATGTTATTATATTTTTTTAAATAAATTGTTATAAACGTTACTACATATGTTATTGGTTTTGTAAGATAAGTAGCTGTATCGACCGATTTAATTAACTTTTCTCCTTTTGACAATATAGTTTTTAAGCTGAATATTCAACACGACTACAAAAGTTCCAAAATATGGATAACGAAGACTCTTTAAACGATGTTGTAGCTATAAATTCAGATGAAGACGAGGAAATTCCAAATTCTGGTAATTTTATAAATTTTATAAACCGAAGTTTGTTTTATACCATCATAGTTCAAGCAAGGCAAGCAAGCAGATTTGTTATCGAAAATCTCAGCAGTACATTCTTTGATTCGAAAATCTCAGCAGTACATTCTTTCATTCGAAAATACATATTTTTATTCATTCGAATTTTAAACAGTAGATTGCAAATTTCTAAACAGCTTTAAATAAAAAAATCCATAAATTTGAGGCTGTATAGTATGTGGTCTTTTTGTTAATAATAAAGAAGTTTTTTTTTCTTTTGACAAAGTTTTCTCATCTAATAATTCTTGTGTATTCTACACTATTTTATAATGATAGTATATTTTCAGCCCAAAAATCATCCCCAACATGTTTTTATTAATTGCCAAGTAAAAAAGTAATTATAGTTTTTGTTAGTTACAAAAAGTAAAATTACTATTTAAAAGTATTATTACTAAAGTTTTGTTATTAAAATGATTAAATATCACTAATACTAATTATAACACTATTATATATACAAAATAACTATGACTGTTTGTACTCTTCCACATCCAAATCTGAATTAAATGAAATTTGGTATAAAATAACTTTGAACTCCAAGGATAGACATACTTTTTAGGGCTTACATGCTGATGTACCCCTAAAATGTGAGTGACACCACAGACAACTACTAAATCAACCACAGTATTACAGATATTGATCAATCAATAATCATATTTAATAAATACTGGACAATATCTATTAATTAATAAGATATCAAATGTGTAAAAAATAAAATTGTAATAAAGAGAACATATTTTTTAGCACCCCATGCTAGCTTGAAGTAGTTACTTGGTTCAATTACATACTTACAAAGTTGGCAGTCAAGTTACCTCTGTCATATCTAGTCTCATAGTTTGAAGTAAAGTAACAGCCTGTACATTTCCCACTGCTGAGATAAGGCCTCCTCTCCCATTATGGAGAGGGTTTAGAACATATTCCAACACACTGTTTCAATGCGGGTTGTTGGAATGCACATGTGGCAGAATTTCGATGAAATTAGACACATGCAGGTCTCCTCACGATATCTTCCTTCACCGCTGAGCATGAGATGAATTATTAACACAAATCAAGCACATATATATAGTGGTGCTTGCCTGGGTTTGAATCCACAATTTTAGTTTGGTTAAGATGCACATGTTGTGACCACTGGGCCATCTCTAGTAGTTTAGTAGTTTATTATTAATGATTTTTCTCATTACAGACAAACCAATAATTCAACTATTCAAGAGATTAATAACCAACAACAGTAAACAGAGCACAGTGTTGACAAACACACAGATTGTCGATATACTTTATAAGGAATTTAATGTTAATTTAACAGAACTACACGATCTGGAGGGAGATATATATTTAACAATCATGAAGAAGTATCTGAAGGACTGGCCGCAATGGGACGAATTCGATAGAGTCATTAGTAGCTTGAAAGGTAAAAACAAAGAAGCTGAAATGGAAAGGATATTCGAAGCTAAATACATTAATTTAAAAAACTATTTAAAGGTAATGCTCGATTCCGCACAAAGTTTGGCAAAGGACACAATTCAAAAAGTTGTGGATAGTAAAATTGAACTCAACAAAGAATCGAACAAGGAATCTTCAGATAGGACCGTTGTTCTCGAAATCCACTCGTCCAGGAACCAGCTCAATCAATTGTTCTTCCGACATCCTAATACAAAATTAAATAATACAGTATTCAACCCTACATACTGTTTACCATCTCAGATACAGGTCAAAATGTTACCACTGGACGCTATACTTAACTGGTGGGGAGTAAGTATAACCTTGTTAAACGTCACAAGCTCATTCGCTTACAAACGTGAAGCTAAACATGAACTTAAACACGTTCTAATAAACAAATGCATAACGTCAAGACTGAATCCAACAATGGTTTTAGATCAGAACGTTCAAGTTAGTAATTACCAACGTAACACAAGTAAGATTGATAAGACTGCGTACATAGACTTAGTCCATAAAACCTCAATTGTGTCGCCAGAATACAATGACATATATGAGTTTATAAAGAAAGACTTAAAATTGCTTCCTCAATACATTCAACCCAGAGCCATTTACAAGAGGTATACAAATAAATATCCATATATAAGGTATCTGTATGTAAACACATTCGATGAAGTAAGTGAAGAGTTTAAGAACATTGATCTACAACTAGAAGAAATGGTGTCACCGATGTACACCACAACGCTCGGACAGATTCATGATACGACTCCATTTTTGATACTTGAGTGTGAACCTTGCTCGGCCAAGTTTGCAGGACAGAATTTGTTAAATGAACTTCACAATCACTTTAACGAACAACACCAGAATGAGCCGGATTGGAATTGCACAAATTGCAAGAAAAAAATGACAATGTCGGCACTAGCAGAGAACTGGTGGTGTCATCGATGCTAAAACCATCGCACACACAAGTATAGTATGACATAATTTAGATGTAGCATTAGGCAAAATTCGTAAAACCGATCACATCCGAACTGTGTACGCTATCCCAAATTATCAATATTTATTTCTTATGTGAATATGATCTTTACACAAACGTCAATATGACGCGTCGATTTACATGCACTGACGCAAGAATCTATAGCGACGAATAGTGTCGAATGGCGCGATAGCGAGCTGTTTCTGTTGGTTGTATCGGCAGTAATCGGTTTTATTGAATTTGCCGATGCTACATCTAAGTTGTGTCGTATTATACTTGCACAGGATCTAAGGCAGCCTACCTTTATGTAATGAATTAAAGAAATTGTTAATTTCCAGTTTAGCTATGACTGTAATTTTATATAAAAGAAATATAACCTATATGTTTGTATATGTATTTAATTTTATCATATTCATAATAATTTTATTCCAAAAACAAAGATTTTCCACTTACAGTTTTAACAAAATAAGGACAATATAAAAACTCATTTGTTACAAAGTAAAGATAGCTTCTTTCACCTTTAAAATTTTTATCTATAAAAAAGTACCTATGTATGGATTTATTTATTTTATGTAAGTTGTATAGTAAACAACTTTTTTAAAGAAATCTTATAGACTAAAAATTTATTTTTTTAACAAATTGAAGTCTAGTATTTCTTATATGTTATAGTCGAGATGGCCCAGTGGTTAGAACGCGTGCATCTTAACCGATGATTGCGGGTTCAAACCCAGGCAAGCACCGCTGATTCATGTGCTTAATTTGTCCTTATAATTCATCTCGTGCTCAGCGGTGAAGGAAAACATCGTGAGGAAACCTGCATGTGACAAATTTCATAGAAATTCTGCCACATGTGTATTCCACCAACCCGCATTGGGACAGCGTGGTGGAATATGTTCCAAACCTTCTCCTCAAAGGGAGAGGAGGCCTTTAGCCCAGCAGTGGGAATTTACAGGCTGTTGTTGTTGTTGTTTGTATTTCTTATCTGTTTTAAAAAGAGCGGGAAAAATCATTGTGTAATAATGTGCTGACAATACACAAGAAATATTAAATTATTTCGTTTACACACTTAAAAAGAATAATTTAAAAATGAACTGTTATTAAGAGTTTAACGATACTATAAGTACATAGATTTCTTATTAATAAAATAACTATTTCTCAAATTGAAAACACCGCTCAAATAGAATCTTCCTTTGCTAAACTAAGAAGGCTTTAGTGGAAAATATGGATCACAGATGGCGCTGTACGGCTTTAGATCGCGCTATCAAGAGCGTCGTCAGTCCGCTATATGTTGCTCTTACATTAAATATTGTTTCACAATCCGTTCAGTAGTTTTTGAATATTTTTGGTATGCTTCATGTTCAATTGGTTGAATTATGTCGCTTCTTATATTTGATGCCGAGATGGGATGGCCCATTGGTTAGAGCGCGTGCATCTTAACCGATGGTTGTGGGTTGTAAGTTGTAACTTAAGCAAGCACCACTGAATATTCATTTTCTTAATTTGTGTTTATTATTCTCGTGCTCAGCGATGAAGGAAAACATCGTGAGAAAAGTCGCTTATGTCTAATTTCATACAAATTCTGCCAATGAAACAGCGTGATGGAATATGTTCCTAAACCTTGTTTCTAAAGTGAGAAGAGGCCTTAGCCCAGCAGTTGAAATTTGCAGGCTGTTGTCGTTATTGTAGAATAAAAGTAGCCTAAGTTACTCCTTAATACATCTGCTATCTACCAGTGAAAGTCCAGTCAAAATCCGTCCGTCCAGCCGTTTCAGAGATTAGCCGAAACAAACCGACAGACAACATTTTGTAAAAATATGTTATTTCGGTACAATATATACACACATATTTCAATATTACAAACAGACACTACACATTTATTATATATATATATATATATATATATATATACATATATTATGTATACATATATTATGTATATATATATATATATATATATATATATACATATAATTGTTATTACCTCTTATACCAGTGGGGGGCGTATAGCGTGAAGTCTATCACTCCGGGGCCGTAATTGCAGTTCGCTCTCGTAACGCAAATCCCGCTGACATTACTGACAGTCTGACAGTCAACAGGCGCTTGCGTCATTACTGAAAAAAAAATTAAGTTACAGTACATAGAACTATCCCTACCAGCTTCGCCCAGGTGGAATAGGGGTCCGGGGTGCATGTCAGTCACCTCCTCGTGGTGCACCCTGGGCAACGGGGCCGGCTTGAGCTTGCTCGTCGGCCACGGCTAGGACTGGCGGGAGGGATACCGCGGGGCTGCTCCTGGTACGTTCCTGCTGCTGTACGGCATCAGGGCGGACCATGTGAGTAGCCTCGTTGGCTATGAGGGAGTGGGAGGGGTCGCTACTCGAGCCTACCAGGTGTTTTATACCGGCGGTTAGCGGCGGAGCCTACCATCTTTTCCGCCACAGGGCGTCAGCTTCGTTGACGCCCTGCCTCCAGTGGCGGACGCGGGAGAGTTCGCTGGTGGGGTCGCGGTTGCATGCCCTGGGCGATCCCGTTGCCTCATCACTCAGCGGCATGGTGGAAACCCGAGGATGGTTTTAGTGGGTAGGACAGGGCCTTCAGCCCTGGCACGGGGCCCTTATGGCCCCGGTTGAATCCCACATACCCGTCCCGGTCCCCCGGCAGGGCGGGAGGCGTAAATGCCTTTCCTCCTCGTAAAACAAAAAAATGGAATAGGGGTCCACTTAAAATGGTTATGCCGTAATTTACACGAAACCCTATATCATTATATGTCTAAACCTTCAATATCAATTTCTAATGGTGAAAATCAAATAGAAATCAGGTCGTTGTTGGGTTTACCTCGTTTTTTATAACAGATAGACGCGGCGAAGGATTCATATACACTATGACTATAGTTAATCAATGGCGTGGCTATGCTAATGCAGAAATGCATGAGGCCCCCGGATGCTAGGGAGCCCCTGCGGACCACAGATAACTTTTGTTTCAAAATACTCCTTGAAGGCCTTCAACACACATCCACTTCGTATTTATAATTTGAAGGAGTCATCCACTTCGTATGTATAATACGCAAAGGTAATTCGATTTATTTCAGTGAGCCCTAAAAGGCTAGTTACCTCACTGTACTTAATAATTTAAATGCGAAAATAAGTCTGTCCATCAGTTGTTCTATGGACAAACCAAATCGCTTTATCGAAGCGGAACTCCACGGGAGAGAACAGGCTTTTTTATGCCTAACAGCTAACAACCAATCCAAGAAATGCAAGCGAAGCCGCGGGCATCAACTCGTTTTATAACATATAGTTATTTATATGTTATAAAATATTAATATCCGTTAGATATAGTTCTATTTCTTTTGTAATCTGTCTAAGAGTTCAACAATTATCAAATTTAAGCGCTCACAAAAATTGGCGTTGCATTTTAAACTTTTTATCGATCAATAGTTTTGAGTGCACCGTTCGTTTAAGGTGTGTTCACACTACGACCGTGTGGGACGGCGACCGTCAAAATCTATAGATTTTATAAGAGATAGAAAGAGTTATTAGAGATTGAGATTAGATCCAAACATAATAGAGAGACTTAAATCCCGTACACACATGGTGGTAGGACTTTGTAGGTACCACCTATTATATAAATTACACCCTAAGCAATATTTAGTATTGTTGTGTTCCGGCTTGAGTGAGTGAGCCAGTGTAACTAAAGCCACAAGGTACATAACATCGTATCTCCCAAGATAGGTGGCGCATTGGCGATGTAAGGATTGATTAATATTTATTACAGTCATTTCTGTCAAACCGTTGACCACTTAGGTGACATCTTAGTCTGTCTACCTACTTGTATTATATAAAAAAAATATCGCTACACTTCGCCGACCGCCATCTTTAATGAGCAAGTCTAGAAATACTAGGTTGAAAGATTAGCCAGTGTCGACAGATGACAGCTCTCGTGTGTAGACTCCTTTATAAACATATATTACCGTTATGACTCTCCGTTGTGACTGACACTATTTCTTTTGTTGGCCCGCCATTTTGTGGCAGCTGAACCGTTGTCTCGAATATTAGAAATACAGAAATAAGGCTGTAACAAAAAACAAGTATTAAAAAAAAACAATTTCTAATTAATCTACATATATTTACTAATATATATTAAAGATATTTAATTTAAATATTAGGAATAAAGAAATGAGACTGTAACAAAAAACAAGTATTAAAAAAAAACAATTTCTAATTAATCTATATTTATTAATATATACTTAATATATTTAATTTTAATATTAGGAATAAAGAAATGAGGCTGTAACAAAAAACAAGTATTAAAAAAAACAATTTCTAATTAAACTATATTTACTAATATATATTAAAGATCGAGTGAGGCTCGAAAGTATTATTTAAGAGCTAGGGCAGTCAAGGTATCATAACTTTATTTATATTAATTTACAAAATATAATGTTGTTAATTAATCTGTAAATTAAGTTAATTTTAACCATTTTTTGTATTAAATTGCTAATTATGGTCATTACAATTAACTTGACATTATAAATCTATGATTAATAAGTATAATTAAATAATAATATTGAGTAATACTATTCCATTATGCTTGTTACATTGTATCTTAATATATAATGATTTATGAATATTAAAAAGTTTTTGAGATATTATTATATTTACAGAGAAAATAAGTGCGGAAATATGTGATAGACTCTATATTTTATTTAAAAAAAATTAATAATCATAAATATTTAATTTTAAATAAAATATTAATATAATAAATATTTGGCTGCTAAAAATGAATCTTCGGAAAAGAAAATAAAAAAAAAAACGTAGTAGTCTACAAAAAACATTCATTGACCTATTGTTAATATAACCGTGATATAATACAATACACTATTAAAATTTTAATAACGAAAATAAAACGGCAAATATAATATCAAATAAATATTCCATTAATAAATAAAACACTTACATGTAATATACGCGCATCTTGAACGCGATCAGAAACACAACTGCTTATCAACAAATTATAATATAAATTAATAATAGATCAACTAATTGGATAACGTTCAATAATCATTATAGATTAATTAATGGACGCGTCTAGATTCTAGAAACTAATTTGTATGAAAAATCAAGAATCGAAATTATTGAATCAAACAATGATATTCTAATAAACAGATATTTTATACCCATACTATACAACAGAAAAAAGTGTGCCGCGCCGGGGACCGTTTATTTTACATTACGTTACAAGTAAAAAGGATAGCTTGATAAAAACAATAAGAAAAGGGGACAACTAGACGTTTTATTTACGCAATACGTATTACTACATAATTACGATGTATTATAACGTATTACTACGTAAAACGACTAAAGGCAATCGTCCCAATTAGGACGTTTTCTAGTCTTCACTTTTAGCGCGTTAATGACATATCTGTTTACTAGAACATCATTGGAATCAAAGCAAATCTTTTTTTTTATGACATAGGTGGCAAACGAGCAGGAGGCTCACCTGATGGGAAGTGACTACCACCGCCCTTGTTGACATCTGCAACACCAGGGGGCTTGCAGGTGCGTTGCCGGTCTTTAAGGAAGGAGTACGCTCTTTTCTTGAAGGTTCCCATGTCTTAATGATTTTATTCAAGTTAACTTCATAAGGAACCGTTTTTAAATCGGAAGTAGCTGCCAGCGAGGAGATCAAAATTATAAAGATACGTTAACGGAATTGTTTGAAACAGACGAATTTCACACAAAAGGCTATTTGATTGGTTTTTAAAATCAGTTTTATATTATTTAGTAGAGGGTAAGGAACCCAGTAAAAGTTGATCTTTTTATTTCTAATATATATGCGCCGAATAATATAATATTAAAAATCCCGTGTTATAGCGCGCGAAAACACTACTTGGACGCTAAATATGGCGCTGCAATGGGGTCGGTGACGTCACTTGCCTGTATTTTAATCTGTGGTCAAAAGAAATAGTCAAGAGGTGATCGTTTCATTTCCAAGGCGCCAACAACCATGAAATCCTAGTATAACTATATTCTGGACACAATATTTAAAAAAAATCTTTCTGGGCTACATGACCTCACAAAAAAGTTACTGACTACGCAATCAAGTAACAGGAGTAACAAATTTGTATTTTCTCCTTGTTCCAATGCAAAAATCAACAACTAATAAGCTTTCAATATATGGTTGATATATATGTACATATTTAAATAACTTTTTTACAAGATTTCTGAATCTAGTCAGATCAATGCTCTGAGAATTTCATTTATTAGTAAGTGAATCTGATGGTGTCGTTTAGATTCAAATAAATTGAATTATTTAAGCTTTTATAGCTTTAAATAATAAATTGATACAGCTATGTTAGGGATAAGATTTATTGATTTTTGAATTTTAATTTCTTGGCGCGTTCATAACCATGACATTAAATTTTAATTTTTAATGTTGCACGCTACAGATTATATAGAAACTATATATCATGAAATTGAATAAAAAAATATCGATATAATGAAAATTAGGTTTCGATGACGACCCTAGTGTAGATTAATTGAAAATATTGAAAAAGTTTGTAAAGATATTCTAAATAAAAATATAAAAAAACAATTTTACATATTAGAATGAAATTAGCCCTCGTGTTACAGGGGGGAAGGGAGATGTTTTTTTAGGAAATAGGTATTAAAAAGTAAAGATATCCTTCTTCTGGGTTCCAGATTGTTTAGCCGTGAAGGCGTAATATACAGACAGACAGTTACTTTCCCATATCTATAGTATTAGATAATTTCGAAATGTAATTTTGATTTATTATCTATTGTAGGTTAAAGAGCCCAAACGGCCGCGTGGTTAGAACGCGTGCATCTTAACCGATGATTGCGGGTTTAAACCCAGGCAAGTACCACTGGACATTCATGTACTTAATTTGTTTATAATTCATTTCGTGCTCGTGAGGAAACCTGCATGTGGCTAATTTAATAGAAATGTGTATTCCACCCAGCAGTGGGAAATTTACAGGCATTATGATACATTAAAATTAAAACTACTCGTATAATAAAACAAACCATACAATCAAATTAAATTTTAATAATCACATAATTTATTAAATAATCATTATAAATAACATAACAAATACTGAAACATATTAATGACATATCAATATAAAAGTTTATTAAAATCGAAGCACCTAATAAAACAAACGATCACTACTTATTGCTGAATACATTACATATATACAGGATTATTTATTGTTTATAATGACTTGTTACTAAGTTCACATCACTTAACCGCTGTAAGAATCGAGCTTATTAAATAACTCAGAATAATATTGTTATGTTTAGTTAAAACCACAATTTTAGATTCCATTTCAATTCATTGTAGCTCAGATTGGATCCAAAAATTGACCAGCATAGGCAGTAACGTAGCTATGAGGAAGGGCCCCGGTGCATAGGAAAGGAATCGGGCCCTCACCCCCTATTTCCCACTAATAATTACCCTTTAAAATTATAGATACCAAATAAGAAATCTTGTGCGTAGGGTCGTGATTTTCTAGCTTCAAAAGGTTTAGTTTAGAGGGCCCCCTGAACTCAGGGGCCTTGTGCAGTGCACCACCTGTCCCTACGATAGCTACGCCACTGAGTATAGGCTATTTGACTAGTTTAATAGGTTAAACCCAGTAAAAGTAGTTTTTATATCTCGAACATATTTTCAACTTTCGTTAATAAATAACCATTTTTTAATCCATTAATTATATATAGTGATTACAATAATTGGCCATTTATTTTTCGCATTGTCAAATAGCCTATTGATATAGAGAAAATCAGATCTATTAAAACAGTTACTTAATCACATATTAATTAAAAATTACTATGTTAACTTTGTCAGTTTATTTTAAATTGAGACACTGATTTTTTTATTTACTACTCAGTTCAAAATTTTAAAATATCTCTCGACGAATTAAAAAGACAAAATAATTTTGACATTCAATTGACGTGACGTCATCGAGATCTTGAGTTATCTGTGGTTAAAAATGGCGGCGAATTTGTTACCAGCATTTTATATAATTAAAGAATATAAGTAGATGAGCGAGTATTGTATCGTAAATAAATATATTTTGGCTGTTGGAAAAGTTCTGTCGTATTTTAAATAAGCAGGTAATTTTTCTTGTTATTTGTTGTCTTTAGGATTTTTAGCTAAAAGATGAAAAACAATTTGCAACAATAAATATAATTGATTGATATTAAATACATGTTTTTATAAATAAAATCAATTAGTTTCTTTAAAATAAGTCGCTACGGTTTTTGAAGTGGGCAACATTATTAAAAAAAGAAAACAATGGCGAGAAATTAAACTCGCTTAAACTCTGCAGAATACGCTGGAACCGGGAACTTTGTGATAACATTAATTTTCATTACTGTATCGTTGTTTTTATGGAATAGGTTGGCGGACGAGCATATGAGCCACCTGATGGTAAGTGGTCACCATCACCCATAGACAATGACGCTGTAAGAAATAGCAACTATTCCTTACATCGTCAATGCGCCACCAACCTTGGGAACTAAGATGCTATGTCCCTTGTGCCTGATACACTGGCTCACTCAGCCTTCAAACCGGAACACAATAATACTGCGTAGCGGTAGAGTATCTGATGAGTGGGTGGTACCTACCCAGAAGAAATTATTAATTAATATCAAGAGTTATCTTTCAACAATTAATTAACAAAATAACTTTAGCTTATAAATACGACAGAACTTTACCTCCCACCTAATATTAATCAAGCACTGTACTTAAATATTATATAGCAGATATACACTAGCATGGAATATAAAGATTTTTTTACGGTGATGTATATTCAGCGCCTTGCATCTAGCATGTGTAGGCCTTGCATTATATGAATGAACTTGAATTGTCAACTTTTAAAACGTCATATGCGCCATTGTTTTCAACACTTTTATTATAAGATAATACGTATCATAATAGCTTAGCACCGTAATCGATTTCCACGTTTCACAGAATAGTTTTCTGAACTAAGCATCCTCATCATTTCCACTATCTTCTGACACTTCTCCATCCCCCATAAAAACCTCCTCTTGTATCATATTCGGTAGTTTAGCGTTATTATTTATCTGTAGAACAGACGCCATAGCTAAACCTGTTCCGAAGCTATACTCTATGGGCTTCAGGCTTTCGTCTACATTGTCTATGGATAATCTTTTCGCGGGTACATTCTTCTTCCTAACCGCTCTATATCTTCTCACATCGTTCAGTATTGATATTCTTTCGTTGTACAAATGATCGAAGTCGCTTTCAGACGACGACGGAGACAGTTCCAGATCTTTTCTTGTGAATCTGTAATTCTTTGTGTCGATCGTGTCCTTATTATTGTTGATTACTTGTCTATTAACAGCGCTCGCTTCGACATCGCTCAAGCCATCTGAGAGGCCGCTCGAATCCAGACCATTCTTGTCTTTGGTAAGATCGAGCCATTTCGTCACTATAAATAATCGTTTTGACTTTGCCACTGTTAATATTTGACTTTTAACCTTAAATTTGTCTGTTGTTTTGAATATATCGTACGGTATGTCGCTTTCTGTTTCATATTTATCGATTCTAAATTTGAAATCACCTATTTTTTTCTCTTTAATATTGCGTTTTGTTATTTTATAATTCTTAAAAAGTTTTTTAGTTGCTTTTGGTCTTTTTATCTTCGATATAAAACCTTTGCGGTCTAAGAACTCCTCGTATTTAATCTGCCTCGGGAATTCCGGTATGTTTTTCAACTCCGGCATCGTCTTTGCCAACGCCTGCCTCTCTCTCTCCCTCATCATATCCTCTCTTTTCACCAACTTCCTTTGCAACTCTTTCAAAACGACCTTCGACGTCTCCCTTTCTTTCAATCCAGGACCCGTTACTATATCACCGAGGGGTGATGGAACGCTTTCATCCTCAGTCTTGACGAAATAGAATACTTCATCACGTATAACCGGTTCCTTATCTTCGATTCTTAAGACATTCGCTTCCTCGTATTCCTTATCTTCAACTTTAACTTCTTCATCATCGATTCTCAATTTATTCTTCATCTTCTTCAGTCTTATCTGTGAATTCTGAACTGTCGATAGACATTTGGTGATGTTATCTATAATCTCATCTATATCTTTGTCTAGGACATCTAGGCTTATCTCCTGCTTGTTCATCGCGCACGAATCTAGGAACATATCTAGGTGGTGACATTTCTCGAGAGCCAGTTTCAGTTCTAGGCACGACCTAGCTATTCCTGTGTGTACGTCTGAGTATAACCAGGTATCGTTTATGGCGGAACCCGGTTTTTTTAGAGCACTATCGCTATCTTTCGCGCCATAATTCTTCAATAGCCTGTACATGCGTTCCAATGCTTCGTAATTCTCTTTGAATTCTTGGACTAGGTGCTCGATTAGGACATTGTGGATCCAGTGTATCCTTTCGTTGTGGTTTTTGTATATTTTCAGCGCATGCGCAGATGGTATGGCGTGTGCTAACGCTATGTACTTTAACAGTGTTGATTGGACGACTAGGAAGGCGTGATGAATTTTCTGTTGAAGCAAATAATAAAATTAGTGTGCCAAGAGTTGCAGAAAATATTAAGTACGACATATGTTTTGTGATGTCGTAAGAATAAATCATTCAAAAATATCTAATGCTGTTACTATTTAAGACAAATCGAATATATTAAGAGCAGAGATGGCCCAGTGGTTAAAACGCTTGCATCTTAACCGATGATTGCGGGTTCAAACCCACGCAAGCACCGCTGATTCATGTGCTTAATTTGTCTTTATAATTCATCTCTCTCGTACTCAGCGGTGATGCAAAACATCGTGAGGAAACCTGCATGTGACAAATTTCATAGAAATTCTGCCACATGTGTATTCTACCAACCTACATTGCAACAGCCTGGTGGAATAGGTTCCAAACCTTCTCCTCAAAGGGAGAGGAGGCCTTTAGCCCAGCAGGGGGAATTTACAGGCTGCTGTTGTTGTTGAATATATTCACTAATTTAGTGGTTGGTGTACATTTGAACCGATGATTGATTTTGATCTGCTCAATTCGTTTTTATAATTCATCTCGTGCTGTAACATAAAACATCGTGAGGAAACCTGCATGTGTCTTCTGCCACATGTGTATCAACCCACATTGGAGCAGCGTGGTTATATATGCTCCTACAATTCTCCCCAAAGGGAAAGGAGCCCAGCAGTGGGAACTTTACAGGCTTTTCTTGTACATGTTATTAAACATTTATTTGATTATTAAATCAATCATAATTCATCTATTAATAAAAAACTGAAATCATTCACCAGTCCATTCTAACTAATATGACTGTGTATTTTAAATGTTGAAAAAGAGTAACTACTGAGTGTCTCGCCGGTTCTTCTCAATAGAATCTACTTTCGAACCGGTGGTAGCTTCACTTAATCGTTAAATGACGATTCAAAAGTCCTTGTAAAGTAAGAAGGCTACTTGAATAAAGTTTTAACTAATATGACTGTGTTGTTTAAATGCTGAAAAAGAGTAACTACTGAGTTCCTTGCCGGTTCTTCTCGATAGAATCTACTTTCGAACCGGTGGTAGCTTCACTTAATTGTTAAACGACCATTCAAAAGTGCCTGTAAGAGCATACTTGGATAAAGTTTATTTTGGTTTGATACACTCACCATCTCCATCACCATCCATCCATCCAGCACCATCAAGAGCTGAGATGGCCCAGTGGTTAGAACGCGTGCATCTTAACCGATGATTGCGGGTTCAAATCCAGGCAAGCACCACTATATATATGTGCTTAATTGTGTTTATAATTCATCTCATGCTCGGCGGTGAAGGAAAACATCGTGAGGAAACCTGCATGTGTCTAATTTCATCGAAATTCTGTCACATGTGCATTCGACTAACCCGCATTGGAACAGCGTGGTGGAATATGTTCCAATCTCTCTCCTTAATGGAAGAGAAGGCCTTATCTCAGCAGTGGGAAATTTACAGGCTGTTACTTTACTTTACTTTACACTCACCATCAGGTTCTCGCTATCGAACTCGCAAGCCACGTCTCCGTGCAGCCAGGGCACGTTCCCGAGGAGCGAGGAAGTCGCCCGCGACAT
Organism: Vanessa cardui; assembly: GCF_905220365.1. NCBI lineage: Eukaryota > Metazoa > Arthropoda > Insecta > Lepidoptera > Nymphalidae > Vanessa > Vanessa cardui. The sequence goes on along the minus strand of NC_061150.1, from coordinate 2,407,763 downwards.
CAGAACCAACAGCTCGGATTGTTGCCGACAGAGCATCGTACGCATCGATTCTATCACTGTTGTCACTGACGTACTGGAAGGACGGACAACAATTCGTTGGACGGGGGTTTGGTCAGGCAGTCTGGCTATCACGATCCCGTGGCGCCCGCCGAAAGACGGAGAGGGTACCGCTGGTATTTTAGTGGGTAAACCCGGTTAAGCTGGACGAACTTGGCGGCCAGGAAACCGGGGAGTACGCCCCCCCCCCCCTTCCATCAGGTGGGGGAAGCGCGTCAAACGTTTTTCCATCGATAAAAAAAAAGGAAATTTACATACAAGGAATGGTTTGTATTTCTTACAGCGCTATCTGTGGGGGGGGGGGGGGGACTATGACATATATATAATAACTAAGGGACCATTCATTTATTACATAAGACTATTTTGGCTAGTTTTAAACCCCTAATTATAAGAAAAATATGAATAGGCTGATCCCTGACAAGTAAAAATTTTATGTATCGAAATTCCTTCCCACCCCTTTGTAAGGAAACATGAGACTCGGTCGACCACTTATCTCAAAATCTTACGTAATAAATGAATGGCCCTTTTGTAAACTTTAATAAATACACAATTCCCTGAGCCCAAATGTTGTATAAAATCTCTTCATCATTGTAATATAACCAATCTAAGGTGGGGGCCAGTGGCTATTCGAGAGAAATCTCATCCAACTCCACATGGAGGAAAGATATATCAAAATAGCCAAAAACACCCTAAAAGGTGTGGGTCATTAGCGGATCATGCATTCTCAAAGGGATTGACACAATGTGGACATATCATTGTGATTGTTGACGCTTCGATTTCTTTACTTATCAATGTTACCAGTGCAAAAAAATACTTTAATAAACCAAAACAAAATATTTAAACAATTCTATATTCTTTTCTCTTAAACCAATGTTGATGTTATTGAATCAGGCGCAATCCTTCGCCTAGGGATGTGGCCTGAGCCCAGCAGGGTGATATGATAATAATAATAATAACTCTTTATTGTACACACACACTAAAAAATAAATTTTACATTCAATAACACAAAATATAAAATGAAGAAATGTACAACAGGCGGTCTTATCGCTTAAAAGCGATTTCTTCCAGACAACCAGCGTGGAGGAGATAATGTGATAAAGCGAAAAGCGGGTGTACTGCACAGGGTTAAATACTATATGAAATTATATTATAATGAATATCAAAGGGATTGAAAAATAACCAAAATTACCCTTACAGCGATAAGCTAGTATGTTTAGACACAATATGGACATATCATTGTGATTGGTGGCGCTTCGATTTCTTTACTTATGAATGTTACCAGTGCAAAAAAAATACTTTAATAAACCAAAACAAAATATTTAAATAATTCTATATTCTTTTCTCTTAAGCCAATGTTATTGAATCAGGTCCAAACCTTCACATATGGCTTGAGCCCAGCAGTCTCAAAGGGATTGAAAAATAACCAAAATTACCCTTACAGCGATAAGCTAGTATATTTAGACACAATATGGACATATCATCGTGAACGGTGGCGCTCCAATTTCTATACATATGAATGTTACCAGTGCAAAAAAAAATACTTTAATAAACCAAAACAAAGTTAAACAATTCTATATTCTTTTCTCTTAAGTCAATGTTATTTATTGAATCAGGTCCAAACCTTCACATATGGCGCCAATATTGATGTTGTTGAATCAGGCGCAAACATTCGCCCAGGGATGTGGCCTGAGCCCAGCTGTGGGATAAGATAATGAAACAGAAGTATATTCTCACAGTCGGGCGTGCAGGGCGGCGTACTCCCGGCAACAGGCAGTCGCGCGGCGCACGAGCGCCGTGTAGTCGCGCAGCAGCGGCAGCAGCGCCCGAAGCGCCCCGCCGCAGCGCGAGCGGTGCGCCGCCCGCAACGCCGCCGGCACGAGGGCGTAGCCCGCCAGCTTCAGCAGCGACGCGCGCTGGAAGCTGGCCCACGAGATACAGTTCGGAGAATCGCTTCATTCGACGACCTCCGTGGTCTAGTGGTGTGTACACCGGATTTCATGGGTACGCCACTCCGAGTCGATGTAGATTACCGTTAATTTTCTATGTTGTCTTGGGTCTGAGTGTTTGTGGTATCGTTACTTCTGATTTCCATAACACAAGTGCTTCAGCTACTTACATTGGGATCAGAGTAATGTATGTGATGTTGTCTCATATTTATTTATTTACTTATTTGAAAACTGCCCACCACGTTTTCAATTCAAAGCACGTTAACAATCTAAAAAAATGACCAATGACCACAGACAACAAAATTCTTAATTTAAAAAAATGAAGAATTGAATGAGCACGAGATGAATTATAAAGACAAATTAAGCACATGAATTAGCGGTGCTTGCCTGGGTTTGAACCCGCAATCATCGGTTAAGATGCACGCGTTCTAACCACTGGGCCATCTCTGCTCTCTTTAGTACTAAAGAGGAAGGCTATTTAAAAATAAAATAGACGATTCAACAATAAATGAAATAAAAAAAAACATTCTTACTTTCTAGGAGGTGCGGCCGCAATGAGTGCCAATGTAGCGAGTATAGCCAGATTCCGCTCCCCCTGGGTGAACCAGCCCCCCCTAGTGCCCCCCGCGCGCCCCCACAACGCCTCCGCCGCGGGGGCCTCTTGTTCAACTTCCACGCTGTCCTCTCGAAACAGGAGACCGCTTTCGAGTATCGATATAATGTGCTCCCGGCTGTATAACAGCTGAAAATATATTTAATAATTATTAATGTCGTGGAAACTCATCACAAACCATCTAATAATTCTATTTAAATGATGACATTACTTAAATAAATAATAATAAATATGAGACAATGTCACATTCATTACTCTGATCCCAATGTAAGTAGCTATAGCACTAGTGTTATGGAAAATCAGAAGTAACGACGTCACACCCAGACTCAAGACGACATAGAAAACTAATGATAATCTACTTCGATTAGGCCAGGAACCGGTGTACACACCACTCGACCACGGAGGTCGTTGAAGCTAGAGAATTTCTTAGGGATATTTTTAAAAAGAGTTTGAATACGCACTGTTGCTCAACAATATATTTACAACAATATTATGTAGTCACAGTAACATTGATCACTTTGGTAGAATCGCTGATAATCATTGTATTTAAATGAGACGCAAAGATGAGTGTTTAAAATAGAAGCCTTCAATTTTATACAGTTACTATGTTTAATTCATAATTGTATATATTTACCCTCTACTTGGTGGTAGGTCTTTGTACAAGGCCTTCTGGATAGGTTCCACTCACTCATCAGTTATTCTGCCAAACAACAGTACTCATTATTGTTGTTCCGGTTTGAAGGTTGAGTGAGCCAGTGTAACTACAGGCACAAGGGACATAACATCTTAGTTATCAATATTGGTGGTGCATTGACAATGTAAGGATTATTTGATGTTTCTTACAGCGTCATTGCCTATGGGTGATCACTTACCATCAGGTGGCCCATATTATCGTATGCCAACCTATATCATAAAAAATAACTAAAACTAAGATCTTACCATATTTGGTCTGAATTTGATTGCAATCCATCGTCTCGATAACATAGGAGGATTGAAATCCTGTTTCATGAACAATGCCATCTGAAAATATTAATTATTAAATTTTAAAATTTGATTTTATACTTATTGTATAGCTTAACTAGCAATACCAAATCTTCTGTCTGTTTATAGATATATATAAGCAACTTTAGAATAGTTAATCAGTTAACAGAAAGTTATGTATTTGTATGTCTCAAATTTATCATAAGCAATATTCTGATTTTAAGTAAATAAACTTAACTATTACTAATACACTTTGAATTTAAAAAAAGACTTAATGTGACATACTATCTAGTAAAATCATCAAACATATAAGATATATAATTACGCATGTATTACCCATAATTAAATAATAATGAGTGTACGATTTTTTTTATTGTTTACTTGCAAACCCACTTGGAAAACAGGACCTCTGAAGAATGAGGTTATTTATGAATATTATAAGCTCTAGTTAGTCAATCAAAGATAGATAATATACTTAAAAAAATTTAAGAACTAAAGATTCATAACACACATAGTTCCTTACGTAAATAAAAATAGACACAAGAAATAAAAAGCCATATCGTTGATATATCTTTTTTTTTATAATGTTAGTAGGCAACAACCTTATTTATTTCCGTAGTTGTAACTAATATATTTTCTTTTTTTTCTATTCTATTATTGCGTACGTACTATAAATAAATATTTATAAATACTTATGTATTTATAAATGTTTATGTTTCATATTAACGCCGGTTAATGAACAGCTGATAAATATAGTCGCAAGTTATTTGTTGTATTTTAATGTAACTTACCTTAACGAGTTTACTTTTATTTAATTAATTCATAAGAGTTATTATCATTTTCTTCTTAAGTTACACTTATTGGAATAATATTTTATTTTAAAGATAGCTCTAATGTTGTAATAAATTTTCTCACTAGATAATAGATAATGATATGGCAAGATGTCAGTAGTCATTCGATTTTAAAAAACGAGTATCGATATAATTTTGATATACTTTAATCGAAAAAGAAATGACTCAAATATATTACAGTTTTTTTACAAATTTATCAACAAAGAAAAATTTCATTAAAATATTTTAAATGTGTCTAAATAAAGTTAAACTAAAAATGCTTACAGAATGTTTTAAAAAGTTTAAGATATCGAATGATTATTGAGTATTGGTCAACCACTATGACAAAAATATTGGCAATCAAATCCCTGGTATTACCAATTAATAGTTTCACCATTTTTAACATTTTCCATGTAAAATATTTGTTATTCAACAAATTCATTGTTATTAAATAATATTACCAAAAACAAGCAACTCACAATTTTTTTTGCCTATTATTGTTTTAGGTGTGCCCCTGTTCACAACTTGTTTATGAAATATTAAAATAATTTGTCATATAACTAATGACGTTCTAGTAAATAGATTTGTTATTAACGCGCAAAAAGTGAAGAAAAGAAAACACAGACTAAACACAGTGCACGACAATTAGGAATTGGGACGTTTTTGACAATTAGGAATTGGGACGTTTGCATTTAGTCTGTGTCGCGCACGGCAACGAGTAATACGTTTCGCGCTCCTACTTAATTACAATAATAACTATCCAAAATGCCGTCGTGTGTGTTTAGAAAGTGTACCAATTACGATAGCAAAGTTAATAAAACACAAGGGATCTCATACCACATGTAAGTAAGCTAATATTCTGATATTTGGAGTTAGAAAAAAGAAAGAGATGGAAAATCCACTTTTTTCGTAAGAACGACAAAGATGCTTGCATTCCGGACACAGAATAAAAGTACAGATGCGTATATTAGGCAGTAAAGTCATCTTTACTTTAGTTTTTTTTTCTTTTACTAACCTTTCTTTATAATTTTGTTTGTTACACTTAATTATAAGTTAAACTTGTCGAATATAAGAAAATAAAATATAAATAGTTTATCATTACCATAATATGTTAAAATAAAGCTACTGAAATTAGGCTTTAAGAGTAGATCGCTAATGTTAACAAACAAATAATTTTCTTCGTGTATATTATGACGATACCAAAGATATTCTAATAAACAGATATGTTATACCCATACTAAACATCAGAAAAAAGTGTGCCGCGCCGGGGGCTGTTTATTTTACATTTCGTTACAAGTAAAAAGGATAGCTTGAATGAAACAATAAGTAAAAGGGATAATAAATAACTAGATGTTTTAATTACGCAAAACGTATTACTACATAATTATGATGTATTATTACGTATTACTGGCATAATTATGATGAAAACGACTAAAGGCAAACGTCCCAATTAGGACGTTTTCTAGTCTTCACTTTTTGCGCGTTAATGACATATCTGTTTACTAGAACATCATTGGACGACACCGACTATTTACCGTCTTTACTTCGTAGGTTTCCAACTACTGAGATTCGGCTTCAAGAGTGGATCGCAATCGTTCGAAAACAAAGAAGTGAACGCAGTTGGATGCCTTCAAAAAGCAGTAGAATTTGTAGCGACCATTTCAAAACTACCGATAAATATACTTCAAACACAGGTCGTACACTTCTCGAGAAGAACGCTGTTCCCTTTATAGAGGTAATAAAAAGAGTAAAAAAACTAAATGAAATATTTATATATATATTTAGCATACAGATGTGAAATAGATTTAAAAAAAAAGACAAGAACACAAATAACTTTAATCAGGACATAAACAACTTCAATCATTTAAAAATAAACCAAAATAGTTCTAACTTCGAATATATCTTAACATAAATAAATCATCAAATCATACATATTGAAGTAAATTACTTACTCAATTGAGTTTACAAATCCAAAAAAGACACAAATAACACTTATAACAAATTACAAGTCGCGCCAATATTGACCTTACTATTCGCGCCCAAAAAGAAAGAATAATGACGGCTTGATATGGTTTCGCGCGCTTTTGTTTCATTTTTATTTTATTCTTTCCAGCCAGTGGCATAGTTAAAGGAATCTCCTAAATATATTTTAACTAAATAATATATATATTTCTAGCCTACCTCAATAGTGGCGAGATATATTTAACTTATATTGTTTAATTTCCAAGGAACACATTAATATTCAAATCTCATCGACGAGTCTCAACAATGTCAGCGTACTAGACAGATAGATATTTTTGAAACACCTAGAAAAGCAGCACTTAAAAAACGCGTACGTGAATTAACATTCAAGAAAAACCTGTCCCGTCCAAGAAAGACCAAGCACCTGCTTTTAATCATCGCGTACATTCAATGAAAACTATAATCGATAAGTACACAAAACATCGCCTTCATTCCGCTCATAAAAATAATCCCGAAATAAAAATATCCCTAAGAGACAAAGAAATAAATTGAATCCTTTTGTATGATAGTTCAAATTTTGTATACGTGGTTTGTACCGTCTGCATAATTAATTTGTTAGTCTATGATGGTAATGTGCGGTGATTGGTAGCCCGAATAATAAGCACACGCGCAATTAAAACATCTAGGTGTCTCTTTTTTTCTTATTGTTTTTATCAAGCTATCCTTTTTACTTGTAACGAAATCAGCGTTGCCAATGTATGAGGAATTCCCCAAAATGCGGGGAATCGCAAGTCGTTCGGGGATTGGTTTGGGGATTGTCACTGTGCGGAGAAAACGAGGGAATTTAGTATTATACCAAAACGATCGGTAATTGATTCTTTAGCCGATGTTTTGTAAGCACGAAAGTTAAAATTGTAGGTCGATTATTATATTGTTTTTCCTTTATTTCTGTGTGGGGAATTGGGTAATTTTTTTCCATACTTTGGGGAATTTCGCTTAGTTTTTTGGGGAATCATATGAATAGGCATTGGCAAACCTTAGCGAAATGTAAAATAGTACCCTACGTCCTTTCTTGGAGTTAAAGTTTGCTTTATACCAGATTTCATCAAATTAGTTTAAGCTGTTTTGTCGTCAAAGAGCGATAGAGACAGATAGACTGAGTTACTTTCGCATTTATAATATTAATATAGATATAGAAACATAGTGATGATTGTAATCCTTTTTGATACAAGGCATACTGTAAATTAATCATATATAATAGTATAGTACGACACAACTTAGATGTCGCATTGGCAAAATTCATAAAACCGATCACATCCGAATTAAGTACGCTATCCCAAATTATCAATATTTATTTGTTATGTGAATATGATC